>NW_028123844.1:0-600000 GCF_965194805.1 Balaenoptera borealis | reverse complement strand
TAAATATCCCAGGAAAGAGAAAAATGGATAAAGAAGTTGTGGTCCTTATGTACAATGGAATATCACTCAGCCAGGAAATCAATGTCGTAAGGTTAGTAGCAGCATGATGAGTGGATTTAGGTACGACGATTCTAAGTGAAATAAGTCACACAGAAAAGGACACTTCTCATAAGGTATCACTGATAGAGGGAATGTAAAAACCGTTACACTTGAACTGAATTACAAAACAGAACAGAGTCACACATGCAGAAAACACACTATGGCTGCTTAACGGGAAAGGTGAGGTGGGGTGATACATAAAACAAGGGTATCAAATTAGCTCAGATACCGTTCCATAAACCCAATATGTAATAGACAAGACCTACTCCTTGCTCAGAGAACTGGACTCAACACGCCCTATTCACCGCACAAGAATATATCTGACTAATAATAATCGAAAAACCTATGTATTGATATCTCTCTGTTAGTGTGTCAAGTGGGTGTAAAGCGGCATAAACACAGCAGTGAAAAGCAGCTAAACCCCATTATAAAAATAAATTACTTTGAAACAACCATGAAACAAAGACAGTGAAAGAGAGAGAAATTCTTACACAATGCGTTCAGGGGCTGTGATGCAACCTGGATTGACCATATCTAGACGCACAGCTGGATGAGACATAAGGGTGGACACTCTTGGGGCTGAGAGGTTTGGTGAGGTTGGGTGAGCAAACGCAGACCCTTTAAAGTAATACTGCGTGGTACCCATCGCATGGGTCCCAAATCTCCAGGTTCAAGGGCATCTTCCTACATCAAAAACATGCATGAGAAACCCAGAAGATGGTACACCGTGTGATGGGGAAAGGTTTCTAAAACGCACCTCATTTCTCATCTCCTTGTGCCCGGGTTCGCCATTCCAGCCGCTTTACTAGCAAGCTCCCTACTTGGAGCATCAGCACCTTTAACCTCCTGTTCCGTACAGGTTGCAATTTGTCCTGAGGATAAACGGGAAGACGTGGAACCAACGTGAGACTAGCTCTTGGTGTTGGGACAGGCACAGGTCACTCTATTTTCCCATCAGAAAGAAGAATTAACCACAGGCTCAGCCTGCCCCCCGGAACCAGAACAGGGCCTGAAGCCATTATGCGATTTTGCGGCCAGCTCCCATAAAAACGAGTTGTAAAATGGAGGTTCAGGGCACTGCAATTCACAAACCTGCAGAGTTATAAATGATAACTCTCGTCCACAAATATATTGAGGGGAGGCAAAGAAGAGGATTTGAAATCAAGGCAGAATTGCAGGAAACAGATTTCAGGAGGTAGATACGAATCGCCTTTAAAGCACATGAAAAGCGGCAAAACGTTGACAATGATGCCCTTGGCCAAAAAGGGCGTATGCGTTTTTTCCTGAATATATTCAGGAAAAAACGCATACGCCCTTTTTGGCCAACCAAGCCACCTGGAAAGGCAAATCAGCGCTACAAAGAAGTCTCGCTTCCCATCGGTCAAAAGGGCCATGCTGAAAAAAGTGTCAAAACCAGAAATGCAGGACAGGCCATGGAGAAATGGGAGCCTTGCTACACTGATGGGCGGGATGTAAATTGCCAAGAGCCACTCTGGAGAAGTGTCCGGTGAGTCCTGAAACATCTGAAAAACACAGCTTAGAGAGCATAGGGCACTTCCACTCATGGGGGTATAAATTGGGAAAATTAAAAATCAGCAAGACACAAGCACCCCAAAGTTTAGGGCTGCTCTGTTGACCAGGACCTCCACTTCATTCCACCTTAAATATCCCAGGAAAGAGAAAAATGGATAAAGAAGTTGTGGTCCTTATGTACAATGGAATATCACTCAGCCAGGAAATCAATGTCGTAAGGTTAGTAGCAGCATGATGAGTGGATTTAGGTACGACGATTCTAAGTGAAATAAGTCACACAGAAAAGGACACTTCTCATAAGGTATCACTGATAGAGGGAATGTAAAAACCGTTACACTTGAACTGAATTACAAAACAGAACAGAGTCACACATGCAGAAAACACACTATGGCTGCTTAACGGGAAAGGTGAGGTGGGGTGATACATAAAACAAGGGTATCAAATTAGCTCAGATACCGTTCCATAAACCCAATATGTAATAGACAAGACCTACTCCTTGCTCAGAGAACTGGACTCAACACGCCCTATTCACCGCACAAGAATATATCTGACTAATAATAATCGAAAAACCTATGTATTGATATCTCTCTGTTAGTGTGTCAAGTGGGTGTAAAGCGGCATAAACACAGCAGTGAAAAGCAGCTAAACCCCATTATAAAAATAAATTACTTTGAAACAACCATGAAACAAAGACAGTGAAAGAGAGAGAAATTCTTACACAATGCGTTCAGGGGCTGTGATGCAACCTGGATTGACCATATCTAGACGCACAGCTGGATGAGACATAAGGGTGGACACTCTTGGGGCTGAGAGGTTTGGTGAGGTTGGGTGAGCAAACGCAGACCCTTTAAAGGAATACTGCGTGGTACCCATCGCATGGGTCCCAAATCTCCAGGTTCAAGGGCATCTTCCTACATCAAAAACATGCATGAGAAACCCAGAAGATGGTACACCGTGTGATGGGGAAAGGTTTCTAAAACGCACCTCATTTCTCATCTCCTTGTGCCCGGGTTCGCCATTCCAGCCGCTTTACTAGCAAGCTCCCTACTTGGAGCATCAGCACCTTTAACCTCCTGTTCCGTACAGGTTGCAATTTGTCCTGAGGATAAACGGGAAGACGTGGAACCAACGTGAGACTAGCTCTTGGTGTTGGGACAGGCACAGGTCACTCTATTTTCCCATCAGAAAGAAGAATTAACCACAGGCTCAGCCTGCCCCCCGGAACCAGAACAGGGCCTGAAGCCATTATGCGATTTTGCGGCCAGCTCCCATAAAAACGAGTTGTAAAATGGAGGTTCAGGGCACTGCAATTCACAAACCTGCAGAGTTATAAATGATAACTCTCGTCCACAAATATATTGAGGGGAGGCAAAGAAGAGGATTTGAAATCAAGGCAGAATTGCAGGAAACAGATTTCAGGAGGTAGATACGAATCGCCTTTAAAGCACATGAAAAGCGGCAAAACGTTGACAATGATGCCCTTGGCCAAAAAGGGCGTATGCGTTTTTTCCTGAATATATTCAGGAAAAAACGCATACGCCCTTTTTGGCCAACCAAGCCACCTGGAAAGGCAAATCAGCGCTACAAAGAAGTCTCGCTTCCCATCGGTCAAAAGGGCCATGCTGAAAAAAGTGTCAAAACCAGAAATGCAGGACAGGCCATGGAGAAATGGGAGCCTTGCTACACTGATGGGCGGGATGTAAATTGCCAAGAGCCACTCTGGAGAAGTGTCCGGTGAGTCCTGAAACATCTGAAAAACACAGCTTAGAGAGCATAGGGCACTTCCACTCATGGGGGTATAAATTGGGAAAATTAAAAATCAGCAAGACACAAGCACCCCAAAGTTTAGGGCTGCTCTGTTGACCAGGACCTCCACTTCATTCCACCTTAAATATCCCAGGAAAGAGAAAAATGGATAAAGAAGTTGTGGTCCTTATGTACAATGGAATATCACTCAGCCAGGAAATCAATGTCGTAAGGTTAGTAGCAGCATGATGAGTGGATTTAGGTACGACGATTCTAAGTGAAATAAGTCACACAGAAAAGGACACTTCTCATAAGGTATCACTGATAGAGGGAATGTAAAAACCGTTACACTTGAACTGAATTACAAAACAGAACAGAGTCACACATGCAGAAAACACACTATGGCTGCTTAACGGGAAAGGTGAGGTGGGGTGATACATAAAACAAGGGTATCAAATTAGCTCAGATACCGTTCCATAAACCCAATATGTAATAGACAAGACCTACTCCTTGCTCAGAGAACTGGACTCAACACGCCCTATTCACCGCACAAGAATATATCTGACTAATAATAATCGTAAAACCTATGTATTGATATCTCTCTGTTAGTGTGTCAAGTGGGTGTAAAGCGGCATAAACACAGCAGTGAAAAGCAGCTAAACCCCATTATAAAAATAAATTACTTTGAAACACCCATGAAACAAAGACAGTGAAAGAGAGAGAAATTCTTACACAATGCGTTCAGGGGCTGTGATGCAACCTGGATTGACCATATCTAGACGCACAGCTGGATGAGACATAAGGGTGGACACTCTTGGGGCTGAGAGGTTTGGTGAGGTTGGGTGAGCAAACGCAGACCCTTTAAAGGAATACTGCGTGGTACCCATCGCATGGGTCCCAAATCTCCAGGTTCAAGGGCATCTTCCTACATCAAAAACATGCATGAGAAACCCAGAAGATGGTACACCGTGTGATGGGGAAAGGTTTCTAAAACGCACCTCATTTCTCATCTCCTTGTGCCCGGGTTCGCCATTCCAGCCGCTTTACTAGCAAGCTCCCTACTTGGAGCATCAGCACCTTTAACCTCCTGTTCCGTACAGGTTGCAATTTGTCCTGAGGATAAACGGGAAGACGTGGAACCAACGTGAGACTAGCTCTTGGTGTTGGGACAGGCACAGGTCACTCTATTTTCCCATCAGAAAGAAGAATTAACCACAGGCTCAGCCTGCCCCCCGGAACCAGAAGAGGGCCTGAAGCCATCCTGCTCTTTTGCGGCCTGCTCCCAAAAAAGCGAGTTGTAAAATGGAGCTTCAGGGCACTGCAATTCACAAACCTGCAGAGTTATAAATGATAACTCTCGTCCACAAATATATTGAGGGAAGGCAAAGAAGACGATTTGAAATCAAGGCAGAATAGCAGGAAACAGATTTCAGGAGGTAATTCGAATCGCCTTTAAAGCACATGAAAAGCGGCAAAACGTTGACAATGATGCCCTTGGCCAAAAAGGGCGTATGCGTTTTTTCCTGAATATATTCAGGAAAAAACGCATACGCCCTTTTTGGCCAACCAAGCAACCTGGAAAGGCAAATCAGCGCTACAAAGAAGACTCGCTACCCATCGGTCAAAAGGGCCATGCTGAAAAATGTCTCAAAACCAGAAATGCAGGACAGGCCATGGAGAAATGGGAGCCTTGCCACACTGATGGGCGGGTTGTAAATTGCCAACAGCCACTCTGGAGAAGTGTACGGTGTGTCCTGAAACATCTAAAAAACACAGCTTAGAGAGCATAGGGCACTTCCACTCATGGGGGTATAAATTGGGAAAATGAAAAATCAGCAAGACACAAGCACCCCAAAGTTTAGGGCTGCTCTGTTGACAAGGACCTCCACTTCATTCCACCTTCAATATCCCAGGAAAGAGAAAAATGGATAAAGAAGTTGTGGTCCTTATGTACAATGGAATATCACTCAGCCATGAAATAAATGTCATAAGGCTAGTAGCAGCATGATGAGTGGATTTAGGTACGACGATTCTAAGTGAAATAAGTCACACAGAAAAGGACACTTCTCATAAGGTATCACTTATAGAGGGAATGTAAAAAGCGTTACACTTGAACTGAATTACAAAACAGAACAGAGTCACACATGCAGAAAACACAGTATGGCTGCTTAACGGGAAAGGTGAGGTGGGGTGATACATAAAACAAGGGTTTCAAATTAGCTCAGATACCGTTCCATAAACCCAATATGTAATAGACAAGACCTACTCCTTGCTCAGAGAACTGGACTCAACACGCCCTATTCGCCGCACAAGAATATATCTGACTAGTAATAATCTTAAAACCTATGTATTGATGTCCCTCTGTAAGTGAATCAAGTGGGTGTAAAGGGGCATAAACACAGCAGTGAAAATCAGGTAAACCCCATTATAAAAATAAATTACTTAAAAATTCCAAAAAACAAAGACAGTGATAGAGGGAAAATTTTTACGTAATTCTTTCCGGAGCTGTGATGCAACCTGGTGTGACCATATCTAGACCCACAGCTGGATGAGAAATAAAGCTGGACACTCTTGGGGCTGAAGGTCTCTTTCCCTATTTACCAGATTAGGAACGTAGAAAGGCTGCCACCCTCTGGCCGTTACCTGCAAAAGCAGCTTTAAAACCTGTGCTAATGGTCACTTCATATGAACAAGTACTTCAGGGCTGTAAATGAAACGTGCCCTCAAAATGTCTTGAGGGAGGTAATGGCCAAAAATTTTCAAAATGTGACACTTACTTTAAGAAAACACTTTGAAGAACTGAGCTGTAATCACAGTTTGATAAATAACAAGGGCATGCTTTAAAGCTCAATTTCAACAGATTATGGGACACATGCAAATTCAACCACAGATAGGCATCAGCTCGCACCCATTAGAATAACCATCAGCAAGAAAACTACAAACAATAAATATTGAAGGTGTTTTGGAGAAATGCATACCCTCAATTTTAAGTGGGACGTAACCTGGAAAGAGCCACTAATGAGAACTGAATGGTGGTGCCTTTAAAACATACACACTGAGCTACCATATGATACAGCAAGCCCACTGCTTGGCCTATAACATAAGAAGATATAACTGGAAAGACACAGGCAAGCAAATGTGCATTGCAGCAGTATTACAATAGCCAAGACATGGAGGCAACCAGAAAGTCCATCAAGAGGTGCGTGGCCAAAGAAGAACTGGTACACGTACAGATGGAATATTAGCCAGGGAAAAAAATGAAACAATGCCATTTGCAGCACCATGTATGATTCTTGAGGTAATCAGGCAAATTGTACTAAGTCAGAAAGCAAAAGACACATATCCTATAATATCACTTATAGGTCTTAGCTAAAAATTGATACCAATGAAAATATTTCCACAGAGAAATGCAATCACAGATTCATTAAACAAACTTATGGTTCACCAAATGGAAAGGTGTGAGGATTGGATACATTAGGATATTGGGGTTAAGATAGATATAGAAACACATGTGAAATATGTAATCACCAAAGACCTACGTAATACCAAGACAAGACTACTCAACATCGTGTCATAACCTACATGGGAAAATGATCCAAAGAAGAATAGATATATGTATATGTTTAAAAGAACCACATCTTTCACACCTAGAAGAAACAAAACATTTTAATTAAATTTGCTCTGACAAAAAATAAAAATTAAATTAAAAAAAGAACAAGAAGTAATGAGACATAAACTTAAGGGGCTATTTGCTGGCACATTGCATTCTAATTTACAACCAGAACATGACTTCCATTAAGGCTCTGTCATCACTAATAAAGCAGCTTTATAAGCAATGTTGAAGGTAGCTTAAAAGAAGTCTCACTAATTATTGATAGTAACAAGGAAACAAAGAAAAGTAAAAATCTCACTGCAAAAAGTATACATAGGGTAAGGATAGTAGATCAAACACTTATTAAACTTCTGTAGAGAATAAAAGACAACAGTAGTATGTTTTTTTAAAAAGAGAGGGCCCAAATAAATCTGAAATGAAAGAGATGATGTTACAACAGACACCACAGAAATACAAAGTATCCTAAGATACACACAGGGTAACTCAGGGCTCAGACTGGACAGAGCCCACTCTCCAGTCCCCTGTACATGACTTACAGGAGCCTCAGGAACTGAGGAGGGGGTCCCTGAGGAGAGGCTCAAGATAGAATATGGTAGGCATTAACATGACTGCATTCATCTTAAACATGCCTGAACTACATTCACACGAGATGATTTTGTCCTGTATGTACATCGGCACCTCTAGTTGGAACTGCAGATCTTTGGCTTCAACACCTCTACTGACAACATTAGCGTCACCTGCTGTGGACCGTCTCCTATAGGATTTCTAGAATCACAAAACATCGAAGCTTCACAGGACCCAGAGTCTGTGCAACTCCACACAGAGTCTCAGAGTCTCAACTCCACTCAGATACTCCACTCTTGGAGGGCACACACAAAGTAGTGTGCACATCAGGACCCAGGGGAAGGAGCAGTGACCCTGTAGGAGAATGACCAGAACTACCTGCTACTTTTAGAGGGTCTCTTGCAGAGGCAGGTGGTGGCTGTGGCTGTGGCTCACCGTGAGGACAACGACACTGGCAGCAGAAGTTCTGGGAAATACTCCTTGGTGTGAGCCCTCCCAGAGTCCGCCATTAGCCCCACCAAGAGCAAGGTAGGCTCCAGGGCTGGGTCGCCTCAGGCCAAACAACCAACAGGGAGGGAACCCAGCCCCATGCATCAGCAGACAAGCGGATTAAACTTTTTATTAAAGTTTTATTTAATCCGTAGACAAGCGGATTAAAGCTCTGCCCACCAAAGCAACACCCAGCTCTACCCACCACCAGTCCCTCCCATCAGGAAGCTTGCACAAGCCTCTAAGATAGACTCATCCACCGGAGAGCAGACAGCAGAAGCAAGAAGAACTACAATTCTGCAGCCTGTGGAAGGAAAACCACATTCACAGAAACATAGACAAAATGAAAAGGCAGAGGACTTTATACCAGATCAAGGAACAAGATAAAACCCCAGAAAAAAAATGAAATGAGGTGGAGATAGGGAACCTTCCAGAAAAAGAATTCAGAATAATGATAGTGAAGTTGAGCCAAGACCTTGGAAAAAGAAAGGAGGCAAAGATCGAGAAGATGCAAGAAATGTTTAACAAAGACCTAGAAGAATTAAGGAACAAACACCTAGAAGAATTAAAGAACAAACAAACAGAGGTGAACAATGGAATAACTGAAATGAAAAATACACTAGAAGGAATCAGTAGCAGAATAACTGTGGCAGAAGAACGGATAAGTGACCTGGAAGACAGAAAGGTGGAAATCACTGCCATGGAACAGAATAAAGAAAAAGAATGAAAATAAACGAAGACACCCCAAGAGTCCTCTGGGACAACTTTAAACGCAACAACATTCGCATTATAGGGGTCCCAGAAGGAGAAGAGAGAGAGAAAGGACCCGAGAATATATTTGAAGAGATTATGGTCAAAAACTTCCCTAGCATGGGAAAAGAAATAGCCACCCAAGTCCAGAAGCACAGAGTGTCCCAGGCAGGATAAACCAAAGGAGAAAAATGACAAGACACATAGTAATCAAATTGACAAAAATTAACGACAAAGAAAAATGATTGAAAGCAGCAAGGGAAAAATGACAAATAACATACAAGGGAACTCCCATAAGGATAACAACTGATTTCTCAGCAGAAAATCTACAAGCCAGAAGGAAGTGGCATGATAAATTTAAAGTGATGAAAGGGAAGAACCTACAACCAAGAGTACTCCACCCTGCAAAGAGCTCATTCAGATTTGATGGAGAAATCAAAAGCCTTACAGACAAGCAAAAGCTAAGAGAATTCAGCACCATGAAACCAGCTCTACACCAAATGCTAAAGGAACTTCTCTAAGTGGGAAACACAAGAGAAGAAAAGGACCCACCAAGACAAACCCATAACAATTAAGAAAATAGTAGTAGGAACATACATATCGATAATTACCTTAAACGTGAATGCACTACATGTTCCAACCAAAAGACACAGGCTCGCTGAATGGATACAAAAACAAGACCCATATATATGCTGTCTACAAGAGATCCATTTCAGACCTAGGGACACATACAGACTCAAAGTGAGGCGATGGAAAAATATATTCTATGCAAATGAAAATCAAAAGAAAGCTGGAGTAGCAATACTCATATCAGATAAAATAGACTTTAAAATAAAGAATGTTACAAGAGACGAGGAAAGGCACTACATAATGGTCAGGGGATCAATCCAAGAAGAAGATATAACAACTATAAATATATATGTACCCAAAATAGGAGCAGCTCAATGTATAAGGCAACTGCTAACAGCTATAAAAGAGGAAATCGACAGTAACACAATAATAGCGGGGGACTTTAACAGCTCACTTACACCAGTGGAGATCAGCCAGACAGACAATTAATAAGGAAACACAAGCTTTAAATGACACAATAGACCAGATAGAGTTAATTGATATTTATAGGACATTCCATCCAAAAACAGGAGATTACACGTTCTTCTCAACTGCACACGGAACATTCTCCAGGATAGATCACATCTTGGGTCACAGATAAAGCCTCAGTAAATTTAAAAAAACTGAAATCATATCAAGCAGCTGTTCCGACCACAATGCTATGAGATTAGAAATCAATTACACGGAAAAAACCGTAAAAAACACAAACACATGGAGGCTAAACAATACGTTACTAAATAACCAAGAGATCACTGAAGAAACCAAAGAGGAAATCAAAAACTACCTAGAGACAAATGACAACAAAAACACGATGATCCAAAACCTATGGGATGCAGCAAAAGGAGTTCTAAGAGGGAAGTTTATAGCAATACAAGCCTACCTCAAGAAACAAGAAAAATCTCAAATAAACAATCTAACCTTACACCTAGAGGAACTAGAGAAAGAAGAACAAAACCCAAAGTTAGTAGAAGGAAAGAAATCATAAAGATCAGAGCAGAAATAAATGAAATAGAAACAAAGAAAACGAAAGCAAAGATCAATAAAACTAAAAGCTGGTTCTTTGAGAAGATAAGCAAAAATGATCAACCTTTAGCCAGACTCCAGAAAAAGAGGGAGAGGACGCAAATCAACAAAATTAGAAGTGAAAAAGCAGAAGTTACAACAGACACCACAGGAATACAAAGCATCCTAAGAGACTACTACAAGCAACTCTAGGCCAATAAAATGGACAATCTGGAAGAAATGGACAAATTCTTAGAAAGGGATAACCTTCTAAGACTGAACCAGGAAGAAATAGAAAATATGAACAAACCTATCACAAGCAATGAAATTGAAACTGTGATTAAAAATCTTCCAACAAACAAAAGTCCAGAACCAGATGGCATCACAGGTGAATTCTATCAAACATTTAGAGAAGAGCTAACACCCAACCTTCTCAAATTCTTCAAAACAATTGCAGCGGAAGGAACACTCCCAAACTCATTCTATGAGACCACCATCACCCTGATACCAAAATCAGACAGAGATACTACAAGGAAAGAAAATTATAGACCAATATCACTGATGAATATAGATGTAAAAATCCTCAACAAAATACTAGCAAACAGAATCGAACAACACATTAAAAGGATCATACACCATGATCAAGTGGGGTTTATCCCAGGGATGCAAGGATTCTTCAATATACACAAATCAATGTGATACACCATATTAACAAATTGTAGAATAAAAGCATATGATCATCTCAATAGAGGAAGGAAAAGATTTTGAGAAAATTCAACACTCATTTACGATAAAAACTCTGCAGAGTGTGGGCATAGAGGGAAACTACCTCAACATAATAAAGGCCATATATGACAAACCCACAGCAAACAGCATTCTCAATGGTGAAAAACTGAAAGCGTTTCCTCTAAGATCAGGAACAAGACGAGGATGTCCACTCTCACCACTGCTATTCAACATAGTTTTGGAAGTCCTAGCCATGGCAATCAGAGAAGAAAAAGAAATAAAAGGAATACAAAAAGGAAAAGAAGAAGTAAAATTGTCACTGTTTGCAGATGACATGATATCATAGAAAGAGAATCCTGAAGATGCCACCAGAAAACCACTGGAGCTAATCAATGAATTTGGTAAAGTTGCAGGATACAAAATTAATGCACAGAAATTGCTTGCATTCCTATACACTAACAATGAAAGATCAGAAAGAGAAATTAAGGAAACAATCCCATTACCACTGCTACAAAAAGAATAAAATACCTAGGAATAAACCTACCTAAGGAAGTAAAAGACCTGTACTCAGAAAACTATAAGACACTGATGAAAGAAATCAAAGATGATATAAACAGATGGAGACATATACCATGTTCTCGGATTAGAAGAATCAATATTGTGAAAATGACTATACTACCCAAAGCAATCTACAGATTCAATGCAATCCCGATCAAAATACATTTGGCATTTTCTACAAAACAAGAAAAAAAAATCTTAAAATTTGTAGGGAGACACAAAAGACCCTGGATAGCCAAAGCAGTCTTGAGGGGGGAAAAAAAAGAGCTGGAGGAATCAGACTTCCAGACTTCAGACTATATTGCAAAGCTACAGTAATCAAGATAATATGGTACTGACACAAAAACAGAAATATAGGTCAATAGAACAGGATAGAAAGCACAGAGATAAACCCACGTACCTATGGTTCACTAATCTATGACAAAGGAGGCAAGGGTATACAATGGAGAAAAGACAGTGTCTTCAGCAAGTGGTGCTGGGAAAACTGGACAGTTACATGTAAAAGAATGAAATTAGTACACTCCCTAACACCATACACAAAAATAAACTCAAAATGGATTAGAGACCTAAATATAAGACCAGCCACTATAAAACTCTTAGAGGAAAACATAAGCAGAACAGTCTATGACATAAATCACAGCAAGATCCTTTTTGACCCACCTCCTAGAGAAATGGAAATAAAAACAAAAATAAAAAAATGGGACCGAATGAAACATAAATTCTTTTGCACAGCAAAGGAAAACATAAGCAAGATGAAAAGACAACCATCAGAATGGGAGAAAATATTTTCAAATGAAGCAAATGGCAAAGGATTAATCTCCAAAAAGCAGCTCATGTAGCTCAATATCACAAAACCAAACAACCCAATCCAAAAATGGGCAGAAGACCTAAATAGACATTTCTCCAAAGAAGATATACAGGTTGCCAACAAACACATGAAAGGATGCTGAACATCACTAATCATTAGAGAAATGCAAATCAAAACTACAGTGAGGTATCACCTCACACCAGTCAGAATGGCCATCATCAAAAAATCTACCAACAATAAATGCTGGAGAGGCATTTATTGGAGCAAAGGGAACCCTCTTGCACTGTTGGTGGGAATGTAAATTGATATAGCCACTAGGGAGAAAGGTATGGGGGTTCCTTAAACACTAAAAATAGAACTACCATACAACCCAGCAAACCCACTCCTGGACATTTACCCTGAGAAAACCATAATTCAAAAAGAGTCATGTACCACAATGTTCACTGTAGCTCTATTTACAATAGCCAGGACATGGAAGCAACCTAAGTGTCCATCAACAGATAAATGGATAAAGAAGATGTGGCACATATATACAATGGAACATTATTCAGCCATAAAAAGAAACGAAATTGAGTTATTTTTAGTGAGGTGGATGGATCTAGAGTCTGTCCTACAGAGTGAAGTAAGTCAGAAAGAGAAAAACAAATACCGTATGCTAACACATATATATGGAATCTTAAAAAAAAAGTTTATGAAGAACCTAGGGGCAGGAAAGGATTAAGGACACAGACGTAGAGAAAGGACTTGAGGACATGGGGAGAGGGAAGGGTAAGCTGGGACAAAGTGAGAGAGTGGTATGGACATATATACACTACCAAATGTAAAATTGATAGCTACTGGGAAGCAGCCACATAGCACAGGGAGATCAGCTCTGTGCTTTGTGACCACCTAAAAGGGTGGGATAAGGGAGTGAGAGGGAGGTGCAAGAGGGAGGGGATATGGTGTTATATGTATACGCACAGCTGATTCACTTTTTTATACAGCAGAAACTAACACACAATTGTAAAGCAATTATACTCCAATAAAGATGTAAAAGAAAAAAAAAAAGCCCAGAGATAAACCTACACACCTATGGCCCACTAATCTATGACAAAGGAGGCAAGGGTATACAAAGGAGAAAAGACAGTCTCTTCAATAAGTGGTGCTGGGAAAAATGGACAGCTACATGTAAAAGAATGAAATTAGAACACTCCCTAACACCATACACAAAAAATAACTCAAAATGGATTAGAGACCGAAATGTAAGACCGGACACTATAAAACTCTTAGAGGAAAACACAGGAAGAATACTCTTTGACATAAATCACAGCAAGATCTTTTTTGATCCACCTCCTAGAGTAATGGAATAAAAAAAAAAATAAACATATGGGAGCAAATGAAACCTAAAAGCTTTTGCAAAGCAAAGGAAACTACAAACAAGACGAAAAGACAACCCTCACAATGGGAGAAAATATTTGCAAACGAATCAATGGACAAAGGATTAATCTCCAATGTATATAAACAGCTCATGCAGCTCAACAGTAAAAAAACAAACAACCCAATCCAAAAATGGGCAGATGACGTAAATAGACATTTGTCCCAAGAAGACATACAGATGACCAAGAAGCACATGAAAAGCTGCTCAACATCACTAATTATTAGAGAAATATAAACCAAAACTACAATGAGGTATCGCCTCACACGAGTTAGAATGGGCATCATCAGAAAATCTACAAGCAACAAATGCTGGAGAGGGTGTGGAGAAAAGGGAACCCTCTTACACTATTTGTGGGAATGTAAATTGATACAGTCACGATGGAGAACAGTATGGAGGTTCCTTAAAAAACTAAAAATAGAATTACCATATGACCCAGCAATCCCACTACTGGCCATATACCCAGAGAAAACCATAATTCAAAAAGACATATTCACCACAATATTCATTGCAGCACTGTTTACAATAGCCAGGTCATGGAAGCAACCTAAATGCCCATAGACAGACGAACAGAAAAGATGTGCTACATATATAAAATGGAATATTACTCAGCCATAAAAAGGAATGAAATTGGGTCATTTGTAGAGACGTGGATAGATCTAGAGACTGTCATACAAAGTGAAGTAAGTCAGAAAGAGAAAAACAAATATCGTATATTAACGCATACATGTGGAACCTAGAAAAATGGTAAAGATGAACCGGTTTGCAAGGCAGAAATAGAGACACAGATGTAGAGAACAAATGTATGGACACCAAGGGGGGAAAGTGGCAGGGTGGTGGTGGTGGGATGAATTGCGAGCCTGGGATTGACATATATACACTTATATGTATAAAATAGGTTACCAATAAGAGCCTGCTGTATAAAAAAATGAATAAAATAAATTCAAAAATTAAAAAATAAGTAATACTTAAAAAAATAAAACAGAAAAAAAAGTTCTGCCCTTCCCATAGACGTATTTATATGAATGAATTATTTCCATGCTTATATCCATAAATACAAAAAGAGGAATAAAACTTACCTTGAACCAAAAAAGAAAAAAAAAAAAACAGAACCCACTGGTCATACAGAGGAAAACCCTATCAGGGCACTTGCTCCAGGGGTAAACAATTCTGAAGTTGGTCACAGGTGGGGAATCATCTCCCATGCAGCCAGCAGCCCCCACACGAGGAGCGTCCTCATTGCAAAGCTGGGGGACCGTGAGGAGGCGTCTCTGAGTAAACGTGAGCTGAGCCCCAGGCCAGCTGCTGCTGAACTTTTCCCACCCTTCCCAGGTAAAACACCTGAATGTGTGCAAAGACTTTAAAAACTAGAGGAAGGGGCTTGGAGTCACACCAGCGACAGCACGCAGGCCGACTTGGTGCCTGCAGGCCAGCCAGGATGGTCCTGGCCCCGGGCGCTCGTCTGGAAGCTTTCCATTTCCCTGCCTGAGGTACCCCTCCTGTCCCGGCCCCCACTGCTTTTTTCCTTCCTCACCTCTGCCCGGGGAGAAATTCCAGCAGCAAGTATGGGTGACACATCCTCTTCTTTAGCAGGTGGCAGCCCGGCAACTCCTGCAGAAAGTCCAGCAGAGCCCCAGTCACACTGGGCCACTCATAGAGCCGTGGGCCCTACTCCCTCCCACCAGCCCAACCCCGAGACTGCTGACGGGGCAGAGAATATGGCGTCAGGCACAGCTGCAGAGGCTTTTGCTGCCTGGAGGGGTGTTTATATTGACCTCAACCCAGGCACACCTGGGAAGGGCTGGCCGGCCGGGTCAGGCTGCCCAGGTCAGCCAATCCTCGCCCCTCAGGGGCTCAGAGTTGCAGAAAATGGGCCTTGCTGCACCGGCCAGATCCAAGGAACAGGTGTAGGGTCCCGAGAGTCAGGATAGATAAGGGGCGGCAGCCCTGGCTTGTTTTCGAATCATTTTATCTGGTCCATGAGTGGGAGACAACTTCAAGAAGACCCTCTGCTAATGAGAGGAACCCAGGAGTCAGGGAGAGGAGGGGTGGTGGGTGGAGACAGAGGCCTGGTGCCCCGGCTGCAGTGGAAGCCCCTGGAAGACCAGGCAGAGGGAGGCCGCACAGAGTGAAGCCTAGGGTCACAGACCTGTTGGAGCTGCTGTTTGTTAGTTCAAGCTCTGCTCTGAGGTGCTCTGTGTCAGCTCTGAGTGACAGGGGTGCTGGGGGTGCTCTGCAATGAGGGCTATGTGCACGGTTCCTGTGTGCCCAGCCCTGCCGGGGTACCTGTCCACGGGAGCTCCATATCCAGGGAGGGGCCTGCCCACGAGAGCCCCGTGGGCTGCTGCGTACCTGCCCAGGTGAGCTCCATATCCTGGGAGGGGCCTGACCACAAGAGCCCCGTGGGCTGCTGGGGACCTGGTAGAGGACGCCAGGACAGTCAGTGAAGCCACAGAGGATATACATCTAGTAGTTCCTAATTCCTACACCCTGCTGGTCATTCTACCATCCACCAGGACATGGCATTCTGTATTAGACTTCAATGATGCCTTCTTCTGTATTCCATTAGTCCCAGAGTCACAAGAAATTTTGGCTGTGAGTGGCAGGACTCAACCTACAACAAAAACAATACTGCTGGGCCGTCCTGCCCCAGGGGTTCAAAAATTCCCACACCATCTTTGGGGAAACGTTAGCTAAAGACCTAAAAGATCTACCTCTGGAGAAGGGAACCCTCCTTCAATATGCAGATGACATTCTGATCACCAGCCCGACTAAGGAGGCCTCTGAACTACCTAGCCAATAAAAGATAGAAGGTGTCCAAGGAAAAGGCTCAAATATCACAAACTAAGGTGGCCTTCCTGGGCTTCATTCGCACAGAAGGTCGGAGAAGCCCACCCCAGGAAAGGGAAGAAGCCATTTGCAGCCTCACCTTTCCTGAAACTAGAAGACAGCTTAGGGGTTCCTGGGGAGACCGGGGTTTGCTGCATCTGGATCCCTAACTACAGTCTAATAGCTGGGCCTCTATATGAAACACTGAAAGGAAAAGATGATGATCCTTTTGAATAGAATCCAGAAGGGGCCTTTCAAGAATGGAAAGAGCAGTCAATTCAGACCCTGGCCCTGGACCTCCCTAAGTTAGCTAAACCCTTTGACCTTTACATTCCTGGTCCAAGGCGAATCGCCCTTGGAGTATTAGTGCAAAAACTGGGACCACTTGAAATGGAACAATGTAAGAATGCCCTCCAGGCATTGGCCAGCCACCCCATCCGACCAGGATACTGGGGGTATCTAAAAACCTGGAAATCAGCAGCCCGCAAGGCCAGCTCCCTCCTAAGGGAAAAGGACGCCACTTGGTGATCCTAACCACCCACCATGCCCTGAAGTTGCAGGGATTGCTCCGTGGGCACAATGACCTCGAGTGAGGAGGCCCTCCAACACCAACCTCCAGAGAGACAACCTGGGGCAATGGGCCCCCATGACGACTCGTGTGACCATCACTTGACCTGGAGCTTCTCTCAGAAAACAACAAGAGTGTGCCCCAAAAGAGCAGACTATTGCTTACAGGACTTACTGCACCCAGAGCGGAGCTAATAAACTTGGCAGGGGAACCGTAAATAACGCTGCCACCATAGAAAAGCCTACAGACACCGCAGTGACGGCGGCCAATGAGACCGGCTGTACTCCTGGCTACTTCAAAAGGCCGTTGACTGAGTGGCCGTCATGGTCCTGGATCACCACCGGCCCTGGACTGTCTGGGAGTTGAGCAAGCAGGGCTCTGACACCTGGTGCTGTTTGTACGTTAATTCAGTGGCCTAACTGAAGAAAGCACAGACTACTGGTCAGAGCATCTAGGCTGGCAGAAACCGTCAGCCTAAGGGGGCCGAACCAATGTGGAGCAGGGTAAAACCGCCCACCCCCCCAGCGTCTCTGCACATCTCTTTCCTGGACCCTTAAAGGTCATTAGAATCTATAAAACTTCCAATGCTGGTGCTCAGGCAGACGAGCAGTGAGGGAGGAGGCCTGCGGACAATCAACCTCACCTGGAGGCTGCTGGGGAGAAGTCCTGCCCCTCCCCCCGGGTATGAGGACACCCAACTCAGCATGAAGCATTTACAGAAGACGTGTCTGCACCCTCAGCGCCCCAAGAATGAGGAATGGGACAAAAGGCAGAGGAGGGCTTTGTCACTGGCAAAGCCCATTAAAAATTCCTGGGAGATAAAAATAGAATCTGGGCAATAAAATAAAGTCTAACCATTTTTTCCTTTGTGCTTTGTCTAATTTCACTTGCTCCTAGGTTTCCACATGAAGAGGTCCCACACCCGACACTTCAGACCCGATTTCCTCGTGCAAAATGGCTGGGCCGACACCTCAGCTCGTGGGGCCCCGTGCAGACTCTGCGACATAGAGCCTGAGCTCCAGCCAACCTGGCCCTCGAGAGCTCCGCCCCCTCCCTCCCGCTGATGCTGACAGGATCCCTACACAGCAGCCCGGCCCACAACCCGCAGGGGAGCACACACTCTCACCTCTCCATTCTCTGATCAAAATATAAAGTTTTCCTTTGCTTCTGAACCAAAGTCAGTCTCGATCTGTTGGCTCCAATGACACTGGGCAGGGAGACCCTTGTTGGGGCCCACTCTGCAGGATCAGTAACAGAATTTGAGAACATTGTAACTTCAATGAACAGATGTGTGAGCCAAACTGTAATTAACATAGAGCAGTGTATAAGGCTCGTGTAAAATAAGATGTTTCTAACACTTCCATTTGATATTTCCATCACTTTATTATAAGCAAGTTCAGTGGAGGGGATTGTCTTATTTGTCAGGTCAAGAGTAGAGAAATGCAGTGATTTCTTTCCAAGGATGTACATCTAATAATCTTGGTTGAAGTTTCAACCTTGTTTGGAATGATTTTCCATTGAAAATGATACCTCTCTTTCAGCTCCTAGATTTCTGAGAAGTATAAAATCTTATATTTTTTATTACCAAAGGGGAAAGGTGGGAGGAGGGATAAATTAACAGTTTCAGATTAACATATACACACTGCTATGTATAAAATATATCATCAACAAGGAACTACTGTATAGCACAGGGAACTATACTCAATATTTTGTAATGACCCCTGAGGGGAAATAATCTGAAAAACAATAGATATCTATATCGACATCATCTATCAACTACAGATAAAATGGAAACTAAAGGAGGCCGATGGTGAGCGTTTCTGAACCTGAAGACTTCAATCATCTAAAGTTCGGACTCTGCCTACGGCCCAAGTCCCTTAATGAACACACATGTACCAGTAGCTTAAAAATTCCCCAGATTGGAGTTCGGGGAGACACTGATTTGGAAAAATCCCTTGTGTTCTCCTTACATACACGGGACCTTTCCTACAGCTAAAACATGCCTGTGACACCCAGAAGATGGAACACGGTTGGATCAGGAAGATTTTGGAAAAGGCACCAAAACGCCTAATTTCCTGGTTGTTGGGTTCACCACTCCAGCCTTTTTCCTTAAAATCTCCCCACTAGAGGATGTCAGCACCTTCAACATCCAGTTGCACAGAAATCGGAATTTGTCCAAAGGAAGAAGGGGAAGGAGGAGAAACAAGGAGAGCCAAGCCCTAGATGTTCGGAGAGGCACATGTCACTCTACTTTCCAGTCAGGAAGAAGAATTAAGCAAAGGCTTAGCTTGCCACCGGGAACCAGAGTAGGTCCAGAAGCAAACGAGCGGTTCTGCGGAAAGCTTCCAAAAAAGCGAGTTGACAAATGGAGCTCAGGGGCACTGCAATTCACAAACCTGCAGAATTATAAATGATAACTCTCGTCAACAAATATATTGAGGGAAGGCAACGAAGAGGATTTGAAATCAAGGCAGAATTGCAGGAAACAGATTTCAGGAGATAGATTCGAATCACCCCTAAAGCACATGAAAAGCGGCAAAACGTCGACAATGATGCACTTGGCCAAAAAGAGCATATGCGTTTTTTTCTGAATGAATTCAGGAAAAAACCCATAGGCCCTTTTTGGCCAACCAAGCAAGCCGGAAATGCAATTCAGCGCTACAAAGAAGTCTGACTTCCCATCGGTCAAAATGGCCTTCCTAAAAAAATGTAAAACAAGAAAAGCAGGAGAGGCCAGGGAGGCAAGGGAGCCTTGCTACACTTATGGGCGGGATGTAAATTGCCAACAGCCACTCTGGAGAAGTGTACGGTGTGTCCTGAAACATCTAAAAAACACAGCTTAGAGAGAATAGGGCACTTCCACTCATGGGGGTATAAATTGGGAAAATGAAAAATCAGCAAGACACAAGCACCCCAAAGTTTAGGGCTGCTCTGTTGACAAGGACCTCCACTTCATTCCACCTTCAATATCCCAGGAAAGAGAAAAATGGATAAAGAAGTTGTGGTCCTTATGTACAATGGAATATCACTCAGCCATGAAATCAATGTCATAAGGCTAGTAGCAGCATGATGAGTGGATTTAGGTACAACGATTCTAAGTGAAATAAGTCACACAGAAAAGGACACTTCTCATAAGGTATCACTTAAGGAGGGAATGTAAAAACCGTTACACTTGAACTGAATTACAAAACAGAACAGAGTCACACATGCAAAAAACACACTATGGCTGCTTAACGGGAAAGGTGAGGTGGGGTGATACATAAAACAAGGGTTTCAAACTAGCTCAGATACCGTTCCATAAACCCAATATGTAATAGACAAGACCTACTCCTTGCTCAGAGAACTGGACTCAACACGCCCTATTCACCGCACAAGAATATATCTGACTAGTAATAATCTTAAAACCTATGTATTGATATCACTCTGTTAGTGTGTCAAGTCGCTGTAAAGCGGCATAAACACAGCAGTGAAAAGCAGCTAAACCACATTATAAAAATAAATTACTTTTAAAAACCCATGAAACAAAGACAGTGAACGAGAGAGAAATTCTTATACAATTAGTTCAGGGGCTGTGATGCAAACTGGATTGACCATATCTAGACCCACAGTTGGATGAGACATAAGGGTGGACACTCTTGGAGCTGAGAGATTTGGTGAGGTTGGGTGAGCAAATGCAGACCCTTTAAAGTAATACTGCGTGGTACCCATCGCATGGGTCCCAAATCTCCAGGTTCAAGGGCATCTTCCTACATCGAAAACATGCATGAGAAACCCAGAAGATGGTACACCGTGTGATGGGGAAAGGTTTCTAAAACGCACCTCATTTCTCATCTCCTTGTGCTCGGGTTTGCGATTGCAGCCACTTTACTAGCAATCTCCCTACTTGGAGCATCAGCACCTTTAAACTCCTCTGCCGTACAGGATGCAATTTGTCCGGAGGATGAACGGGAAGAAGGGGAACCAATGAGAGACTAGCTCTTGGTGTTGGGACAGGCACAGGTCACTCTATTTTCCCATCAGGAAGAAGAATTAACCACAGGCTCAGCCTGCCCCGCGGAACTAGAACAGGGCCTGAAGCCATCCTGCGCTTTTGCGGCCAGCTCCCTAAAAAGCGAGTTGCACAATGGAGCTTCAGGGCACTGCAATTCACAAACCTGCAGAGTTATAAATGATAACTCTCGTCCACAAATATATTGAGGGAAGGCAAAGAAGAGGATTTGAAATCAAGGCAGAATTGCAGGAAACAGATTTCAGGAGGTAGATTCGAATCGCTTTAAAGCACACGAAAAGCGGCAAAACGTTGACAATGATGCCCTTGGCCAAAAAGGGCGTATGCGTTTTTTCCTGAATATATTCAGGAAAAAACGCATACGCCCTTTTTGGCCAACCAAGCAACCTGGAAAGGCAAATCAGTGTTACAAAGAAGTCTCGCTTCCCGTCGGTCAAAAGGGCCATGCTGAAAAAAGTGTCAAAACCAGAAATGCAGGACAGGCCATGGAGAAATGGGAGCCTTGCTACACTGATGAGCGGGATGTAAATTGCCAACAGCCACTCTGGAGAAGTGTACGGTGTGTCCTGAAACATCTAAAAAACACAGCTTAGAGAGCATAGGGCACTTCCACTCATGGGGGTATAAATTGGGAAAATGAAAAATCACCAAGACACAAGCACCCCAAAGTTTAGGGCTGCTCTGTTGACAAGGACCTCCACTTCATTCCACCTTCAATATCCCAGGAAAGAGAAAAATGGATAAAGAAGTTGTGGTCCTTATGTACAATGGAATATCACTCAGCCACGAAATCAATGTCATAAGGCTAGTAGCAGCATGATGAGTGGATTTAAGTACGACGATTCTAAGTGAAGTAAGTCACACAGAAAAGGACACTTCTCATAAGGTATCACTTATAGAGGGAATGTAAAAAGCGTTACACTTGAACTGAATTACAAAACAGAACAGAGTCACACATGCAGAAAACACACTATGGCTGCTTAACGGGAAAGGTGAGGTGGGGTGATACATAAAACAAGGGTTTCAAATTAGCTCAGATACCGTTCCATAAACCCAATATGTAATAGACAAGACCTACTCCTTGCTCAGAGAACTGGACTCAACACGCCCTATTCACCGCACAAGAATATATCTGACTAGTAATAATCTTAAAACCTATGTATTGATATCTCTCTGTTAGTGTGTCAAGTGGGTGTAAAGCGGCATAAACACAGCAGTGAAAAGCAGCTAAACCCCATTATCAAAATAAATTACTTTGAAACACCCATGAAACAAAGACAGTGAAAGAGAGAGAAATTCTTACACAATGCGTTCAGGGGCTGTGATGCAACCTGGATTGACCATATCTAGACCCACAGCTGGATGAGACATAAGGGTGGACACTCTTGGGGCTGAGAGGTTTGGTGAGATTGGGTGAGCAAACGCAGACCCTTTAAAGTAATACTGCGTGGTACCCATCGCATGGGTCCCAAATCTCCAGGTTCAAGGGCATCTTCCTACATCGAAAACATGCATGAGAAAACAAAAAGATGGTACACCATGTGATGGGGAAAGGTTTCTAAAACGCACCTCATTTCTCTTCTCCTTGTGCCCGGGTTCGCCATTCCAGCCGCTTTACTAACAATCTCCCTACTTGGAGCATCAGCACCTTTAACCTCCTGTTCCGTATAGGTTGCAATTTGTCCTGAGGATGAACGGGTAGACGGGGAACCAGTGAGAGACTAGCTCTTGGTGTTGGGACAGGCACAGGTCACTCTATTTTCCCATCAGGAAGAAGAATTAACCAGAGGCTCATCCTCCCCCCCCGGAACCAGAACAGGGCCTGAAGCCATCCTGCGCTTTTGCGGCCAGCTCCCAAAAAAGCGAGTTGTAAAATGGAGCTTCAGGGCACTGCAATTCACAAACCTGCAGAGTTATAAATGATAACTCTCGTCCACAAATATATTGAGGGAAGGCAAAGAAGTGGATTTGAAATCAAGGCAGAATTGCAGGAAACAGATTTCAGGAGGTAGATTCCAATCTCCTTTAAAGCACATGAAAAGCGGCAAAACGTTGACAATGATGCCCTTGGCCAAAAAGGGCGTATGCGTTTTTTCCTGAATATATTCAGGAAAAAACGCATACGCCCTTTTTGGCCAACCAAGCAACCTGGAAAGGCAAATCAGCGCTACAAAGAAGACTCGCTACCCGTCGGTCAAAAGGGCCATGCTGAAAAAAGTCTCAAAACCAGAAATGCAGGACAGGCCATGGAGAAATGGGAGCCTTGCTACACTGATGGGCGGGATGTAAATTGCCAACAGCCACTCTGGAGAAGTGTACGGTGTGTCCAGAAACATCTAAAAAACACAGCTTAGAGAGAATAGGGCACTTCCACTCATGGGGGTATAAATTGGGAAAATGAAAAATCAGCAAGACACAAGCACCCCAAAGTTTAGGGCTGCTCTGTTGACAAGGACCTCCACTTCATTCCACCTTCAATATCCCAGGAAAGAGAAAAATGGATAAAGAAGTTGTGGTCCTTATGTACAATGGAATATCACTCAGCCATGAAATCAATGTCATAAGGCTAGTAGCAGCATGATGAGTGGATTTAGGTACGATGATTCTAAGTGAAATAAGTCACACAGAAAAGGACACTTCTCATAAGGTATCACTTAAGGAGGGAATGTAAAAAGCGTTACACTTGAACTGAATTACAAAACAGAACAGAGTCACACATGCAAAAAACACACTATGGCTGCTTAACGGGAAAGGTGAGGTGGCGTGATACATAAAACAAGGGTTTCAAATTAGCTCAGATACCGTTCCATAAACCCAATATGTAATAGACAAGACCTACTCTTTGCTCAGAGAACTGGCCTCAACACACCCTATTCACCGCACAAGAATATATCTGACTAGTAATAATCTTAAAACCTATGTATTGATATCTCTCTGTTAGTGTGTCAAGTGGGTGTAAAGCGGCATAAACACAGCAGTGAAAAGCAGCTAAACCCCATTATCAAAATAAATTACTTTGAAACACCCATGAAACAAAGACAGTGAAAGAGAGAGAAATTCTTACACAATGCGTTCAGGGGCTGTGATGCAACCTGGATTGACCATATCTAGACCCACAGCTGGATGAGACATAAGGGTGGACTCTCTTGGGGCTGAGAGGTTTGGTGAGGTTGGGTGAGCAAACGCAGACCCTTTAAAGTAATACTGCGTGGTACCCATCGCATGGGTCCCAAATCTCCAGGTTCAAGGGCATCTTCCTACATCGAAAACATGCATGAGAAAACAAAAAGATGGTACACCATGTGATGGGGAAAGGTTTCTAAAACGCACCTCATTTCTCTTCTCCTTGTGCCCGGGTTCGCCATTCCAGCCGCTTTACTAACAATCTCCCTACTTGGAGCATCAGCACCTTTAACCTCCTGTTCCGTACAGGTTGCAATTTGTCCTGAGGATGAACGGGTAGACGGGGAACCAGTGAGAGACTAGCTCTTGGTGTTGGGACAGGCACAGGTCACTCTATTTTCCCATCGGGAAGAAGAATTAACCAGAGGCTCATCCTCCCCCCCGGAACCAGAACAGGGCCTGAAGCCATCCTGCGCTTTTGCGGCCAGCTCCCAAAAAAGAGAGTTGTAAAATGGAGCTTCAGGGCACTGCAATTCACAAACCTGCAGAGTTATAAATGATAACTCTCGTCCACAAATATATTGAGGGAAGGCAAAGAAGTGGATTTGAAATCAAGGCAGAATTGCAGGAAACAGATTTCAGGAGGTAGATTCGAATCGCCTTTAAAGCACATGAAAAGCGGCAAAACGTTGACAATGATGCCCTTGGCCAAAAAGGGCGTATGCGTTTTTTCCTGAATATATTCAGGAAAAAACGCATACGCCCTTTTTGGCCAACCAAGCAACCTGGAAAGGCAAATCAGCGCTACAAAGAAGACTCGCTACCCGTCGGTCAAAAGGGCCATGCTGAAAAACGTGTCCAAACCAGAAATGCAGGACAGGCCATGGAGAAATGGGAGCCTTGCTACACTGATGGGCGGGATGTAAATTGCCAACAGCCACTCTGGAGAAGTGTACGGTGTGTCCAGAAACATCTAAAAAACACAGCTTAGAGAGAATAGGGCACTTCCACTCATGGGGGTATAAATTGGGAAAATGAAAAATCAGCAAGACACAAGCACCCCAAAGTTTAGGGCTGCTCTGTTGACAAGGACCTCCACTTCATTCCACCTTCAATATCCCAGGAAAGAGAAAAATGGATAAAGAAGTTGTGGTCCTTATGTACAATGGAATATCACTCAGCCATGAAATCAATGTCATAAGGCTAGTAGCAGCATGATGAGTGGATTTAGGTACGACGATTCTAAGTGAAATAAGTCACACAGAAAAGGACACTTCTCATAAGGTATCACTTATAGAGGGAATGTAAAAAGCGTTACACTTGAACTGAATTACAAAACAGAACAGAGTCACACATGCAGAAAACACACTATGGCTGCTTAACGGGAAAGGTGAGGTGGAGTGATACATAAAACAAGGGTTTCAAATTAGCTCAGATACCGTTCCATAAACCCAATATGTAATAGACAAGACCTACTCCTTGCTCAGAGAACTGGACTCAACACGCCCTATTCACCGCACAAGAATATATCTGACTAGTAATAATCTTAAAACCTATGTATTGATATATCTCTGTTAGTGTGTCAAGTGGGTGTAAAGCGGCATAAACACAGCAGTGAAAAGCAGCTAAACCCCATTATCAAAATAAATTACTTTGAAACACCCATGAAACAAAGACAGTGAAAGAGAGAGAAATTCTTACACAATGCGTTCAGGGGCTGTGATGCAACCTGGATTGACCATATCTAGACCCACAGCTGGATGAGACATAAGGGTGGACACTCTTGGGGCTGAGAGGTTTGGTGAGGTTGGGTGAGCAAACGCAGACCCTTTAAAGTAATACTGCATGGTACCCATCGCATGGGTCCCAAATCTCCAGGTTCAAGGGCATCTTCCTACATCGAAAACATGCATGAGAAAACAAAAAGATGGTACACCATGTGATGGGGAAAGGTTTCTAAAACGCACCTCATTTCTCTTCTCCTTGTGCCCGGGTTCGCCATTCCAGCTGCTTTACTAACAATCTCCCTACTTGGAGCATCAGCACCTTTAACCTCCTGTTCCGTACAGGTTGCAATTTGTCCTGAGGATGAACGGGTAGACGGGGAACCAGTGAGAGACTAGCTCTTGGTGTTGGGACAGGCACAGGTCACTCTATTTTCCCATCAGGAAGAAGAATTAACCAGAGGCTCATCCTCCCCCCCGGAACCAGAACAGGGCCTGAAGCCATCCTGCGCTTTTGCGGCCAGCTCCCAAAAAAGCGAGTTGTAAAATGGAGCTTCAGGGCACTGCAATTCACAAACCTGCAGAGTTATAAATGATAACTCTCGTCCACAAATATATTGAGGGAAGGCAAAGAAGAGGATTTGAAATCAAGGCAGAATTGCAGGAAACAGATTTCAGGAGGTAGATTCGAATCTCCTTTAAAGCACATGAAAAGCGGCAAAACGTTGACAATGATGCCCTTGGCCAAAAAGGGCGTATGCGTTTTTTCCTGAATATATTCAGGAAAAAACGCATACGCCCTTTTTGGCCAACCAAGCAACCTGGAAAGGCAAATCAGCGCTACAAAGAAGACTTGCTACCCATTGGTCAAAAGGGCCATGCTGAAAAAAGTCTCAAAACCAGAAATGCAGGACAGGCCATGGAGAAATGGGAGCCTTGCTACACTGATGGGCGGGATGTAAATTGCCAACAGCCACTCTGGAGAAGTGTACGGTGTGTCCTGAAACATCTAAAAAACACAGCTTAGAGAGCATAGGGCACTTCCACTCATGGGGGTATAAATTGGGAAAATGAAAAATCAGCAAGACACAAGCACCCCAAAGTATAGGGCTGCTCTGTTGACAAGGACCTCCACTTCATTCCACCTTCAATATCCCAGGAAAGAGAAAAATGGATAAAGAAGTTGTGGTCCTTATGTACAATGGAATATCACTCAGCCATGAAATCAATGTCATAAGGCTAGTAGCAGCATGATGAGTGGATTTAGGTACGACGATTCTAAGTGAAATAAGTCACACAGAAAAGGACACTTCTCATAAGGTATCACTTTTAGAGGGAATGTAAAAACCGTTACACTTGAACTGAATTACAAAACAGAACAGAGTCACACATGCAGAAAACACACTATGGCTGCTTAACGGGAAAGGTGAGGTGGGGTGATACATAAAACAAGGGTATCAAATTAGCTCAGATACCGTTCCATAAACCCAATATGTAGTAGACAAGACCTACTCCTTGCTCAGAGAACTGGACTCAACACGCCCTATTCACCGCACAAGAATATATCTGACTAGTAATAATCTTAAAACCTATGTATTGATATCTCTCTGTTAGTGTGTCAAGTGGGTGTAAAGCGGCATAAACACAGCCGTGAAAAGCAGCTAAACCCCATTATGAAAATAAATTACTTTGAAAAACCCATGAAACAACAAAAGTGAAAGAGATAGAAATTCTTACACAATGAGTTCAGGGGCTGTGATGCAACCTGGATTGACCATATCTAGACCCACAGCTGGATGAGACATAAGGGTGGACACTCTTGGGGCTGAGAGGTTTGGTGAGGTTGGGTGAGCAAACACAGACCCTTTAAAGTAATACTGCGTGGTACCCATCGCATGGGTCCCAAATCTCCAGGTTCAAGGGCATCTTCCTACATCGAAAACATGCATGAGAAACCCAGAAGATGGTACACCGTGTGATAGGGAAAGGTTTCTAAAACGCACCTCATTTCTCATCTCCTTGTGCCCGGGTTCGCCATTCCAGCCGCTTTACTAGCAATCTCCCTACTTGGAGCATCAGCACCTTTAACCTCCTGTTCCGTACAGGTTGCAATTTGTCCTGAGGATGAACGGGAAGACGGGGAACCAACGAGAGACTAGCTCTTGGTGTTGGGACAGGCACAGGTCACTCTATTTTCTCATCAGGAAGAAGAATTAACCACAGGCTCAGCCTGCCCCCTGGAACCAGAACAGGGCCTGAAGCCATCCTGCGCTTTTGCGGCCAGCTCCCAAAAAAGCGAGTTGTAAAATGGAGGTTCAGGGCAGTGCAATTCACAAACCTGCAGAGTTATAAATGATAACTCTCGTCCACAAATATATTGAGGGAAGGCAAAGAAGAGGATTTGAAATCAAGGCAGAATTGCAGGAAACAGATTTCAGGAGGTAGATTCGAATCGCCTTTAAAGCACATGAAAAGCGGCAAAATGTTGACAATGATGCCCTTGGCCAAAAAGGGCGTATGCGTTTTTTCCTGAATATATTCAGGAAAAAACGCATACGCCCTTTTTGGCCAACCAAGCAACCTGGAAAGGCAAATCAGCACTACAAAGAAGACTCGCTACCCATCGGTCAAAAGGGCCATGCTGAAAAAAGTGTCAAAACCAGAAATGCAGGACAGGCCATGGAGAAATGAGAGCCTTGCTACACTGATGGGCGGGATGTAAATTGCCAACAGCCACTCTGGAGAAGTGTACGGTGTGTCCTGAAACATCTGAAAAACACAGCTTAGAGAGCATAGGGCACTTCCACTCATGGGGGTATAAATTGGGAAAATGAAAAATCAGCAAGACACAAGCACCCCAAAGTTGAGGGCTGCTCTGTTGACAAGGACCTCCACTTCATTCCACCTTAAATATCCAAGGAAAGAGAAAAATGGATAAAGAAGTTGTGGTCCTTATGTACAATGGAATATCACTCAGCCATGAAATCAATGTCATAAGGTTAGTAGCAGCATGATGAGTGGATTTAGGTACGACGATTCTAAGTGAAATAAGTCACACAGAAAAGGACACTTCTCATAAGGTATCACTTTTAGAGGGAATGTAAAAACCGTTACACTTGAACTGAATTACAAAACAGAACAGAGTCACACATGCAGAAAACACACTATGGCTGCTTAACGGGAAAGGTGAGGTGGGGTGATACATAAAACAAGGGTATCAAATTAGCTCAGATACCGTTCCATAAACCCAATATGTAGTAGACAAGACCTACTCTTTGCTCAGAGAACTGGACTCAACACGCCCTATTCACCGCACAAGAATATATCTGACTAGTAATAATCTTAAAACCTATGTATTGATATCTCTCTGTTAGTGTGTCAAGTGGGTGTAAAGCGGCATAAACACAGCAGTGAAAAGCAGCTAAACCCCATTATCAAAATAAATTACTTTGAAACACCCATGAAACAAAGACAGTGAAAGAGAGAGAAATTCTTACACAATGCGTTCAGGGGCTGTGATGCAACCTGGATTGACCATATCTAGACCCACAGCTGGATGAGACATAAGGGTGGACTCTCTTGGGGCTGAGAGGTTTGGTGAGGTTGGGTGAGCAAACGCAGACCCTTTAAAGTAATACTGCGTGGTACCCATCGCATGGGTCCCAAATCTCCAGGTTCAAGGGCATCTTCCTACATCGAAAACATGCATGAGAAAACAAAAAGATGGTACACCATGTGATGGGGAAAGGTTTCTAAAACGCACCTCATTTCTCTTCTCCTTGTGCCCGGGTTCGCCATTCCAGCCGCTTTACTAACAATCTCCCTACTTGGAGCATCAGCACCTTTAACCTCCTGTTCCGTACAGGTTGCAATTTGTCCTGAGGATGAACGGGTAGACGGGGAACCAGTGAGAGACTAGCTCTTGGTGTTGGGACAGGCACAGGTCACTCTATTTTCCCATCGGGAAGAAGAATTAACCAGAGGCTCATCCTCCCCCCCGGAACCAGAACAGGGCCTGAAGCCATCCTGCGCTTTTGCGGCCAGCTCCCAAAAAAGAGAGTTGTAAAATGGAGCTTCAGGGCACTGCAATTCACAAACCTGCAGAGTTATAAATGATAACTCTCGTCCACAAATATATTGAGGGAAGGCAAAGAAGTGGATTTGAAATCAAGGCAGAATTGCAGGAAACAGATTTCAGGAGGTAGATTCGAATCGCCTTTAAAGCACATGAAAAGCGGCAAAACGTTGACAATGATGCCCTTGGCCAAAAAGGGCGTATGCGTTTTTTCCTGAATATATTCAGGAAAAAACGCATACGCCCTTTTTGGCCAACCAAGCAACCTGGAAAGGCAAATCAGCGCTACAAAGAAGACTCGCTACCCGTCGGTCAAAAGGGCCATGCTGAAAAACGTGTCCAAACCAGAAATGCAGGACAGGCCATGGAGAAATGGGAGCCTTGCTACACTGATGGGCGGGATGTAAATTGCCAACAGCCACTCTGGAGAAGTGTACGGTGTGTCCAGAAACATCTAAAAAACACAGCTTAGAGAGAATAGGGCACTTCCACTCATGGGGGTATAAATTGGGAAAATGAAAAATCAGCAAGACACAAGCACCCCAAAGTTTAGGGCTGCTCTGTTGACAAGGACCTCCACTTCATTCCACCTTCAATATCCCAGGAAAGAGAAAAATGGATAAAGAAGTTGTGGTCCTTATGTACAATGGAATATCACTCAGCCATGAAATCAATGTCATAAGGCTAGTAGCAGCATGATGAGTGGATTTAGGTACGACGATTCTAAGTGAAATAAGTCACACAGAAAAGGACACTTCTCATAAGGTATCACTTATAGAGGGAATGTAAAAAGCGTTACACTTGAACTGAATTACAAAACAGAACAGAGTCACACATGCAGAAAACACACTATGGCTGCTTAACGGGAAAGGTGAGGTGGAGTGATACATAAAACAAGGGTTTCAAATTAGCTCAGATACCGTTCCATAAACCCAATATGTAATAGACAAGACCTACTCCTTGCTCAGAGAACTGGACTCAACACGCCCTATTCACCGCACAAGAATATATCTGACTAGTAATAATCTTAAAACCTATGTATTGATATATCTCTGTTAGTGTGTCAAGTGGGTGTAAAGCGGCATAAACACAGCAGTGAAAAGCAGCTAAACCCCATTATCAAAATAAATTACTTTGAAACACCCATGAAACAAAGACAGTGAAAGAGAGAGAAATTCTTACACAATGCGTTCAGGGGCTGTGATGCAACCTGGATTGACCATATCTAGACCCACAGCTGGATGAGACATAAGGGTGGACACTCTTGGGGCTGAGAGGTTTGGTGAGGTTGGGTGAGCAAACGCAGACCCTTTAAAGTAATACTGCATGGTACCCATCGCATGGGTCCCAAATCTCCAGGTTCAAGGGCATCTTCCTACATCGAAAACATGCATGAGAAAACAAAAAGATGGTACACCATGTGATGGGGAAAGGTTTCTAAAACGCACCTCATTTCTCTTCTCCTTGTGCCCGGGTTCGCCATTCCAGCTGCTTTACTAACAATCTCCCTACTTGGAGCATCAGCACCTTTAACCTCCTGTTCCGTACAGGTTGCAATTTGTCCTGAGGATGAACGGGTAGACGGGGAACCAGTGAGAGACTAGCTCTTGGTGTTGGGACAGGCACAGGTCACTCTATTTTCCCATCAGGAAGAAGAATTAACCAGAGGCTCATCCTCCCCCCCGGAACCAGAACAGGGCCTGAAGCCATCCTGCGCTTTTGCGGCCAGCTCCCAAAAAAGCGAGTTGTAAAATGGAGCTTCAGGGCACTGCAATTCACAAACCTGCAGAGTTATAAATGATAACTCTCGTCCACAAATATATTGAGGGAAGGCAAAGAAGAGGATTTGAAATCAAGGCAGAATTGCAGGAAACAGATTTCAGGAGGTAGATTCGAATCTCCTTTAAAGCACATGAAAAGCGGCAAAACGTTGACAATGATGCCCTTGGCCAAAAAGGGCGTATGCGTTTTTTCCTGAATATATTCAGGAAAAAACGCATACGCCCTTTTTGGCCAACCAAGCAACCTGGAAAGGCAAATCAGCGCTACAAAGAAGACTTGCTACCCATTGGTCAAAAGGGCCATGCTGAAAAAAGTCTCAAAACCAGAAATGCAGGACAGGCCATGGAGAAATGGGAGCCTTGCTACACTGATGGGCGGGATGTAAATTGCCAACAGCCACTCTGGAGAAGTGTACGGTGTGTCCTGAAACATCTAAAAAACACAGCTTAGAGAGCATAGGGCACTTCCACTCATGGGGGTATAAATTGGGAAAATGAAAAATCAGCAAGACACAAGCACCCCAAAGTATAGGGCTGCTCTGTTGACAAGGACCTCCACTTCATTCCACCTTCAATATCCCAGGAAAGAGAAAAATGGATAAAGAAGTTGTGGTCCTTATGTACAATGGAATATCACTCAGCCATGAAATCAATGTCATAAGGCTAGTAGCAGCATGATGAGTGGATTTAGGTACGACGATTCTAAGTGAAATAAGTCACACAGAAAAGGACACTTCTCATAAGGTATCACTTTTAGAGGGAATGTAAAAACCGTTACACTTGAACTGAATTACAAAACAGAACAGAGTCACACATGCAGAAAACACACTATGGCTGCTTAACGGGAAAGGTGAGGTGGGGTGATACATAAAACAAGGGTATCAAATTAGCTCAGATACCGTTCCATAAACCCAATATGTAGTAGACAAGACCTACTCCTTGCTCAGAGAACTGGACTCAACACGCCCTATTCACCGCACAAGAATATATCTGACTAGTAATAATCTTAAAACCTATGTATTGATATCTCTCTGTTAGTGTGTCAAGTGGGTGTAAAGCGGCATAAACACAGCCGTGAAAAGCAGCTAAACCCCATTATGAAAATAAATTACTTTGAAAAACCCATGAAACAACAAAAGTGAAAGAGATAGAAATTCTTACACAATGAGTTCAGGGGCTGTGATGCAACCTGGATTGACCATATCTAGACCCACAGCTGGATGAGACATAAGGGTGGACACTCTTGGGGCTGAGAGGTTTGGTGAGGTTGGGTGAGCAAACACAGACCCTTTAAAGTAATACTGCGTGGTACCCATCGCATGGGTCCCAAATCTCCAGGTTCAAGGGCATCTTCCTACATCGAAAACATGCATGAGAAACCCAGAAGATGGTACACCGTGTGATAGGGAAAGGTTTCTAAAACGCACCTCATTTCTCATCTCCTTGTGCCCGGGTTCGCCATTCCAGCCGCTTTACTAGCAATCTCCCTACTTGGAGCATCAGCACCTTTAACCTCCTGTTCCGTACAGGTTGCAATTTGTCCTGAGGATGAACGGGAAGACGGGGAACCAACGAGAGACTAGCTCTTGGTGTTGGGACAGGCACAGGTCACTCTATTTTCTCATCAGGAAGAAGAATTAACCACAGGCTCAGCCTGCCCCCTGGAACCAGAACAGGGCCTGAAGCCATCCTGCGCTTTTGCGGCCAGCTCCCAAAAAAGCGAGTTGTAAAATGGAGGTTCAGGGCAGTGCAATTCACAAACCTGCAGAGTTATAAATGATAACTCTCGTCCACAAATATATTGAGGGAAGGCAAAGAAGAGGATTTGAAATCAAGGCAGAATTGCAGGAAACAGATTTCAGGAGGTAGATTCGAATCGCCTTTAAAGCACATGAAAAGCGGCAAAATGTTGACAATGATGCCCTTGGCCAAAAAGGGCGTATGCGTTTTTTCCTGAATATATTCAGGAAAAAACGCATACGCCCTTTTTGGCCAACCAAGCAACCTGGAAAGGCAAATCAGCACTACAAAGAAGACTCGCTACCCATCGGTCAAAAGGGCCATGCTGAAAAAAGTGTCAAAACCAGAAATGCAGGACAGGCCATGGAGAAATGAGAGCCTTGCTACACTGATGGGCGGGATGTAAATTGCCAACAGCCACTCTGGAGAAGTGTACGGTGTGTCCTGAAACATCTGAAAAACACAGCTTAGAGAGCATAGGGCACTTCCACTCATGGGGGTATAAATTGGGAAAATGAAAAATCAGCAAGACACAAGCACCCCAAAGTTGAGGGCTGCTCTGTTGACAAGGACCTCCACTTCATTCCACCTTAAATATCCAAGGAAAGAGAAAAATGGATAAAGAAGTTGTGGTCCTTATGTACAATGGAATATCACTCAGCCATGAAATCAATGTCATAAGGTTAGTAGCAGCATGATGAGTGGATTTAGGTACGACGATTCTAAGTGAAATAAGTCACACAGAAAAGGACACTTCTCATAAGGTATCACTTTTAGAGGGAATGTAAAAACCGTTACACTTGAACTGAATTACAAAACAGAACAGAGTCACACATGCAGAAAACACACTATGGCTGCTTAACGGGAAAGGTGAGGTGGGGTGATACATAAAACAAGGGTATCAAATTAGCTCAGATACCGTTCCATAAACCCAATATGTAGTAGACAAGACCTACTCTTTGCTCAGAGAACTGGACTCAACACGCCCTATTCACCGCACAAGAATATATCTGACTAGTAATAATCTTAAAACCTATGTATTGATATCTCTCTGTTAGTGTGTCAAGTGGGTTTAAAGCGGCATAAACACAGCCGTGAAAAGCAGCTAAACCCCATTATGAAAATAAATTACTTTGAAAAACCCATGAAACAACGACAGTGAAAGAGATAGAAATTCTTACACAATGAGTTCAGGGGCTATGATGCAACCTGGATTGACCATATCTAGACCCACAGCTGGATGAGACATAAGGGTGGACACTCTTGGGGCTGAGAGGTTTGGTGAGGTTGGGTGAGCAAACGCAGACCCTTTAAAGTAATACTGCGTGGTACCCATCACATGGGTTCCAAATCTCCAGGTTCAAGGGCATCTTCGTACATCGAAAACATGCATGAGAAACCCAGAAGATGGTACACCGTGTGATGGGGAAAGGTTTCTAAAACGCACCTCATTTCTCATCTCCTTGTGCCCGGGTTCACCATTCCAGCCGATTTACTAGCAATCTCCCTACTTGGAGCATCAGCACCTTTAACCTCCTGTTCCGTACAGGTTGCAATTTGTCCGGAAGATGAACGGGAAGACGGGGAACCAACGAGAGACTAGCTCTTGGTGTCGGGACAGGCACAGGTCACTCTATTTTCCCATCAGAAAGAAGAATTAACCACAGGCTCAGCCTGACCCCCGGAACCAGAACAGGGCCTGAAGCCATTCTGCGATTTTGCGGCCAGCTCCCATAAAAACAAGTTGTAAAATGGAGGTTCAGGGCACTGCAATTCACAAACCTGCAGAGTTATAAATGATAACTCTCGTCCACAAATATATTGAGGGAAGGCCAAGAAGAGGATTTGAAATCAAGGCAGAATTGCACGAAACAGATTTCAGGAGGTAGATACGAATCGCCTTTAAAGCACATGAAAAGCGGCAAAACGTTGACAATGATGCCCTTGGCCAAAAAGGGCGTATGCGTTTTTTCCTGAATATATTCAGGAAAAAACGCATACGCCCTTTTTGGCCAACCAAGCAACCTGGAAAGGCAAATCAGCGCTACAAAGAAGTCTCGCTTCCCATCGGTCAAAAGGGCCATGCTGAAAAAAGTGTCAAAACCAGAAATGCAGAACAGGCCATGGAGAAATGGGAGCCTTGCTACACTGATGGGCGGGATGTAAATTGCCAAGAGCCACTCTGGAGAAGTGTCCGGTGAGTCCTGAAACATCTGAAAAACACAGCTTAGAGAGCATAGGGCACTTCCACTCATGGGGGTATAAATTGGGAAAATTAAAAATCAGCAAGACACAAGCACCCCAAAGTTTAGGGCTGCTCTGTTGACCAGGACCTCCACTTCATTCCACCTTAAATATCCCAGGAAAGAGAAAAATGGATAAAGAAGTTGTCGTCCTTATGTACAATGGAGTATCACTCAGCCATGAAATCAATGTCGTAAGGTTAGTAGCAGCATGATGAGTGGATTTAGGTACGACGATTCTAAGTGAAATAAGTCACACAGAAAAGGACACTTCTCATAAGGTATCACTGATAGAGGGAATGTAAAAACCGTTACACTTGAACTGAATTACAAAACAGAACAGAGTCACACATGCAGAAAACACACTATGGCTGCTTAACGGGAAAGGTGAGGTGGGGTGATACATAAAACAAGGGTATCAAATTAGCTCAGATACCGTTCCATAAACCCAATATGTAATAGACAAGACCTACTCCTTGCTCAGAGAACTGGACTCAACACGCCCTATTCACCGCACAAGAATATATCTGACTAATAATAATCGTAAAACCTATGTATTGATATCTCTCTGTTAGTGTGTCAAGTGGGTGTAAAGCGGCATAAACACAGCAGTGAAAAGCAGCTAAACCCCATTATAAAAATAAATTACTTTGAAACACCCATGAAACAAAGACAGTGAAAGAGAGAGAAATTCTTACACAATGCGTTCAGGGGCTGTGATGCAACCTGGATTGACCATATCTAGACGCACAGCTGGATGAGACATGAGGGTGGACACTCTTGGGGCTGAGAGGTTTGGTGAGGTTGGGTGAGCAAACGCAGACCCTTTAAAGGAATACTGCGTGGTACCCATCGCATGGGTCCCAAATCTCCAGGTTCAAGGGCATCTTCCTACATCAAAAACATGCATGAGAAACCCAGAAGATGGTACACCGTGTGATGGGGAAAGGTTTCTAAAACGCACCTCATTTCTCATCTCCTTGTGCCCGGGTTCGCCATTCCAGCCGCTTTACTAGCAAGCTCCCTACTTGGAGCATCAGCACCTTTAACCTCCTGTTCCGTACAGGTTGCAATTTGTCCTGAGGATAAACGGGAAGACGTGGAACCAACGTGAGACTAGCTCTTGGTGTTGGGACAGGCACAGGTCACTCTATTTTCCCATCAGAAAGAAGAATTAACCACAGGCTCAGCCTGCCCCCCGGAACCAGAACAGGGCCTGAAGCCATTATGCGATTTTGCGGCCAGCTCCCATAAAAACGAGTTGTAAAATGGAGGTTCAGGGCACTGCAATTCACAAACCTGCAGAGTTATAAATGATAACACTCGTCCACAAATATATTGAGGGGAGGCAAAGAAGAGGATTTGAAATCAAGGCAGAATTGCAGGAAACAGATTTCAGGAGGTAGATACGAATCGCCTTTAAAGCACATGAAAAGCGGCAAAACGTTGACAATGATGCCCTTGGCCAAAAAGGGCGTATGCGTTTTTTCCTGAATATATTCAGGAAAAAACGCATACGCCCTTTTTGGCCAACCAAGCCACCTGGAAAGGCAAATCAGCGCTACAAAGAAGTCTCGCTTCCCATCGGTCAAAAGGGCCATGCTGAAAAAAGTGTCAAAACCAGAAATGCAGGACAGGCCATGGAGAAATGGGAGCCTTGCTACACTGATGGGCGGGATGTAAATTGCCAAGAGCCACTCTGGAGAAGTGTCCGGTGAGTCCTGAAACATCTGAAAAACACAGCTTAGAGAGCATAGGGCACTTCCACTCATGGGGGTATAAATTGGGAAAATTAAAAATCAGCAAGACACAAGCACCCCAAAGTTTAGGGCTGCTCTGTTGACCAGGACCTCCACTTCATTCCACCTTAAATATCCCAGGAAAGAGAAAAATGGATAAAGAAGTTGTGGTCCTTATGTACAATGGAATATCACTCAGCCAGGAAATCAATGTCGTAAGGTTAGTAGCAGCATGATGAGTGGATTTAGGTACGACGATTCTAAGTGAAATAAGTCACACAGAAAAGGACACTTCTCATAAGGTATCACTGATAGAGGGAATGTAAAAACCGTTACACTTGAACTGAATTACAAAACAGAACAGAGTCACACATGCAGAAAACACACTATGGCTGCTTAACGGGAAAGGTGAGGTGGGGTGATACATAAAACAAGGGTATCAAATTAGCTCAGATACCGTTCCATAAACCCAATATGTAATAGACAAGACCTACTCCTTGCTCAGAGAACTGGACTCAACACGCCCTATTCACCGCACAAGAATATATCTGACTAATAATAATCGAAAAACCTATGTATTGATATCTCTCTGTTAGTGTGTCAAGTGGGTGTAAAGCGGCATAAACACAGCAGTGAAAAGCAGCTAAACCCCATTATAAAAATAAATTACTTTGAAACAACCATGAAACAAAGACAGTGAAAGAGAGAGAAATTCTTACACAATGCGTTCAGGGGCTGTGATGCAACCTGGATTGACCATATCTAGACGCACAGCTGGATGAGACATAAGGGTGGACACTCTTGGGGCTGAGAGGTTTGGTGAGGTTGGGTGAGCAAACGCAGACCCTTTAAAGGAATACTGCGTGGTACCCATCGCATGGGTCCCAAATCTCCAGGTTCAAGGGCATCTTCCTACATCAAAAACATGCATGAGAAACCCAGAAGATGGTACACCGTGTGATGGGGAAAGGTTTCTAAAACGCACCTCATTTCTCATCTCCTTGTGCCCGGGTTCGCCATTCCAGCCGCTTTACTAGCAAGCTCCCTACTTGGAGCATCAGCACCTTTAACCTCCTGTTCCGTACAGGTTGCAATTTGTCCTGAGGATAAACGGGAAGACGTGGAACCAACGTGAGACTAGCTCTTGGTGTTGGGACAGGCACAGGTCACTCTATTTTCCCATCAGAAAGAAGAATTAACCACAGGCTCAGCCTGCCCCCCGGAACCAGAACAGGGCCTGAAGCCATTATGCGATTTTGCGGCCAGCTCCCATAAAAACGAGTTGTAAAATGGAGGTTCAGGGCACTGCAATTCACAAACCTGCAGAGTTATAAATGATAACTCTCGTCCACAAATATATTGAGGGGAGGCAAAGAAGAGGATTTGAAATCAAGGCAGAATTGCAGGAAACAGATTTCAGGAGGTAGATACGAATCGCCTTTAAAGCACATGAAAAGCGGCAAAACGTTGACAATGATGCCCTTGGCCAAAAAGGGCGTATGCGTTTTTTCCTGAATATATTCAGGAAAAAACGCATACGCCCTTTTTGGCCAACCAAGCCACCTGGAAAGGCAAATCAGCGCTACAAAGAAGTCTCGCTTCCCATCGGTCAAAAGGGCCATGCTGAAAAAAGTGTCAAAACCAGAAATGCAGGACAGGCCATGGAGAAATGGGAGCCTTGCTACACTGATGGGCGGGATGTAAATTGCCAAGAGCCACTCTGGAGAAGTGTCCGGTGAGTCCTGAAACATCTGAAAAACACAGCTTAGAGAGCATAGGGCACTTCCACTCATGGGGGTATAAATTGGGAAAATTAAAAATCAGCAAGACACAAGCACCCCAAAGTTTAGGGCTGCTCTGTTGACCAGGACCTCCACTTCATTCCACCTTAAATATCCCAGGAAAGAGAAAAATGGATAAAGAAGTTGTGGTCCTTATGTACAATGGAATATCACTCAGCCAGGAAATCAATGTCGTAAGGTTAGTAGCAGCATGATGAGTGGATTTAGGTACGACGATTCTAAGTGAAATAAGTCACACAGAAAAGGACACTTCTCATAAGGTATCACTGATAGAGGGAATGTAAAAACCGTTACACTTGAACTGAATTACAAAACAGAACAGAGTCACACATGCAGAAAACACACTATGGCTGCTTAACGGGAAAGGTGAGGTGGGGTGATACATAAAACAAGGGTATCAAATTAGCTCAGATACCGTTCCATAAACCCAATATGTAATAGACAAGACCTACTCCTTGCTCAGAGAACTGGACTCAACACGCCCTATTCACCGCACAAGAATATATCTGACTAATAATAATCGTAAAACCTATGTATTGATATCTCTCTGTTAGTGTGTCAAGTGGGTGTAAAGCGGCATAAACACAGCAGTGAAAAGCAGCTAAACCCCATTATAAAAATAAATTACTTTGAAACACCCATGAAACAAAGACAGTGAAAGAGAGAGAAATTCTTACACAATGCGTTCAGGGGCTGTGATGCAACCTGGATTGACCATATCTAGACGCACAGCTGGATGAGACATAAGGGTGGACACTCTTGGGGCTGAGAGGTTTGGTGAGGTTGGGTGAGCAAACGCAGACCCTTTAAAGGAATACTGCGTGGTACCCATCGCATGGGTCCCAAATCTCCAGGTTCAAGGGCATCTTCCTACATCAAAAACATGCATGAGAAACCCAGAAGATGGTACACCGTGTGATGGGGAAAGGTTTCTAAAACGCACCTCATTTCTCATCTCCTTGTGCCCGGGTTCGCCATTCCAGCCGCTTTACTAGCAAGCTCCCTACTTGGAGCATCAGCACCTTTAACCTCCTGTTCCGTAGAGGTTGCAATTTGTCCTGAGGATAAACGGGAAGACGTGGAACCAACGAGAGACTAGCTCTTGGTGTTGGGACAGGCACAGGTCACTCTATTTTCCCATCAGAAAGAAGAATTAACCACAGGCTCAGCCTGGCCCCCGGAACCAGAACAGGGCCTGAAGCCATTCTGCGATTTTGCGGCCAGCTCCCATAAAAACGAGTTGTAAAATGGAGGTTCAGGGCACTGCAATTCACAAACCTGCAGAGTTATAAATGATAACTCTCGTCCACAAATATATTGAGGGAAGGCAAAGAAGAGGATTTGAAATCAAGGCAGAATTGCAGGAAACAGATTTCAGGAGGTAGATACGAATCGCCTTTAAAGCACATGAAAAGCGGCAAAACGTTGACAATGATGCCCTTGGCCAAAAAGGGCGTATGCGTTTTTTCCTGAATATATTCAGGAAAAAACGCATACGCCCTTTTTGGCCAACCAAGCAACCTGGAAAGGCAAATCAGCGCTACAAAGAAGTCTCGCTTCCCATCGGTCAAAAGGGCCATGCTGAAAAAAGTGTCAAAACCAGAAATGCAGGACAGGCCATGGAGAAATGGGAGCCTTGCTACACTGATGGGCGGGATGTAAATTGCCAAGAGCCACTCTGGAGAAGTGTCCGGTGAGTCCTGAAACATCTGAAAAACACAGCTTAGAGAGCATAGGGCACTTCCACTCATGGGGGTATAAATTGGGAAAATTAAAAATCAGCAAGACACAAGCACCCCAAAGTTTAGGGCTGCTCTGTTGACCAGGACCTCCACTTCATTCCACCTTCAATATCCCAGGAAAGAGAAAAATGGATAAAGAAGTTGTGGTCCTTATGTACAATGGAATATCACTCAGCCAGGAAATCAATGTCGTAAGGTTAGTAGCAGCATGATGAGTGGATTTAGGTACGACGATTCTAAGTGAAATAAGTCACACAGAAAAGGACACTTCTCATAAGGTATCACTTTTAGAGGGAATGTAAAAACCGTTACACTTGAACTGAATTACAAAACAGAACAGAGTCACACATGCAGAAAACACACTATGGCTGCTTAACGGGAAAGGTGAGGTGGGGTGATACATAAAACAAGGGTATCAAATTAGCTCACATACCGTTCCATAAACCCAATATGTCATAGACAAGACCTACTCCTTGCTCAGAGAACTGGACTCAACACGCCCTATTCACCGCACAAGAATATATCTGATTAATAATAATCGTAAAACCTATGTATTGATATCTCTCTGTTAGTGTGTCAAGTGGGTGTAAAGCGGCATAAACACAGCAGTGAAAAGCAGCTAAACCCCATTATAAAAATAAATTATTTTGAAACACCCATGAAACAAAGACAGTGAAAGAGAGAGAAATTCTTACACAATGCGTTCAGGGGCTGTGATGCAACCTGGATTGACCATATCTAGACGCACAGCTGGATGAGACATAAGGGTGGACACTCTTGGGGCTGAGAGGTTTGGTGAGGTTGGGTGAGCAAACGCAGACCCTTTAAAGGAATACTGCGTGGTACCCATCGCATGGGTCCCAAATCTCCAGGTTCAAGGGCATCTTCCTACATCAGAAACATGCATGAGAAACCCAGAAGATGGTACACCGTGTGATGGGGAAAGGTTTCTAAAACACACCTCATTTCTCATCTCCTTGTGCCCGGGTTCGCCATTCCAGCCTCTTTACTAGCAAGCTCCCTACTTGGAGCATCAGCACCTTTAACCTCCTGTTCCATACAGGTTGCAATTTGTCCTGAGGATAAACGGGAATACGTGGAACCAAAGAGAGACTAGCTCTTGGTGTTGGGACAGGCACAGGTCACTCTATTTTCCCATCAGAAAGAAGAATTAACCACAGGCTCAGCCTGACCCCCGGAACCAGAACAGGACCTGAAGCCATTCTGCGATTTTGCGGCCAGCTCCCATAAAAACGAGTTGTAAAACGGAGGTTCAGGGCACTGCAATTTACAAACCTGCAGAGTTATAAATGATAACTCTCGTCCACAAATATATTGAGGGAAGGCAAAGAAGAGGATTTGAAATCAAGGCAGAATTGCAGGAAACAGATTTCAGGAGGTAGATACGAATCGCCTTTAAAGCACATGAAAAGCGGCAAAACGTTGACAATGATGCCCTTGGCCAAAAAGGGCGTATGCGTTTTTTCCTGAATATATTCAGGAAAAAACGCATACGCCCTTTTTGGCCAACCAAGCCACCTGGAAAGGCAAATCAGCGCTACAAAGAAGTCTCGCTTCCCATCGGTCAAAAGGGCCATGCTGAAAAAAGTGTCAAAACCAGAAATGCAGGACAGGCCATGGAGAAATGGGAGCCTTGCTACACTGATGGGCGGGATGTAAATTGCCAAGAGCCACTCTGGAGAAGTGTCCGGTGAGTCCTGAAACATCTGAAAAACACAGCTTAGAGAGCATAGGGCACTTCCACTCATGGGGGTATAAATTGGGAAAATTAAAAATCAGCAAGACACAAGCACCCCAAAGTTTAGGGCTGCTCTGTTGACCAGGACCTCCACTTCATTCCACCTTAAATATCCCAGGAAAGAGAAAAATGGATAAAGAAGTTGTGGTCCTTATGTACAATGGAATATCACTCAGCCAGGAAATCAATGTCGTAAGGTTAGTAGCAGCATGATGAGTGGATTTAGGTACGACGATTCTAAGTGAAATAAGTCACACAGAAAAGGACACTTCTCATAAGGTATCACTGATAGAGGGAATGTAAAAACCGTTACACTTGAACTGAATTACAAAACAGAACAGAGTCACACATGCAGAAAACACACTATGGCTGCTTAACGGGAAAGGTGAGGTGGGGTGATACATAAAACAAGGGTATCAAATTAGCTCAGATACCGTTCCATAAACCCAATATGTAATAGACAAGACCTACTCCTTGCTCAGAGAACTGGACTCAACACGCCCTATTCACCGCACAAGAATATATCTGACTAATAATAATCGTAAAACCTATGTATTGATATCTCTCTGTTAGTGTGTCAAGTGGGTGTAAAGCGGCATAAACACAGCAGTGAAAAGCAGCTAAACCCCATTATAAAAATAAATTACTTTGAAACACCCATGAAACAAAGACAGTGCAAGAGAGAGAAATTCTTACACAATGCGTTCAGGAGCTGTGATGCAACCTGGATTGACCATATCTAGACGCACAGCTGGATGAGACATAAGGGTGGACACTCTTGGGGCTGAGAGGTTTGGTGAGGTTGGGTGAGCAAACGCAGACCCTTTAAAGTAATATTGCGTGGTACCCATCACATGGGTCCCAAATCTCCAGGTTCAAGGGCATCTTCCTACATCAAAAACATGCATGAGAAACCCAGAAGATGGTACACCGTGTGATGGGGAAAGGTTTCTAAAACGCACCTCATTTCTCATCTCCTTGTGCCCGGGTTCGCCATTCCAGCCGCTTTACTAGCAAGCTCCCTACTTGGGGCATCAGCACCTTTAACCTCCTGTTCCGTAGAGGTTGCAATTTGTCCTGAGGATAAACGGGAAGACGTGGAACCAACGAGAGACTAGCTCTTGGTGTTGGGACAGGCACAGGTCACTCTATTTTCCCATCAGAAAGAAGAATTAACCACAGGCTCAGCCTGACCCCCGGAACCAGAACAGGACCTGAAGCCATTCTGCGATTTTGCGGCCAGCTCCCATAAAAACGAGTTGTAAAACGGAGGTTCAGGGCACTGCAATTTACAAACCTGCAGAGTTATAAATGATAACTCTCGTCCACAAATATATTGAGGGAAGGCAAAGAAGAGGATTTGAAATCAAGGCAGAATTGCAGGAAACAGATTTCAGGAGGTAGATACGAATCGCCTTTAAAGCACATGAAAAGCGGCAAAACGTTGACAATGATGCCCTTGGCCAAAAAGGGCGTATGCGTTTTTTCCTGAATATATTCAGGAAAAAACGCATACGCCCTTTTTGGCCAACCAAGCCACCTGGAAAGGCAAATCAGCGCTACAAAGAAGTCTCGCTTCCCATCGGTCAAAAGGGCCATGCTGAAAAAAGTGTCAAAACCAGAAATGCAGGACAGGCCATGGAGAAATGGGAGCCTTGCTACACTGATGGGCGGGATGTAAATTGCCAAGAGCCACTCTGGAGAAGTGTCCGGTGAGTCCTGAAACATCTGAAAAACACAGCTTAGAGAGCATAGGGCACTTCCACTCATGGGGGTATAAATTGGGAAAATTAAAAATCAGCAAGACACAAGCACCCCAAAGTTTAGGGCTGCTCTGTTGACCAGGACCTCCACTTCATTCCACCTTAAATATCCCAGGAAAGAGAAAAATGGATAAAGAAGTTGTGGTCCTTATGTACAATGGAATATCACTCAGCCAGGAAATCAATGTCGTAAGGTTAGTAGCAGCATGATGAGTGGATTTAGGTACGACGATTCTAAGTGAAATAAGTCACACAGAAAAGGACACTTCTCATAAGGTATCACTGATAGAGGGAATGTAAAAACCGTTACACTTGAACTGAATTACAAAACAGAACAGAGTCACACATGCAGAAAACACACTATGGCTGCTTAACGGGAAAGGTGAGGTGGGGTGATACATAAAACAAGGGTATCAAATTAGCTCAGATACCGTTCCATAAACCCAATATGTAATAGACAAGACCTACTCCTTGCTCAGAGAACTGGACTCAACACGCCCTATTCACCGCACAAGAATATATCTGACTAATAATAATCGTAAAACCTATGTATTGATATCTCTCTGTTAGTGTGTCAAGTGGGTGTAAAGCGGCATAAACACAGCAGTGAAAAGCAGCTAAACCCCATTATAAAAATAAATTACTTTGAAACACCCATGAAACAAAGACAGTGCAAGAGAGAGAAATTCTTACACAATGCGTTCAGGAGCTGTGATGCAACCTGGATTGACCATATCTAGACGCACAGCTGGATGAGACATAAGGGTGGACACTCTTGGGGCTGAGAGGTTTGGTGAGGTTGGGTGAGCAAACGCAGACCCTTTAAAGTAATATTGCGTGGTACCCATCACATGGGTCCCAAATCTCCAGGTTCAAGGGCATCTTCCTACATCAAAAACATGCATGAGAAACCCAGAAGATGGTACACCGTGTGATGGGGAAAGGTTTCTAAAACGCACCTCATTTCTCATCTCCTTGTGCCCGGGTTCGCCATTCCAGCCGCTTTACTAGCAAGCTCCCTACTTGGGGCATCAGCACCTTTAACCTCCTGTTCCGTAGAGGTTGCAATTTGTCCTGAGGATAAACGGGAAGACGTGGAACCAACGAGAGACTAGCTCTTGGTGTTGGGACAGGCACAGGTCACTCTATTTTCCCATCAGAAAGAAGAATTAACCACAGGCTCAGCCTGACCCCCGGAACCAGAACAGGACCTGAAGCCATTCTGCGATTTTGCGGCCAGCTCCCATAAAAACGAGTTGTAAAATGGAGGTTCAGGGCACTGCAATTTACAAAGCTGCAGAGTTATAAATGATAACTCTCGTCCACAAGTATATTGAGGGAAGGCAAAGAAGAGGATTTGAAATCAAGGCAGAATTGCAGGAAACAGATTTCAGGAGGTAGATACGAATCGCCTTTAAAGCACATGAAAAGCGGCAAAACGTTGACAATGATGCCCTTGGCCAAAAAGGGCGTATGCGTTTTTTCCTGAATATATTCAGGAAAAAACGCATACGCCCTTTTTGGCCAACCAAGCCACCTGGAAAGGCAAATCAGCGCTACAAAGAAGTCTCGCTTCCCATCGGTCAAAAGGGCCATGCTGAAAAAAGTGTCAAAACCAGAAATGCAGGACAGGCCATGGAGAAATGGGAGCCTTGCTACACTGATGGGCGGGATGTAAATTGCCAAGAGCCACTCTGGAGAAGTGTCCGGTGAGTCCTGAAACATCTGAAAAACACAGCTTAGAGAGCATAGGGCACTTCCACTCATGGGGGTATAAATTGGGAAAATTAAAAATCAGCAAGACACAAGCACCCCAAAGTTTAGGGCTGCTCTGTTGACCAGGACCTCCACTTCATTCCACCTTAAATATCCCAGGAAAGAGAAAAATGGATAAAGAAGTTGTGGTCCTTATGTACAATGGAATATCACTCAGCCAGGAAATCAATGTCGTAAGGTTAGTAGCAGCATGATGAGTGGATTTAGGTACGACGATTCTAAGTGAAATAAGTCACACAGAAAAGGACACTTCTCATAAGGTATCACTGATAGAGGGAATGTAAAAACCGTTACACTTGAACTGAATTACAAAACAGAACAGAGTCACACATGCAGAAAACACACTATGGCTGCTTAACGGGAAAGGTGAGGTGGGGTGATACATAAAACAAGGGTATCAAATTAGCTCAGATACCGTTCCATAAACCCAATATGTAATAGACAAGACCTACTCCTTGCTCAGAGAACTGGACTCAACACGCCCTATTCACCGCACAAGAATATATCTGACTAATAATAATCGTAAAACCTATGTATTGATATCTCTCTGTTAGTGTGTCAAGTGGGTGTAAAGCGGCATAAACACAGCAGTGAAAAGCAGCTAAACCCCATTATAAAAATAAATTACTTTGAAACACCCATGAAACAAAGACAGTGAAAGAGAGAGAAATTCTTACATAATGCGTTCAGGAGCTGTGATGCAACCTGGATTGACCATATCTAGACGCACACCTGGATGAGACATAAGGGTGGACACTCTTGGGGCTGAGAGGTTTGGTGAGGTTGGGTGAGCAAACGCAGACCCTTTAAAGTAATACTGCGTGGTACCCATCGCATGGGTCCCAAATCTCCAGGTTCAAGGGCATCTTCCTACATCAAAAACATGCATGAGAAACCCAGAAGATGGTACACCGTGTGATGGGGAAAGGTTTCTAAAACGCACCTCATTTCTCATCTCCTTGTGCCCGGGTTCGCCATTCCAGCCGCTTTACTAGCAAGCTCCCTACTTGGAGCATCAGCACCTTTAACCTCCTGTTCCGTAGAGGTTGCAATTTGTCCTGAGGATAAACGGGAAGACGTGGAACCAACGAGAGACTAGCTCTTGGTGTTGGGACAGGCACAGGTCACTCTATTTTCGCATCAGAAAGAAGAATTAACCACAGGCTCAGCCTGACCCCCGGAACCAGAACAGGGCCTGAAGCCATTCTGCGATTTTGCGGCCAGCTCCCATAAAAACGAGTTGTAAAATGGAGGTTCAGGGCACTGCAATTCACAAACCTGCAGAGTTATAAATGATAACTGTCATCCACAAACATATTGAGGGAAGGCAAAGAAGAGGATTTGAAATCAAGGCAGAATTGCAGGAAACAGATTTCAGGAGGTAGATACGAATCGCCTTTAAAGCACATGAAAAGCGGCAAAACGTTGACAATGATGCCCTTGGCCAAAAAGGGCGTATGCGTTTTTTCCTGAATATATTCAGGAAAAAACGCATACGCCCTTTTTGGCCAACCAAGCAACCTGGAAAGGCAAATCAGCGCTACAAAGAAGTCTCGCTTCCCATCGGTCAAAAGGGCCATGCTGAAAAAAGTGTCAAAACCAGAAATGCAGGACAGGCCATGGAGAAATGGGAGCCTTGCTACACTGATGGGCGGGATGTAAATTGCCAAGAGCCACTCTGGAGAAGTGTCCGGTGAGTCCTGAAACATCTGAAAAACACAGCTTAGAGAGCATAGGGCACTTCCACTCATGGGGGTATAAATTGGGAAAATTAAAAATCAGCAAGACACAAGCACCCCAAAGTTTAGGGCTGCTCTGTTGACCAGGACCTCCACTTCATTCCACCTTCAATATCCCAGGAAAGAGAAAAATGGATAAAGAAGTTGTGGTCCTTATGTACAATGGAATATCACTCAGCCAGGAAATCAATGTCGTAAGGTTAGTAGCAGCATGATGAGTGGATTTAGGTATGACGATTCTAAGTGAAATAAGTCACACAGAAAAGGACACTTCTCATAAGGTATCACTGATAGAGGGAATGTAAAAACCGTTACACTTGAACTGAATTACAAAACAGAACAGAGTCACACATGCAGAAAACACACTATGGCTGCTTAACGGGAAAGGTGAGGTGGGGTGATACATAAAACAAGGGTATCAAATTAGCTCAGATACCGTTCCATAAACCCAATATGTAATAGACAAGACCTACTCCTTGCTCAGAGAACTGGACTCAACACGCCCTATTCACCACACAAGAATATATCTGACTAATAATAATCGTAAAACCTATGTATTGATATCTCTCTGTTAGTGTGTCAAGTGGGTGTAAAGCGGCATAAACACAGCAGTGAAAAGCATCTAAACCCCATTATAAAAATAAATTACTTTGAAACACCCATGAAACAAAGACAGTGAAAGAGAGAGAAATTCTTACACAATGCGTTCATGAGCTGTGATGCAACCTGGATTGACCATATCTAGACGCACACCTGGATGAGACATAAGGGTGGACACTCTTGGGGCTGAGAGGTTTGGTGAGGTTGGGTGAGCAAACGCAGACCCTTTAAAGGAATACTGCGTGGTACCCATCGCATTGGTCCCAAATCTCCAGGTTCAAGGGCATCTTCCTACATCAAAAACATGCATGAGAAACCCAGAAGATGGTACACCGTGTGATGGGGAAAGGTTTCTAAAACGCACCTCATTTCTCATCTCCTTGTGCCCGGGTTCGCCATTCCAGCCGCTTTACTAGCAAGCTCCCTACTTGGAGCATCAGCACCTTTAACCTCCTGTTCCGTAGAGGTTGCAATTTGTCCTGAGGATAAACGGGAAGACGTGGAACCAACGAGAGACTAGCTCTTGGTGTTGGGACAGGCACAGGTCACTCTATTTTCCCATCAGAAAGAAGAATTAACCACAGGCTCAGCCTGACCCCCGGAACCAGAACAGGGCCTGAAGCCATTCTGCGATTTTGCGGCCAGCTCCCATAAAAACGAGTTGTAAAATGGAGGTTCAGGGCACTGCAATTCACAAACCTGCAGAGTTATAAATGATAACTCTCGTCCACAAACATATTGAGGGAAGGCAAATAAGAGGATTTGAAATCAAGGCAGAATTGCAGGAAACAGATTTCAGGAGGTAGATACGAATCGCCTTTAAAGCACATGAAAAGCGGCAAAACGTTGACAATGATGCCCTTGGCCAAAAAGGGCGTATGCGTTTTTTCCTGAATATATTCAGGAAAAAACGCATACGCCCTTTTTGGCCAACCAAGCAACCTGGAAAGGCAAATCAGCGCTACAAAGAAGTCTCGCTTCCCATCGGTCAAAAGGGCCATGCTGAAAAAAGTGTCAAAACCAGAAATGCAGGACAGGCCATGGAGAAATGGGAGCCTTGCTACACTGATGGGCGGGATGTAAATTGCCAAGAGCCACTCTGGAGAAGTGTCCGGTGAGTCCTGAAACATCTGAAAAACACAGCTTAGAGAGCATAGGGCACCTCCACTCATGGGGGTATAAATTGGGAAAATTAAAAATCAGCAAGACACAAGCACCCCAAAGTTTAGGGCTGCTCTGTTGACCAGGACCTCCACTTCATTCCACCTTAAATATCCCAGGAAAGAGAAAAATGGATAAAGAAGTTGTGGTCCTTATGTACAATGGAATATCACTCAGCCAGGAAATCAATGTCGTAAGGTTAGTAGCAGCATGATGAGTGGATTTAGGTACGACGATTCTAAGTGAAATAAGTCACACAGAAAAGGACACTTCTCATAAGGTATCACTGATAGAGGGAATGTAAAAACCATTACACTTGAACTGAATTACAAAACAGAACAGAGTCACACATGCAGAAAACACACTATGGCTGCTTAACGGGAAAGGTGAGGTGGGGTGATACATAAAACAAGGGTATCAAATTAGCTCAGATACCATTCCATAAACCCAATATGTAATAGACAAGACCTACTCCTTGCTCAGAGAACTGGACTCAACACGACCTATTCAACGCACAAGAATATATCTGACTAATAATAATCGTAAAACCTATGTATTGATATCTCTCTGTTAGTGTGTCAAGTGGGTGTAAAGCGGCATAAACACAGCAGTGAAAAGCAGCTAAACCCCATTATAAAAATAAATTACTTTGAAACCACCATGAAACAAAGACAGTGAAAGAGAGAGAAATTCTTACACAATGCGTTCAGGGGCTGTGATGCAACCTGGATTGACCATATCTAGACGCACAGCTGGATGAGACATAAGGGTGGACACTCTTGGGGCTGAGAGGTTTGGTGAGGTTGGGTGAGCAAACGCAGACCCTTTAAAGGAATACTGCGTGGTACCCATCGCATGTGTCCCAAACCTCCAGGTTCAAGGGCATCTTCCTACATCAAAAACATGCATGAGAAACCCAGAAGATGGTACACCGTGTGATGGGGAAAGGTTTCTAAAACGCACCTCATTTCTCATCTCCTTGTGCCCGGGTTCGCCATTCCAGCCGCTTTACTAGCAAGCTCCCTACTTGGAGCATCAGAACCTTTAACCTCCTGTTCCGTACAGGTTGCAATTTGTCCTGAGGATAAACGGGAAGACGTGGAACCAACGAGAGACTAGCTCTTGGTGTTGGGACAGGCACAGGTCACTCGATTTTCCCATCAGAAAGAAGAATTAACCACAGGCTCAGCCTGACCCCCGGAACCAGAACAGGGCCTGAAGCCATTGGGCGATTTTGCGGCCAGCTCCCATAAAAACGAGTTGTAAAATGGAGGTTCAGGGCACTGCAATTCACAAACCTGCAGAGTTATAAATGATAACTCTCGTCCAAAAATATATTGAGGGAAGGCAAAGAAGAGGATTTGAAATCAAGGCAGAATTGCAGGAAACAGATTTCAGGAGGTAGATACGAATCGCCTTTAAAGCACATGAAAAGCGGCAAAACGTTGACAATGATGCCCTTGGCCAAAAAGGGCGTATGCGTTTTTTCCTGAATATATTCAGGAAAAAACGCATACGCCCTTTTTGGCCAACCAAGCAACCTGGAAAGGCAAATCAGCGCTACAAAGAAGTCTCGCTTCCCATCGGTCAAAAGGGCCATGCTGAAAAAAGTGTCAAAACCAGAAATGCAGGACAGGCCATGGAGAAATGGGAGCCTTGCTACACTGATGGGCGGGATGTAAATTGCCAAGAGCCACTCTGGAGAAGTGTCCAGTGAGTCCTGAAACATCTGAAAAACACAGCTTAGAGAGCATAGGGCACTTCCACTCATGGGGGTATAAATTGGGAAAATTAAAAATCAGCAAGACACAAGCACCCCAACGTTTAGGGCTGCTCTGTTGACCAGGACCTCCACTTCATTCCACCTTAAATATCCCAGGAAAGAGAAAAATGGATAAAGAAGTTGTGGTCTTTATGTACAATGGAATATCACTCAGCCAGGAAATCAATGTCGTAAGGTTAGTAGCAGCATGATGAGTGGATTTAGGTATGACGATTCTAAGTGAAATAAGTCACACAGAAAAGGACACTTCTCATAAGGTATCACTGATAGAGGGAATGTAAAAACCGTTACACTTGAACTGAATTACAAAACAGAACAGAGTCACACATGCAGAAAACACACTATGGCTGCTTAACGGGAAAGGTGAGGTGGGGTGATACATAAAACAAGGGTATCAAATTAGCTCAGATACCGTTCCATAAACCCAATATGTAATAGACAAGACCTACTCCTTGCTCAGAGAACTGGACTCAACACGCCCTATTCACCGCACAACAATATATCTGACTAATGATAATCGTAAAACCTATGTATTGATATCTCTCTGTTAGTGTGTCAAGTGGGTGTAAAGTGGCATAAACACAGCAGTGAAAAGCAGCTAAACCCCATTATAAAAATAAATTACTTTGAAACACCCATGAAACAAAGACAGTGAAAGAGAGAGAAATTCTTACACAATGCGTTCAGGGGCTGTGATGCAACCTGGATTGACCATATCTAGACGCACAGCTGGATGAGACATAAGGGTGGACACTCTTGGGGCTGAGAGGTTTGGTGAGGTTGGGTGAGCAAACGCAGACCCTTTAAAGGAATACTGCGTGGTACCCATCGCATGGGTCCCAAATCTCCAGGTTCAAGGGCATCTTCCTACATCAAAAACATGCATGAGAAACCCAGAAGATGGTACACCGTGTGATGGGGAAAGGTTTCTAAAACGCACCTCATTTCTCATCTCCTTGTGCCCGGGTTCGCCATTCCAGCCGCTTTACTAGCAAGCTCCCTACTTGGAGCATCAGCACCTTTAACCTCCTGTTCCGTACAGGTTGCAATTTGTCCTGAGGATAAACGGGAAGACGTGGAACCAACGAGAGACTAGCTCTTGGTGTTGGGACAGGCACAGGTCACTCTATTTTCCCATCAGAAAGAAGAATTAACCACAGGCTCAGCCTGACCCCCGGAACCAGAACAGGGCCTGAAGCCATTCTGCGATTTTGCGGCCAGCTCCCATAAAAACGAGTTGTAAAATGGAGGTTCAGGGCACTGCAATTCACAAACCTGCAGAGTTATAAATGAGAACTCTCGTCCACAAATATATTGAGGGAAGGCAAAGAAGAGGATTTGAAATCAAGGCAGAATTGCAGGAAACAGATTTCAGGAGGTAGATACGAATCGCCTTTAAAGCACATGAAAAGCGGCAAAACGTTGACAATGATGCCCTTGGCCAAAAAGGGCGTATGCGTTTTTTCCTGAATATATTCAGGAAAAAACGCATACGCCCTTTTTGGCCAACCAAGCCACCTGGAAAGGCAAATCAGCGCTACAAAGAAGTCTCGCTTCCCATCGGTCAAAAGGGCCATGCTGAAAAAAGTGTCAAAACCAGAAATGCAGGACAGGCCATGGAGAAATGGGAGCCTTGCTACACTGATGGGCGGGATGTAAATTGCCAAGAGCCACTCTGGAGAAGTGTCCGGTGAGTCCTGAAACATCTGAAAAACACAGCTTAGAGAGCATAGGGCACTTCCACTCATGGGGGTATAAATTGGGAAAATTAAAAATCAGCAAGACACAAGCACCCCAAAGTTTAGGGCTGCTCTGTTGACCAGGACCTCCACTTCATTCCACCTTAAATATCCCAGGAAAGAGAAAAATGGATAAAGAAGTTGTGGTCCTTATGTACAATGGAATATCACTCAGCCAGGAAATCAATGTCGTAAGGTTAGTAGCAGCATGATGAGTGGATTTAGGTACGACGATTCTAAGTGAAATAAGTCACACAGAAAAGGACACTTCTCATAAGGTATCACTGATAGAGGGAATGTAAAAACCGTTACACTTGAACTGAATTACAAAACAGAACAGAGTCACACATGCAGAAAACACACTATGGCTGCTTAACGGGAAAGGTGAGGTGGGGTGATACATAAAACAAGGGTATCAAATTAGCTCAGATACCGTTCCATAAACCCAATATGTAATAGACAAGACCTACTCCTTGCTCAGAGAACTGGACTCAACACGCCCTATTCACCGCACAAGAATATATCTGACTAATAATAATCGTAAAACCTATGTATTGATATCTCTCTGTTAGTGTGTCAAGTGGGTGTAAAGCGGCATAAACACAGCAGTGAAAAGCAGCTAAACCCCATTATAAAAATAAATTACTTTGAAACACCCATGAAACAAAGACAGTGCAAGAGAGAGAAATTCTTACACAATGCGTTCAGGAGCTGTGATGCAACCTGGATTGACCATATCTAGACGCACAGCTGGATGAGACATAAGGGTGGACACTCTTGGGGCTGAGAGGTTTGGTGAGGTTGGGTGAGCAAACGCAGACCCTTTAAAGTAATATTGCGTGGTACCCATCACATGGGTCCCAAATCTCCAGGTTCAAGGGCATCTTCCTACATCAAAAACATGCATGAGAAACCCAGAAGATGGTACACCGTGTGATGGGGAAAGGTTTCTAAAACGCACCTCATTTCTCATCTCCTTGTGCCCGGGTTCGCCATTCCAGCCGCTTTACTAGCAAGCTCCCTACTTGGGGCATCAGCACCTTTAACCTCCTGTTCCGTAGAGGTTGCAATTTGTCCTGAGGATAAACGGGAAGACGTGGAACCAACGAGAGACTAGCTCTTGGTGTTGGGACAGGCACAGGTCACTCTATTTTCCCATCAGAAAGAAGAATTAACCACAGGCTCAGCCTGACCCCCGGAACCAGAACAGGACCTGAAGCCATTCTGCGATTTTGCGGCCAGCTCCCATAAAAACGAGTTGTAAAACGGAGGTTCAGGGCACTGCAATTTACAAACCTGCAGAGTTATAAATGATAACTCTCGTCCACAAATATATTGAGGGAAGGCAAAGAAGAGGATTTGAAATCAAGGCAGAATTGCAGGAAACAGATTTCAGGAGGTAGATACGAATCGCCTTTAAAGCACATGAAAAGCGGCAAAACGTTGACAATGATGCCCTTGGCCAAAAAGGGCGTATGCGTTTTTTCCTGAATATATTCAGGAAAAAACGCATATGCCCTTTTTGGCCAACCAAGCCACCTGGAAAGGCAAATCAGCGCTACAAAGAAGTCTCGCTTCCCATCGGTCAAAAGGGCCATGCTGAAAAAAGTGTCAAAACCAGAAATGCAGGACAGGCCATGGAGAAATGGGAGCCTTGCTACACTGATGGGCGGGATGTAAATTGCCAAGAGCCACTCTGGAGAAGTGTCCGGTGAGTCCTGAAACATCTGAAAAACACAGCTTAGAGAGCATAGGGCACTTCCACTCATGGGGGTATAAATTGGGAAAATTAAAAATCAGCAAGACACAAGCACCCCAAAGTTTAGGGCTGCTCTGTTGACCAGGACCTCCACTTCATTCCACCTTAAATATCCCAGGAAAGAGAAAACTGGATAAAGAAGTTGTGGTCCTTATGTACAATGGAATATCACTCAGCCAGGAAATCAATGTCGTAAGGTTAGTAGCAGCATGATGAGTGGATTTAGGTACGACGATTCTAAGTGAAATAAGTCACACAGAAAAGGACACTTCTCATAAGGTATCACTGATAGAGGGAATGTAAAAACCGTTACACTTGAACTGAATTACAAAACAGAACAGAGTCACACATGCAGAAAACACACTATGGCTGCTTAACGGGAAAGGTGAGGTGGGGTGATACATAAAACAAGGGTATCAAATTAGCTCAGATACCGTTCCATAAACCCAATATGTAATAGACAAGACCTACTCCTTGCTCAGAGAACTGGACTCAACACGCCCTATTCACCGCACAAGAATATATCTGACTAATAATAATCGTAAAACCTATGTATTGATATCTCTCTGTTAGTGTGTCAAGTGGGTGTAAAGCGGCATAAACACAGCAGTGAAAAGCAGCTAAACCCCATTATAAAAATAAATTACTTTGAAACACCCATGAAACAAAGACAGTGAAAGAGAGAGAAATTCTTACACAATGCGTTCAGGAGCTGTGATGCAACCTGGATTGACCATATCTAGACGCACAGCTGGATGAGACATAAGGGTGGACACTCTTGGGGCTGAGAGGTTTGGTGAGGTTGGGTGAGCAAACGCAGACCCTTTAAAGTAATATTGCGTGGTACCCATCACATGGGTCCCAAATCTCCAGGTTCAAGGGCATCTTCCTACATCAAAAACATGCATGAGAAACCCAGAAGATGGTACACCGTGTGATGGGGAAAGGTTTCTAAAACGCACCTCATTTCTCATCTCCTTGTGCCCGGGTTCGCCATTCCAGCCGCTTTACTAGCAAGCTCCCTACTTGGGGCATCAGCACCTTTAACCTCCTGTTCCGTAGAGGTTGCAATTTGTCCTGAGGATAAACGGGAAGACGTGGAACCAACGAGAGACTAGCTCTTGGTGTTGGGACAGGCACAGGTCACTCTATTTTCCCATCAGAAAGAAGAATTAACCACAGGCTCAGCCTGACCCCCGGAACCAGAACAGGACCTGAAGCCATTCTGCGATTTTGCGGCCAGCTCCCATAAAAACGAGTTGTAAAATGGAGGTTCAGGGCACTGCAATTTACAAAGCTGCAGAGTTATAAATGATAACTCTCGTCCACAAGTATATTGAGGGAAGGCAAAGAAGAGGATTTGAAATCAAGGCAGAATTGCAGGAAACAGATTTCAGGAGGTAGATACGAATCGCCTTTAAAGCACATGAAAAGCGGCAAAACGTTGACAATGATGCCCTTGGCCAAAAAGGGCGTATGCGTTTTTTCCTGAATATATTCAGGAAAACACGCATACGCCCTTTTTGGCCAACCAAGCAACCTGGAAAGGCAAATCAGCGCTACAAAGAAGTCTCGCTTCCCATCGGTCAAAAGGGCCATGCTGAAAAAAGTGTCAAAACCAGAAATGCAGGACAGGCCATGGAGAAATGGGAGCCTTGCTACACTGATGGGCGGGATGTAAATTGCCAAGAGCCACTCTGGAGAAGTGTCCGGTGAGTCCTGAAACATCTGAAAAACACAGCTTAGAGAGCATAGGGCACTTCCACTCATGGGGGTATAAATTGGGAAAATTAAAAATCAGCAAGACACAAGCACCCCAAAGTTTAGGGCTGCTCTGTTGACCAGGACCTCCACTTCATTCCACCTTAAATATCCCAGGAAAGAGAAAAATGGATAAAGAAGTTGTGGTCCTTATGTACAATGGAATATCACTCAGCCAGGAAATCAATGTCGTAAGGTTAGTAGCAGCATGATGAGTGGATTTAGGTACGACGATTCTAAGTGAAATAAGTCACACAGAAAAGGACACTTCTCATAAGGTATCACTGATAGAGGGAATGTAAAAACCGTTACACTTGAACTGAATTACAAAACAGAACAGAGTCACACATGCAGAAAACACACTATGGCTGCTTAACGGGAAAGGTGAGGTGGGGTGATACATAAAACAAGGGTATCAAATTAGCTCAGATACCGTTCCATAAACCCAATATGTAATAGACAAGACCTACTCCTTGCTCAGAGAACTGGACTCAACACGCCCTATTCACCGCACAAGAATATATCTGACTAATAATAATCGTAAAACCTATGTATTGATATCTCTCTGTTAGTGTGTCAAGTGGGTGTAAAGCGGCATAAACACAGCAGTGAAAAGCAGCTAAACCCCATTATAAAAATAAATTACTTTGAAACACCCATGAAACAAAGACAGTGAAAGAGAGAGAAATTCTTACATAATGCGTTCAGGAGCTGTGATGCAACCTGGATTGACCATATCTAGACGCACACCTGGATGAGACATAAGGGTGGACACTCTTGGGGCTGAGAGGTTTGGTGAGGTTGGGTGAGCAAACGCAGACCCTTTAAAGTAATACTGCGTGGTACCCATCGCATGGGTCCCAAATCTCCAGGTTCAAGGGCATCTTCCTACATCAAAAACATGCATGAGAAACCCAGAAGATGGTACACCGTGTGATGGGGAAAGGTTTCTAAAACGCACCTCATTTCTCATCTCCTTGTGCCCGGGTTCGCCATTCCAGCCGCTTTACTAGCAAGCTCCCTACTTGGAGCATCAGCACCTTTAACCTCCTGTTCCGTAGAGGTTGCAATTTGTCCTGAGGATAAACGGGAAGACGTGGAACCAACGAGAGACTAGCTCTTGGTGTTGGGACAGGCACAGGTCACTCTATTTTCGCATCAGAAAGAAGAATTAACCACAGGCTCAGCCTGACCCCCGGAACCAGAACAGGGCCTGAAGCCATTCTGCGATTTTGCGGCCAGCTCCCATAAAAACGAGTTGTAAAATGGAGGTTCAGGGCACTGCAATTCACAAACCTGCAGAGTTATAAATGATAACTGTCATCCACAAACATATTGAGGGAAGGCAAAGAAGAGGATTTGAAATCAAGGCAGAATTGCAGGAAACAGATTTCAGGAGGTAGATACGAATCGCCTTTAAAGCACATGAAAAGCGGCAAAACGTTGACAATGATGCCCTTGGCCAAAAAGGGCGTATGCGTTTTTTCCTGAATATATTCAGGAAAAAAAGCATACGCCCTTTTTGGCCAACCAAGCAACCTGGAAAGGCAAATCAGCGCTACAAAGAAGTCTCGCTTCCCATCGGTCAAAAGGGCCATGCTGAAAAAAGTGTCAAAACCAGAAATGCAGGACAGGCCATGGAGAAATGGGAGCCTTGCTACACTGATGGGCGGGATGTAAATTGCCAAGAGCCACTCTGAAGAAGTGTCCGGTGAGTCCTGAAACATCTGAAAAACACAGCTTAGAGAGCATAGGGCACTTCCACTCATGGGGGTATAAATTGGGAAAATTAAAAATCAGCAAGACACAAGCACCCCAAAGTTTAGGGCTGCTCTGTTGACCAGGACCTCCACTTCATTCCACCTTCAATATCCCAGGAAAGAGAAAAATGGATAAAGAAGTTGTGGTCCTTATGTACAATGGAATATCACTCAGCCAGGAAATCAATGTCGTAAGGTTAGTAGCAGCATGATGAGTGGATTTAGGTATGACGATTCTAAGTGAAATAAGTCACACAGAAAAGGACACTTCTCATAAGGTATCACTGATAGAGGGAATGTAAAAACCGTTACACTTGAACTGAATTACAAAACAGAACAGAGTCACACATGCAGAAAACACACTATGGCTGCTTAACGGGAAAGGTGAGGTGGGGTGATACATAAAACAAGGGTATCAAATTAGCTCAGATACCGTTCCATAAACCCAATATGTAATAGACAAGACCTACTCCTTGCTCAGAGAACTGGACTCAACACGCCCTATTCACCGCACAAGAATATATCTGACTAATAATAATCGTAAAACCTATGTATTGATATCTCTCTGTTAGTGTGTCAAGTGGGTGTAAAGCGGCATAAACACAGCAGTGAAAAGCATCTAAACCCCATTATAAAAATAAATTACTTTGAAACACCCATGAAACAAAGACAGTGAAAGAGAGAGAAATTCTTACACAATGCGTTCATGAGCTGTGATGCAACCTGGATTGACCATATCTAGACGCACACCTGGATGAGACATAAGGGTGGACACTCTTGGGGCTGAGAGGTTTGGTGAGGTTGGGTGAGCAAACGCAGACCCTTTAAAGGAATACTGCGTGGTACCCATCGCATTGGTCCCAAATCTCCAGGTTCAAGGGCATCTTCCTACATCAAAAACATGCATGAGAAACCCAGAAGATGGTACACCGTGTGATGGGGAAAGGTTTCTAAAACGCACCTCATTTCTCATCTCCTTGTGCCCGGGTTCGCCATTCCAGCCGCTTTACTAGCAAGCTCCCTACTTGGAGCATCAGCACCTTTAACCTCCTGTTCCGTAGAGGTTGCAATTTGTCCTGAGGATAAACGGGAAGACGTGGAACCAACGAGAGACTAGCTCTTGGTGTTGGGACAGGCACAGGTCACTCTATTTTCCCATCAGAAAGAAGAATTAACCACAGGCTCAGCCTGACCCCCGGAACCAGAACAGGGCCTGAAGCCATTCTGCGATTTTGCGGCCAGCTCCCATAAAAACGAGTTGTAAAATGGAGGTTCAGGGCACTGCAATTCACAAACCTGCAGAGTTATAAATGATAACTCTCGTCCACAAACATATTGAGGGAAGGCAAATAAGAGGATTTGAAATCAAGGCAGAATTGCAGGAAACAGATTTCAGGAGGTAGATACGAATCGCCTTTAAAGCACATGAAAAGCGGCAAAACGTTGACAATGATGCCCTTGGCCAAAAAGGGCGTATGCGTTTTTTCCTGAATATATTCAGGAAAAAACGCATACGCCCTTTTTGGCCAACCAAGCAACCTGGAAAGGCAAATCAGCGCTACAAAGAAGTCTCGCTTCCCATCGGTCAAAAGGGCCATGCTGAAAAAAGTGTCAAAACCAGAAATGCAGGACAGGCCATGGAGAAATGGGAGCCTTGCTACACTGATGGGCGGGATGTAAATTGCCAAGAGCCACTCTGGAGAAGTGTCCGGTGAGTCCTAAAACATCTGAAAAACACAGCTTAGAGAGCATAGGGCACTTCCACTCATGGGGGTATAAATTGGGAAAATTAAAAATCAGCAAGACACAAGCACCCCAAAGTTTAGGGCTGCTCTGTTGACCAGGACCTCCACTTCATTCCACCTTAAATATCCCAGGAAAGAGAAAAATGGATAAAGAAGTTGTGGTCCTTATGTACAATGGAATATCACTCAGCCAGGAAATCAATGTCGTAAGGTTAGTAGCAGCATGATGAGTGGATTTAGGTACGACGATTCTAAGTGAAATAAGTCACACAGAAAAGGACACTTCTCATAAGGTATCACTGATAGAGGGAATGTAAAAACCGTTACACTTGAACTGAATTACAAAACAGAACAGAGTCACACATGCAGAAAACACACTATGGCTGCTTAACGGGAAAGGTGAGGTGGGGTGATACATAAAACAAGGGTATCAAATTAGCTCAGATACCGTTCCATAAACCCAATATGTAATAGACAAGACCCACTCCTTGCTCAGAGAACTGGACTCAACACGCCCTATTCAACGCACAAGAATATATCTGACTAATAATAATCGTAAAACCTATGTATTGATATCTCTCTGTTAGTGTGTCAAGTGGGTGTAAAGCGGCATAAACACAGCAGTGAAAAGCAGCTAAACCCCATTATAAAAATAAATTACTTTGAAACCACCATGAAACAAAGACAGTGAAAGAGAGAGAAATTCTTACACAATGCGTTCAGGGGCTGTGATGCAACCTGGATTGACCATATCTAGACGCACAGCTGGATGAGACATAAGGGTGGACACTCTTGGGGCTGAAAGGTTTGGTGAGGTTGGGTGAGCAAACGCAGACCCTTTAAAGGAATACTGCGTGGTACCCATCGCATGGGTCCCAAACCTCCAGGTTCAAGGGCATCTTCCTACATCAAAAACATGCATGAGAAACCCAGAAGATGGTACACCGTGTGATGGGGAAAGGTTTCTAAAACGCACCTCATTTCTCATCTCCTTGTGCCCGGGTTCGCCATTCCAGCCGCTTTACTAGCAAGCTCCCTACTTGGAGCATCAGAACCTTTAACCTCCTGTTCCGTACAGGTTGCAATTTGTCCTGAGGATAAACGGGAAGACGTGGAACCAACGAGAGACTAGCTCTTGGTGTTGGGACAGGCACAGGTCACTCGATTTTCCCATCAGAAAGAAGAATTAACCACAGGCTCAGCCTGACCCCCGGAACCAGAACAGGGCCTGAAGCCATTCTGCGATTTTGCGGCCAGCTCCCATAAAAACGAGTTGTAAAATGGAGGTTCAGGGCACTGCAATTCACAAACCTGCAGAGTTATAAATGAGAACTGTCGTCCACAAATATATTGAGGGAAGGCAAAGAAGAGGATTTGAAATCAAGGCAGAATTGCAGGAAACAGATTTCAGGAGGTAGATACGAATCGCCTTTAAAGCACATGAAAAGCGGCAAAACGTTGACAATGATGCCCTTGGCCAAAAAGGGCGTATGCGTTTTTTCCTGAGTATATTCAGGAAAAAACGCATACGCCCTTTTTGGCCAACCAAGCAACCTGGAAAGGCAAATCAGCGCTACAAAGAAGTCTCGCTTCCCATCGGTCAAAAGGGCCATGCTGAAAAAAGTGTCAAAACCAGAAATGCAGGACAGGCCATGGAGAAATGGGAGCCTTGCTACACTGATGGGCGGGATGTAAATTGCCAAGAGCCACTCTGGAGAAGTGTCCGGTGAGTCCTGAAACATCTGAAAAACACAGCTTAGAGAGCATAGGGCACTTCCACTCATGGGGTTATAAATTGGGAAAATTAAAAATCAGCAAGACACAAGCACCCCAAAGTTTAGGGCTGCTCTGTTGACCAGGACCTCCACTTCATTCCACCTTAAATATCCCAGGAAAGAGAAAAATGGATAAAGAAGTTGTGGTCCTTATGTACAATGGAATATCACTCAGCCAGGAAATCAATGTCATAAGGTTAGTAGCAGCATGATGAGTGGATTTAGGTACGACGATTCTAAGTGAAATAAGTCACACAGAAAAGGACACTTCTCATAAGGTATCACTGATAGAGGGAATGTAAAAACCATTACACTTGAACTGAATTACAAAACAGAACAGAGTCACACATGCAGAAAACACACTATGGCTGCTTAACGGGAAAGGTGAGGTGGGGTGATACATAAAACAAGGGTATCAAATTAGCTCAGATACCGTTCCATAAACCCAATATGTAATAGACAAGACCTACTCCTTGCTCAGAGAACTGGACTCAACACGCCCTATTCACCGCACAACAATATATCTGACTAATAATAATCGTAAAACCTATGTATTGATATCTCTCTGTTAGTGTGTCAAGTGGGTGTAAAGCGGCATAAACACAGCAGTGAAAAGCAGCTAAACCCCATTATAAAAATAAATTACTTTGAAACACCCATGAAACAAAGACAGTGAAAGAGAGAGAAATTCTTACACAATGCATTCAGGGGCTGTTATGCAACCTGGATTGACCATATCTAGACGCACAGCTGGATGAGACATAAGGGTGGACACTCTTGGGGCTGAGAGGTTTGGTGAGGTTGGGTGAGCAAACGCAGACCCTTTAAAGGAATACTGCGTGGTACCCATCGCATGGGTCCCAAATCTCCAGGTTCAAGGGCATCTTCCTACATCAAAAACATCCATGAGAAACCCAGAAGATGGTACACCGTGTGATGGGGAAAGGTTTCTAAAACGCACCTCATTTCTCATCTCCTTGTGCCCGGGTTCGCCATTCCAGCCTCTTTACTAGCAAGCTCCCTACTTGGAGCATCAGCACCTTTAACCTCCTGTTCCATACAGGTTGCAATTTGTCCTGAGGATAAACGGGAAGACGTGGAACCAACGAGAGACTAGCTCTTGGTGTTGGGACAGGCACAGGTCACTCTATTTTCCCATCAGAAAGAAGAATTAACCACAGGCTCAGCCTGCGCCCCAGAACCAGAACAGGGCCAGAAGCCATTCTGCGATTTTGCGGCCAGCTCCCATAAAAACGAGTTGTAAAATGGAGGTTCAGGGCACTGCAATTCACAAACCTGCAGAGTTATAAATGATAACTCTCGTCCACAAATATATTGAGGGAAGGCAAAGAAGAGGATTTGAAATCAAGGCAGAATTGCAGGAAACAGATTTCAGGAGGTAGATACGAATCGCCTTTAAAGCACATGAAAAGCGGCAAAACGTTGACAATGATGCCCTTGGCCAAAAAGGGCGTATGCGTTTTTTCCTGAATATATTCAGGAAAAAACGCATACGCCCTTTTTGGCCAACCAAGCAACCTGGAAAGGCAAATCAGCGCTACAAAGAAGTCTCGCTTCCCATCGGTCAAAAGGGCCATGCTGAAAAAAGTGTCAAAACCAGAAATGCAGGACAGGCCATGGAGAAATGGGAGCCTTGCTACACTGATGGGCGGGATGTAAATTGCCAAGAGCCACTCTGGAGAAGTGTCCAGTGAGTCCTGAATCATCTGAAAAACACAGCTTAGAGAGCATAGGGCACTTCCACTCATGGGGGTATAAATTGGGAAAATTAAAAATCAGCAAGACACAAGCACCCCAACGTTTAGGGCTGCTCTGTTGACCAGGACCTCCACTTCATTCCACCTTAAATATCCCAGGAAAGAGAAAAATGGATAAAGAAGTTGTGGTCTTTATGTACAATGGAATATCACTCAGCCAGGAAATCAATGTCGTAAGGTTAGTAGCAGCATGATGAGTGGATTTAGGTATGACGATTCTAAGTGAAATAAGTCACACAGAAAAGGACACTTCTCATAAGGTATCACTGATAGAGGGAATGTAAAAACCGTTACACTTGAACTGAATTACAAAACAGAACAGAGTCACACATGCAGAAAACACACTATGGCTGCTTAACGGGAAAGGTGAGGTGGGGTGATACATAAAACAAGGGTATCAAATTAGCTCAGATACCGTTCCATAAACCCAATATGTAATAGACAAGACCTACTCCTTGCTCAGAGAACTGGACTCAACACGCCCTATTCACCGCACAACAATATATCTGACTAATAATAATCGTAAAACCTATGTATTGATATCTCTCTGTTAGTGTGTCAAGTGGGTGTAAAGCGGCATAAACACAGCAGTGAAAAGCAGCTAAACCCCATTATAAAAATAAATTACTTTGAAACCACCATGAAACAAAGACAGTGAAAGAGAGAGAAATTCTTACACAATGCATTCAGGGGCTGTGATGCAACCTGGATTGACCATATCTAGACGCACAGCTGGATGAGACATAAGGGTGGACACTCTTGGGGCTGAGAGGTTTGGTGAGGTTGGGTGAGCAAACGCAGACCCTTTAAAGGAATACTGCGTGGTACCCATCGCATGGGTCCCAAATCTCCAGGTTCAAGGGCATCTTCCTACATCAAAAACATGCATGAGAAACCCAGAAGATGGTACACCGTGTGATGGGGAAAGGTTTCTAAAACGCACCTCATTTCTCATCTCCTTGTGCCCGGGTTCGCCATTCCAGCCGCTTTACTAGCAAGCTCCCTACTTGGAGCATCAGCACCTTTAACCTCCTGTTCCGTACAGGTTGCAATTTGTCCTGAGGATAAACGGGAAGACGTGGAACCAACGAGAGACTAGCTCTTGGTGTTGGGACAGGCACAGGTCACTCTATTTTCCCATCAGAAAGAAGAATTAACCACAGGCTCAGCCTGACCCCCGGAACCAGAACAGGGCCTGAAGCCATTCTGCGATTTTGCGGCCAGCTCCCATAAAAACGAGTTGTAAAATGGAGGTTCAGGGCACTGCAATTCACAAACCTGCAGAGTTATAAATGAGAACTCTCGTCCACAAATATATTGAGGGAAGGCAAAGAAGAGGATTTGAAATCAAGGCAGAATTGCAGGAAACAGATTTCAGGAGGTAGATACGAATCGCCTTTAAAGCACATGAAAAGCGGCAAAACGTTGACAATGATGCCCTTGGCCAAAAAGGGCGTATGCGTTTTTTCCTGAATATATTCAGGAAAAAACGCATACGCCCTTTTTGGCCAACCAAGCAACCTGGAAAGGCAAATCAACGCTACAAAGAAGTCTCGCTTCCCATCGGTCAAAAGAGCCATGCTGAAAAAAGTGTCAAAACCAGAAATGCAGGACAGGCCATGGAGAAATGGGAGCCTTGCTACACTGATGGGCGGGATGTAAATTGCCAAGAGCCACTCTGGAGAAGTGTCCGGTGAGTCCTGAAACATCTGAAAAACACAGCTTAGAGAGCATAGGGCACCTCCACTCATGGGGGTATAAATTGGGAAAATTAAAAATCAGCAAGACACAAGCACCCCAAAGTTTAGGGCTGCTCTGTTGACCAGGACCTCCACTTCATTCCACCTTAAATATCCCAGGAAAGAGAAAAATGGATAAAGAAGTTGTGGTCCTTATGTACAATGGAATATCACTCAGCCAGGAAATCAATGTCGTAAGGTTAGTAGCAGCATGATGAGTGGATTTAGGTACGACGATTCTAAGTGAAATAAGTCACACAGAAAAGGACACTTCTCATAAGGTATCACTGATAGAGGGAATGTAAAAACCATTACACTTGAACTGAATTACAAAACAGAACAGAGTCACACATGCAGAAAACACACTATGGCTGCTTAACGGGAAAGGTGAGGTGGGGTGATACATAAAACAAGGGTATCAAATTAGCTCAGATACCATTCCATAAACCCAATATGTAATAGACAAGACCTACTCCTTGCTCAGAGAACTGGACTCAACACGACCTATTCAACGCACAAGAATATATCTGACTAATAATAATCGTAAAACCTATGTATTGATATCTCTCTGTTAGTGTGTCAAGTGGGTGTAAAGCGGCATAAACACAGCAGTGAAAAGCAGCTAAACCCCATTATAAAAATAAATTACTTTGAAACAACCATGAAACAAAGACAGTGAAAGAGAGAGAAATTCTTACACAATGCGTTCAGGGGCTGTGATGCAACCTGGATTGACCATATCTAGACGCACAGCTGGATGAGACATAAGGGTGGACACTCTTGGGGCTGAAAGGTTTGGTGAGGTTGGGTGAGCAAACGCAGACCCTTTAAAGGAATACTGCGTGGTACCCATCGCATGGGTCCCAAACCTCCAGGTTCAAGGGCATCTTCCTACATCAAAAACATGCATGAGAAACCCAGAAGATGGTACACCGTGTGATGGGGAAAGGTTTCTAAAACGCACCTCATTTCTCATCTCCTTGTGCCCGGGTTCGCCATTCCTGCCACTTTACTAGCAAGCTCCCTACTTGGAGCATCAGAACCTTTAACCTCCTGTTCCGTACAGGTTGCAATTTGTCCTGAGGATAAACGGGAAGACGTGGAACCAACGAGAGACTAGCTCTTGGTGTTGGGACAGGCACAGGTCACTCGATTTTCCCATCAGAAAGAAGAATTAACCACAGGCTCAGCCTGACCCCCGGAACCAGAACAGGGCCTGAAGCCATTCTGCGATTTTGCGGCCAGCTCCCATAAAAACGAGTTGTAAAATGGAGGTTCAGGGCACTGCAATTCACAAACCTGCAGAGTTATAAATGAGAACTGTCGTCCACAAATATATTGAGGGAAGGCAAAGAAGAGGATTTGAAATCAAGGCAGAATTGCAGGAAACAGATTTCAGGAGGTAGATACGAATCGCCTTTAAAGCACATGAAAAGCGGCAAAACGTTGACAATGATGCCCTTGGCCAAAAAGGGCGTATGCGTTTTTTCCTGAGTATATTCAGGAAAAAACGCATACGCCCTTTTTGGCCAACCAAGCAACCTGGAAAGGCAAATCAGCGCTACAAAGAAGTCTCGCTTCCCATCGGTCAAAAGGGCCATGCTGAAAAAAGTGTCAAAACCAGAAATGCAGGACAGGCCATGGAGAAATGGGAGCCTTGCTACACTGATGGGCGGGATGTAAATTGCCAAGAGCCACTCTGGAGAAGTGTCCGGTGAGTCCTGAAACATCTGAAAAACACAGCTTAGAGAGCATAGGGCACTTCCACTCATGGGGTTATAAATTGGGAAAATTAAAAATCAGCAAGACACAAGCACCCCAAAGTTTAGGGCTGCTCTGTTGACCAGGACCTCCACTTCATTCCACCTTAAATATCCCAGGAAAGAGAAAAATGGATAAAGAAGTTGTGGTCCTTATGTACAATGGAATATCACTCAGCCAGGAAATCAATGTCGTAAGGTTAGTAGCAGCATGATGAGTGGATTTAGGTACGACGATTCTAAGTGAAATAAGTCACACAGAAAAGGACACTTCTCATAAGGTATCACTGATAGAGGGAATGTAAAAACCATTACACTTGAACTGAATTACAAAACAGAACAGAGTCACACATGCAGAAAACACACTATGGCTGCTTAACGGGAAAGGTGAGGTGGGGTGATACATAAAACAAGGGTATCAAATTAGCTCAGATACCGTTCCATAAACCCAATATGTAATAGACAAGACCTACTCCTTGCTCAGAGAACTGGACTCAACACGCCCTATTCACCGCACAACAATATATCTGACTAATAATAATCGTAAAACCTATGTATTGATATCTCTCTGTTAGTGTGTCAAGTGGGTGTAAAGCGGCATAAACACAGCAGTGAAAAGCAGCTAAACCCCATTATAAAAATAAATTACTTTGAAACACCCATGAAACAAAGACAGTGAAAGAGAGAGTAATTCTTACACAATGCATTCAGGGGCTGTTATGCAACCTGGATTGACCATATCTAGACGCACAGCTGGATGAGACATAAGGGTGGACACTCTTGGGGCTGAGAGGTTTGGTGAGGTTGGGTGAGAAAACGCAGACCCTTTAAAGGAATACTGCGTGGTACCCATCGCATGGGTCCCAAATCTCCAGGTTCAAGGGCATCTTCCTACATCAAAAACATGCATGAGAAACCCAGAAGATGGTACACCATGTGATGGGGAAAGGTTTCTAAAACGCACCTCATTTCTCATCTCCTTGTGCCCGGGTTCGCCATTCCAGCCTCTTTACTAGCAAGCTCCCTACTTGGAGCATCAGCACCTTTAACCTCCTGTTCCATACAGGTTGCAATTTGTCCTGAGGATAAACGGGAAGACGTGGAACCAACGAGAGACTAGCTCTTGGTGTTGGGACAGGCACAGGTCACTCTATTTTCCCATCAGAAAGAAGAATTAACCACAGGCTCAGCCTGCGCCCCAGAACCAGAACAGGGCCAGAAGCCATTCTGCGATTTTGCGGCCAGCTCCCATAAAAACGAGTTGTAAAATGGAGGTTCAGGGCACTGCAATTCACAAACCTGCAGAGTTATAAATGATAACTCTCGTCCAAAAATATATTGAGGGAAGGCAAAGAAGAGGATTTGAAATCAAGGCAGAATTGCAGGAAACAGATTTCAGGAGGTAGATACGAATCGCCTTTAAAGCACATGAAAAGCGGCAAAACGTTGACAATGATGCCCTTGGCCAAAAAGGGCGTATGCGTTTTTTCCTGAATATATTCAGGAAAAAACGCATACGCCCTTTTTGGCCAACCAAGCAACCTGGAAAGGCAAATCAGCGCTACAAAGAAGTCTCGCTTCCCATCGGTCAAAAGGGCCATGCTGAAAAAAGTGTCAAAACCAGAAATGCAGGACAGGCCATGGAGAAATGGGAGCCTTGCTACACTGATGGGCGGGATGTAAATTGCCAAGAGCCACTCTGGAGAAGTGTCCAGTGAGTCCTGAAACATCTGAAAAACACAGCTTAGAGAGCATAGGGCACTTCCACTCATGGGGGTATAAATTGGGAAAATTAAAAATCAGCAAGACACAAGCACCCCAACGTTTAGGGCTGCTCTGTTGACCAGGACCTCCACTTCATTCCACCTTAAATATCCCAGGAAAGAGAAAAATGGATAAAGAAGTTGTGGTCTTTATGTACAATGGAATATCACTCAGCCAGGAAATCAATGTCGTAAGGTTAGTAGCAGCATGATGAGTGGATTTAGGTATGACGATTCTAAGTGAAATAAGTCACACAGAAAAGGACACTTCTCATAAGGTATCACTGATAGAGGGAATGTAAAAACCGTTACACTTGAACTGAATTACAAAACAGAACAGAGTCACACATGCAGAAAACACACTATGGCTGCTTAACGGGAAAGGTGAGGTGGGGTGATACATAAAACAAGGGTATCAAATTAGCTCAGATACCGTTCCATAAACCCAATATGTAATAGACAAGACCTACTCCTTGCTCAGAGAACTGGACTCAACACGCCCTATTCACCGCACAACAATATATCTGACTAATGATAATCGTAAAACCTATGTATTGATATCTCTCTGTTAGTGTGTCAAGTGGGTGTAAAGTGGCATAAACACAGCAGTGAAAAGCAGCTAAACCCCATTATAAAAATAAATTACTTTGAAACACCCATGAAACAAAGACAGTGAAAGAGAGAGAAATTCTTACACAATGCGTTCAGGGGCTGTGATGCAACCTGGATTGACCATATCTAGACGCACAGCTGGATGAGACATAAGGGTGGACACTCTTGGGGCTGAGAGGTTTGGTGAGGTTGGGTGAGCAAACGCAGACCCTTTAAAGGAATACTGCGTGGTACCCATCGCATGGGTCCCAAATCTCCAGGTTCAAGGGCATCTTCCTACATCAAAAACATGCATGAGAAACCCAGAAGATGGTACACCATGTGATGGGGAAAGGTTTCTAAAACGCACCTCATTTCTCATCTCCTTGTGCCCGGGTTCGCCATTCCAGCCTCTTTACTAGCAAGCTCCCTACTTGGAGCATCAGCACCTTTAACCTCCTGTTCCATACAGGTTGCAATTTGTCCTGAGGATAAACGGGAAGACGTGGAACCAACGAGAGACTAGCTCTTGGTGTTGGGACAGGCACAGGTCACTCTATTTTCCCATCAGAAAGAAGAATTAACCACAGGCTCAGCCTGCGCCCCAGAACCAGAACAGGGCCTGAAGCCATTCTGCGATTTTGCGGCCAGCTCCCATAAAAACGAGTTGTAAAATGGAGGTTCAGGGCACTGCAATTCACAAACCTGCAGAGTTATAAATGAGAACTCTCGTCCACAAATATATTGAGGGAAGGCAAAGAAGAGGATTTGAAATCAAGGCAGAATTGCAGGAAACAGATTTCAGGAGGTAGATACGAATCGCCTTTAAAGCACATGAAAAGCGGCAAAACGTTGACAATGATGCCCTTGGCCAAAAAGGGCGTATGCGTTTTTTCCTGAATATATTCAGGAAAAAACGCATACGCCCTTTTTGGCCAACCAAGCAACCTGGAAAGGCAAATCAGCGCTACAAAGAAGTCTCGCTTCCCATCGGTCAAAAGGGCCATGCTGAAAAAAGTGTCAAAACCAGAAATGCAGGACAGGCCATGGAGAAATGGGAGCCTTGCTACACTGATGGGCGGGATGTAAATTGCCAAGAGCCACTCTGGAGAAGTGTCCGGTGAGTCCTGAAACATCTGAAAAACACAGCTTAGAGAGCATAGGGCACTTCCACTCATGGGGGTATAAATTGGGAAAATTAAAAATCAGCAAGACACAAGCACCCCAACGTTTAGGGCTGCTCTGTTGACCAGGACCTCCACTTCATTCCACCTTAAATATCCCAGGAAAGAGAAAAATGGATAAAGAAGTTGTGGTCTTTATGTACAATGGAATATCACTCAGCCAGGAAATCAATGTCGTAAGGTTAGTAGCAGCATGATGAGTGGATTTAGGTATGACGATTCTAAGTGAAATAAGTCACACAGAAAAGGACACTTCTCATAAGGTATCACTGATAGAGGGAATGTAAAAACCGTTACACTTGAACTGAATTACAAAACAGAACAGAGTCACACATGCAGAAAACACACTATGGCTGCTTAACGGGAAAGGTGAGGTGGGGTGATACATAAAACAAGGGTATCAAATTAGCTCAGATACCGTTCCATAAACCCAATGTGTAATAGACAAGACCTACTCCTTGCTCAGAGAACTGGACTCAACACGCCCTATTCACCGCACAACAATATATCTGACTAATGATAATCGTAAAACCTATGTATTGATATCTCTCTGTTAGTGTGTCAAGTGGGTGTAAAGCGGCATAAACACAGCAGTGAAAAGCAGCTAAACCCCATTATAAAAATAAATTACTTTGAAACACCCATGAAACAAAGACAGTGAAAGAGAGAGAAATTCTTACACAATGTGTTCAGGGGCTGTGATGCAACCTGGATTGACCATATCTAGACGCACAGCTGGATGAGACATAAGGGTGGACACTCTTGGGGCTGAGAGGTTTGGTGAGGTTGGGTGAGCAAACGCAGACCCTTTAAAGGAATACTGCGTGGTACCCATCGCATGGGTCCCAAATCTCCAGGTTCAAGGGCATCTTCCTACATCAAAAACATGCATGAGAAACCCAGAAGATGGTACACCGTGTGATGGGGAAAGGTTTCTAAAACGCACCTCATTTCTCATCTCCCTGTGCCCGGGTTCGCCATTCCAGCCTCTTTACTAGCAAGCTCCCTACTTGGAGCATCAGCACCTTTAACCTCCTGTTCCATACAGGTTGCAATTTGTCCTGAGGATAAACGGGAAGACGTGGAACCAACGAGAGACTAGCTCTTGGTGTTGGGACAGGCACAGGTCACTCTATTTTCCCATCAGAAAGAAGAATTAACCACAGGCTCAGCCTGCGCCCCAGAACCAGAACAGGGCCAGAAGCCATTCTGCGATTTTGCGGCAGCTCCCATAAAAACGAGTTGTAAAATGGAGGTTCAGGGCACTGCAATTCACAAACCTGCAGAGTTATAAATGATAACTCTCGTCCAAAAATATATTGAGGGAAGGCAAAGAAGAGGATTTGAAATCAAGGCAGAATTGCAGGAAACAGATTTCAGGAGGTAGATACGAATCGCCTTTAAAGCACATGAAAAGCGGCAAAACGTTGACAATGATGCCCTTGGCCAAAAAGGGCGTATGCGTTTTTTCCTGAATATATTCAGGAAAAAACGCATACGCCCTTTTTGGCCAACCAAGCAACCTGGAAAGGCAAATCAGCGCTACAAAGAAGTCTCGCTTCCCATCGGTCAAAAGGGCCATGCTGAAAAAAGTGTCAAAACCAGAAATGCAGGACAGGCCATGGAGAAATGGGAGCCTTGCTACACTGATGGGCGGGATGTAAATTGCCAAGAGCCACTCTGGAGAAGTGTCCAGTGAGTCCTGAAACATCTGAAAAACACAGCTTAGAGAGCATAGGGCACTTCCACTCATGGGGGTATAAATTGGGAAAATTAAAAATCAGCAAGACACAAGCACCCCAACGTTTAGGGCTGCTCTGTTGACCAGGACCTCCACTTCATTCCACCTTAAATATCCCAGGAAAGAGAAAAATGGATAAAGAAGTTGTGGTCTTTATGTACAATGGAATATCACTCAGCCAGGAAATCAATGTCGTAAGGTTAGTAGCAGCATGATGAGTGGATTTAGGTATGACGATTCTAAGTGAAATAAGTCACACAGAAAAGGACACTTCTCATAAGGTATCACTGATAGAGGAAATGTAAAAACCGTTACACTTGAACTGAATTACAAAACAGAACAGAGTCACACATGCAGAAAACACACTATGGCTGCTTAACGGGAAAGGTGAGGTGGGGTGATACATAAAACAAGGGTATCAAATTAGCTCAGATACCGTTCCATAAACCCAATATGTAATAGACAAGACCTACTCCTTGCTCAGAGAACTGGACTCAACACGCCCTATTCACCGCACAACAATATATCTGACTAATAATAATCGTAAAACCTATGTATTGATATCTCTCTGTTAGTGTGTCAAGTGGGTGTAAAGCGGCATAAACACAGCAGTGAAAAGCAGCTAAACCCCATTATAAAAATAAATTACTTTGAAACACCCATGAAACAAAGACAGTGAAAGAGAGAGAAATTCTTACACAATGCGTTCAGGGGCTGTGATGCAACCTGGATTGACCATATCTAGACGCACAGCTGGATGAGACATAAGGGTGGACACTCTTGGGGCTGAGAGGTTTGGTGAGGTTGGGTGAGCAAACGCAGACCCTTTGAAGGAATACTGCGTGGTACCCATCGCATGGGTCCCAAATCTCCAGGTTCAAGGGCATCTTCCTACATCAAAAACATGCATGAGAAACCCAGAAGATGGTACACCGTGTGATGGGGAAAGGTTTCTAAAACGCACCTCATTTCTCATCTCCTTGTGCCCGGGTTCGCCATTCCAGCCGCTTTACTAGCAAGCTCCCTACTTGGAGCATCAGCACCTTTAACCTCCTGTTCCGTACAGGTTGCAATTTGTCCTGAGGATAAACGGGAAGACGTGGAACCAACGAGAGACTAGCTCTTGGTGTTGGGACAGGCACAGGTCACTCTATTTTCCCATCAGAAAGAAGAATTAACCACAGGCTCAGCCTGACCCCCGGAACCAGAACAGGGCCTGAAGCCATTCTGCGATTTTGCGGCCAGCTCCCATAAAAACGAGTTGTAAAATGGAGGTTCAGGGCACTGCAATTCACAAACCTGCAGAGTTATAAATGAGAACTCTCGTCCACAAATATATTGAGGGAAGGCAAAGAAGAGGATTTGAAATCAAGGCAGAATTGCACGAAACAGATTTCAGGAGGTAGATACGAATCGCCTTTAAAGCACATGAAAAGCGGCAAAACGTTGACAATGATGCCCTTGGCCAAAAAGGGCGTATGCGTTTTTTCCTGAATATATTCAGGAAAAAACGCATACGCCCTTTTTGGCCAACCAAGCAACCTGGAAAGGCAAATCAGCGCTACAAAGAAGTCTCGCTTCCCATCGGTCAAAAGGGCCATGCTGAAAAAAGTGTCAAAACCAGAAATGCAGGACAGGCCATGGAGAAATGGGAGCCTTGCTACACTGATGGGCGGGATGTAAATTGCCAAGAGCCACTCTGGAGAAGTGTCCGGTGAGTCCTGAAACATCTGAAAAACACAGCTTAGAGAGCATAGGGCACTTCCACTCATGGGGGTATAAATTGGGAAAATTAAAAATCAGCAAGACACAAGCACCCCAACGTTTAGGGCTGCTCTGTTGACCAGGACCTCCACTTCATTCCACCTTAAATATCCCAGGAAAGAGAAAAATGGATAAAGAAGTTGTGGTCTTTATGTACAATGGAATATCACTCAGCCAGGAAATCAATGTCGTAAGGTTAGTAGCAGCATGATGAGTGGATTTAGGTATGACGATTCTAAGTGAAATAAGTCACACAGAAAAGGACACTTCTCATAAGGTATCACTGATAGAGGGAATGTAAAAACCGTTACACTTGAACTGAATTACAAAACAGAACAGAGTCACACATGCAGAAAACACACTATGGCTGCTTAACGGGAAAGGTGAGGTGGGGTGATACATAAAACAAGGGTATCAAATTAGCTCAGATACCGTTCCATAAACCCAATATGTAATAGACAAGACCTACTCCTTGCTCAGGGAACTGGACTCAACACGCCCTATTCACCGCACAACAATATATCTGACTAATGATAATCGTAAAACCTATGTATTGATATCTCTCTGTTAGTGTGTCAAGTGGGTGTAAAGCGGCATAAACACAGCAGTGAAAAGCAGCTAAACCCCATTATAAAAATAAATTACTTTGAAACACCCATGAAACAAACACAGTGAAAGAGAGAGAAATTCTTACACAATGTGTTCAGGGGCTGTGATGCAACCTGGATTGACCATATCTAGACGCACAGCTGGATGAGACATAAGGGTGGACACTCTTGGGGCTGAGAGGTTTGGTGAGGTTGGGTGAGCAAACGCAGACCCTTTAAAGGAATACTGCGTGGTACCCATCGCATGGGTCCCAAATCTCCAGGTTCAAGGGCATCTTCCTACATCAAAAACATGCATGAGAAACCCAGAAGATGGTACACCGTGTGATGGGGAAAGGTTTCTAAAACGCACCTCATTTCTCATCTCCCTGTGCCCGGGTTCGCCATTCCAGCCTCTTTACTAGAAAGCTCCCTACTTGGAGCATCAGCACCTTTAACCTCCTGTTCCATACAGGTTGCAATTTGTCCTGAGGATAAACGGGAAGACGTGGAACCAACGAGAGACTAGCTCTTGGTGTTGGGACAGGCACAGGTCACTCTATTTTCCCATCAGAAAGAAGAATTAACCACAGGCTCAGCCTGCGCCCCAGAACCAGAACAGGGCCTGAAGCCATTCTGCGATTTTGCGGCCAGCTCCCGTAAAAACGAGTTGTAAAATGGAGGTTCAGGGCACTGCAATTCACAAACCTGCAGAGTTATAAATGAGAACTGTCGTCCACAAATATATTGAGGGAAGGCAAAGAAGAGGATTTGAAATCAAGGCAGAATTGCAGGAAACAGATTTCAGGAGGTAGATACGAATCGCCTTTAAAGCACATGAAAAGCGGCAAAACGTTGACAATGATGCCCTTGGCCAAAAAGGGCGTATGCGTTTTTTCCTGAATATATTCAGGAAAAAACGCATACGCCCTTTTTGGCCAACCAAGCAACCTGGAAAGGCAAATCAGCGCTACAAAGAAGTCTCGCTTCCCATCGGTCAAAAGGGCCATGCTGAAAAAAGTGTCAAAACCAGAAATGCAGGACAGGCCATGGAGAAATGGGAGCCTTGCTACACTGATGGGCGGGATGTAAATTGCCAAGAGCCACTCTGGAGAAGTGTCCGGTGAGTCCTGAAACATCTGAAAAACACAGCTTAGAGAGCATAGGGCACTTCCACTCATGGGGGTATAAATTGGGAAAATTAAAAATCAGCAAGACACAAGCACCCCAACGTTTAGGGCTGCTCTGTTGACCAGGACCTCCACTTCATTCCACCTTAAATATCCCAGGAAAGAGAAAAATGGATAAAGAAGTTGTGGTCTTTATGTACAATGGAATATCACTCAGCCAGGAAATCAATGTCGTAAGGTTAGTAGCAGCATGATGAGTGGATTTAGGTATGACGATTCTAAGTGAAATAAGTCACACAGAAAAGGACACTTCTCATAAGGTATCACTGATAGAGGGAATGTAAAAACCGTTACACTTGAACTGAATTACAAAACAGAACAGAGTCACACATGCAGAAAACACACTATGGCTGCTTAACGGGAAAGGTGAGGTGGGGTGATACATAAAACAAGGGTATCAAATTAGCTCAGATACCGTTCCATAAACCCAATATGTAATAGACAAGACCTACTCCTTGCTCAGAGAACTGGACTCAACACGCCCTATTCACCGCACAACAATATATCTGACTAATAATAATCGTAAAACCTATGTATTGATATCTCTCTGTTAGTGTGTCAAGTGGGTGTAAAGCGGCATAAACACAGCAGCGAAAAGCAGCTAAACCCCATTATAAAAATAAATTACTTTGAAACCACCATGAAACAAAGACAGTGAAAGAGAGAGAAATTCTTACACAATGCGTTCAGGGGCTGTGATGCAACCTGGATTGACCATATCTAGACGCACAGCTGGATGAGACATAAGGGTGGACACTCTTGGGGCTGAGAGGTTTGGTGAGGTTGGGTGAGCAAACGCAGACCCTTTAAAGGAATACTGCGTGGTACCCATCGCATGGGTCCCAAATCTCCAGGTTCAAGGGCATCTTCCTACATCAAAAACATGCATGAGAAACCCAGAAGATGGTACACCGTGTGATGGGGAAAGGTTTCTAAAACGCACCTCATTTCTCATCTCCTTGTGCCCGGGTTCGCCTTTCCAGCCGCTTTACTAGCAAGCTCCCTACTTGGGGCATCAGCACCTTTAACCTCCTGTTCCGTACAGGTTGCAATTTGTCCTGAGAATAAACGGGAAGACGTGGAACCAACGAGAGACTAGCTCTTGGTGTTGGGACAGGCACAGGTCACTCTATTTTCCCATCAGAAAGAAGAATTAACCACAGGCTCAGCCTGACCCCCGGAACCAGAACAGGGCCTGAAGCCATTCTGCGATTTTGCGGCCAGCTCCCATAAAAACGAGTTGTAAAATGGAGGTTCAGGGCACTGCAATTCACAAACCTGCAGAGTTATAAATGAGAACTCTCGTCCACAAATATATTGAGGGAAGGCAAAGAAGAGGATTTGAAATCAAGGCAGAATTGCAGGAAACAGATTTCAGGAGGTAGATACGAATCGCCTTTAAAGCACATGAAAAGCGGCAAAACGTTGACAATGATGCCCTTGGCCAAAAAGGGCGTATGCGTTTTTTCCTGAATATATTCAGGAAAAAACGCATACGCCCTTTTTGGCCAACCAAGCAACCTGGAAAGGCAAATCAGCGCTACAAAGAAGTCTCGCTTCCCATCGGTCAAAAGGGCCATGCTGAAAAAAGTGTCAAAACCAGAAATGCAGGACAGGCCATGGAGAAATGGGAGCCTTGCTACACTGATGGGCGGGATGTAAATTGCCAAGAGCCACTCTGGAGAAGTGTCCGGTGAGTCCTGAAACATCTGAAAAACACAGCTTAGAGAGCATAGGGCACTTCCACTCATGGGGGTATAAATTGGGAAAATTAAAAATCAGCAAGACACAAGCACCCCAAAGTTTAGGGCTGCTCTGTTGACCAGGACCTCCACTTCATTCCACCTTAAATATCCCAGGAAAGAGAAAAATGGATAAAGAAGTTGTGGTCCTTATGTACAATGGAATATCACTCAGCCAGGAAATCAATGTCGGAAGGTTAGTAGCAGCATGATGAGTGGATTTAGGTATGACGATTCTAAGTGAAATAAGTCACACAGAAAAGGACACTTCTCATAAGGTATCACTGATAGAGGGAATGTAAAAACCGTTACACTTGAACTGAATTACAAAACAGAACAGAGTCACACATGCAGAAAACACACTATGGCTGCTTAACGGGAAAGGTGAGGTGGGGTGATACATAAAACAAGGGTATCAAATTAGCTCAGATACCGTTCCATAAACCCAATATGTAATAGACAAGACCTACTCCTTGCTCAGAGAACTGGACTCAACACGCCCTATTCACCGCACAACAATATATCTGACTAATAATAATCGTAAAACCTATGTATTGATATCTCTCTGTTAGTGTGTCAAGTGGGTGTAAAGCGGCATAAACACAGCAGTGAAAAGCAGCTAAACCCCATTATAAAAATAAATTACTTTGAAACACCCATGAAACAAAGACAGTGAAAGAGAGAGAAATTCTTACACAATGCGTTCAGGGGCTGTGATGCAACCTGGATTGACCATATCTAGACGCACAGCTGGATGAGACATAAGGGTGGACACTCTTGGGGCTGAGAGGTTTGGTGAGGTTGGGTGAGCAAACGCAGACCCTTTAAAGGAATACTGCGTGGTACCCATCGCATGGGTCCCAAATCTCCAGGTTCAAGGGCATCTTCCTACATCAAAAACATGCATGAGAAACCCAGAAGATGGTACACCGTGTGATGGGGAAAGGTTTCTAAAACGCACCTCATTTCTCATCTCCTTGTGCCCGGGTTCGCCATTCCAGCCGCTTTACTAGCAAGCTCCCTACTTGGAGCATCAGCACCTTTAACCTCCTGTTCCGTACAGGTTGCAATTTGTCCTGAGGATAAACGGGAAGACGTGGAACCAACGAGAGACTAGCTCTTGGTGTTGGGACAGGCACAGGTCACTCTATTTTCCCATCAGAAAGAAGAATTAACCACAGGCTCAGCCTGCCCCCCGGAACCAGAACAGGGCCTGAAGCCATTCTGCGATTTTGCGGCCAGCTCCCATAAAAACGAGTTGTAAAATGGAGGTTCAGGGCACTGCAATTCACAAACCTGCAGAGTTATAAATGAGAACTCTCGTCCACAAATATATTGAGGGAAGGCAAAGAAGAGGATTTGAAATCAAGGCAGAATTGCAGGAAACAGATTTCAGGAGGTAGATACGAATCGCCTTTAAAGCACATGAAAAGCGGCAAAACGTTGACAATGATGCCCTTGGCCAAAAAGGGCGTATGCGTTTTTTCCTGAATATATTCAGGAAAAAACGCATACGCCCTTTTTGGCCAACCAAGCAACCTGGAAAGGCAAATCAGCGCTACAAAGAAGTCTCGCTTCCCATCGGTCAAAAGGGCCATGCTGAAAAAAGTGTCAAAACCAGAAATGCAGGACAGGCCATGGAGAAATGGGAGCCTTGCTACACTGATGGGCGGGATGTAAATTGCCAAGAGCCACTCTGGAGAAGTGTCCGGTGAGTCCTGAAACATCTGAAAAACACAGCTTAGAGAGCATAGGGCACTTCCACTCATGGGGGTATAAATTGGGAAAATTAAAAATCAGCAAGACACAAGCACCCCAAAGTTTAGGGCTGCTCTGTTGACCAGGACCTCCACTTCATTCCACCTTAAATATCCCAGGAAAGAGAAAAATGGATAAAGAAGTTGTGGTCCTTATGTACAATGGAATATCACTCAGCCAGGAAATCAATGTCGTAAGGTTAGTAGCAGCATGATGAGTGGATTTAGGTACGACGATTCTAAGTGAAATAAGTCACACAGAAAAGGACACTTCTCATAAGGTATCACTGATAGAGGGAATGTAAAAACCGTTACACTTGAACTGAATTACAAAACAGAACAGAGTCACACATGCAGAAAACACACTATGGCTGCTTAACGGGAAAGGTGAGGTGGGGTGATACATAAAACAAGGGTATCAAATTAGCTCAGATACCGTTCCATAAACCCAATATGTAATAGACAAGACCTACTCCTTGCTCAGAGAACTGGACTCAACACGCCCTATTCACCGCACAACAATATATCTGACTAATAATAATCGTAAAACCTATGTATTGATATCTCTCTGTTAGTGTGTCAAGTGGGTGTAAAGCGGCATAAACACAGCAGTGAAAAGCAGCTAAACCCCATTATAAAAATAAATTACTTTGAAACAACCATGAAACAAAGACAGTGAAAGAGAGAGAAATTCTTACACAATGCGTTCAGGGGCTGTGATGCAACCTGGATTGACCATATCTAGACGCACAGCTGGATGAGACATAAGGGTGGACACTCTTGGGGCTGAGAGGTTTGGTGAGGTTGGGTGAGCAAACGCAGACCATTTAAAGGAATACTGCGTGGTACCCATCGCATGGGTCCCAAATCTCCAGGTTCAAGGGCATCTTCCTACATCAAAAACATGCATGAGAAACCCAGAAGATGGTACACCGTGTGATGGGGAAAGGTTTCTAAAACGCACCTCATTTCTCATCTCCTGGTGCTCGGGTTCGCCATTCCAGCGGCTTTACTAGCAAGCTCCCTACTTGGAGCATCAGCACCTTTAACCTCCTGTTCCGTACAGGTTGCAATTTGTCCTGAGGATAAACGGGAAGACGTGGAACCAACGAGAGACTAGCTCTTGGTGTTGGGACAGGCACAGGTCACTCAATTTTCCCATCAGAAAGAAGAATTAACCACAGGCTCAGCCTGACCCCCGGAACCAGAACAGGGCCTGAAGCCATTCTGCGATTTTGCGGCCAGCTCCCATAAAAACGAGATGTAAAATGGAGGTTCAGGGCACTGCAATTCACAAACCTGCAGAGTTGTAAATGATAACTCTCGTCCACAAATATATTGAGGGAAGGCAAAGAAGAGGATTTGAAATCAAGGCAGAATTGCAGGAAACAGATTTCAGGAGGTAGATACGAATCGCCTTTAAAGCACATGAAAAGCGGCAAAACGTTGACAATGATGCCCTTGGCCATAAAGGGCGTATGCGTTTTTTCCTGAGTATATTCAGGAAAAAACGCATACGCCCTTTTTGGCCAACCAAGCAACCTGGAAAGGCAAATCAGCGCTACAAAGAAGTCTCGCTTCCCATCGGTCAAAAGGGCCATGCTGAAAAAAGTGTCAAAACCAGAAATGCAGGACAGGCCATGGAGAAATGGGAGCCTTGCTACACTGATGGGCGGGATGTAAATTGCCAAGAGCCACTCTGGAGAAGTGTCCGGTGAGTCCTGAAACATCTGAAAAACACAGCTTAGAGAGCATAGGGCACTTCCACTCATGGGGGTATAAATTGGGAAAATTAAAAATCAGCAAGACACAAGCACCCCAACGTTTAGGGCTGCTCTGTTGACCAGGACCTCCACTTCATTCCACCTTAAATATCCCAGGAAAGAGAAAAATGGATAAAGAAGTTGTGGTCTTTATGTACAATGGAATATCACTCAGCCAGGAAATCAATGTCGTAAGGTTAGTAGCAGCATGATGAGTGGATTTAGGTATGACGATTCTAAGTGAAATAAGTCACACAGAAAAGGACACTTCTCATAAGGTATCACTGATAGAGGGAATGTAAAAACCGTTACACTTGAACTGAATTACAAAACAGAACAGAGTCACACATGCAGAAAACACACTATGGCTGCTTAACGGGAAAGGTGAGGTGGGGTGATACATAAAACAAGGGTATCAAATTAGCTCAGATACCGTTCCATAAACCCAATATGTAATAGACAAGACCTACTCCTTGCTCAGGGAACTGGACTCAACACGCCCTATTCACCGCACAACAATATATCTGACTAATGATAATCGTAAAACCTATGTATTGATATCTCTCTGTTAGTGTGTCAAGTGGGTGTAAAGCGGCATAAACACAGCAGTGAAAAGCAGCTAAACCCCATTATAAAAATAAATTACTTTGAAACACCCATGAAACAAAGACAGTGAAAGAGAGAGAAATTCTTACACAATGTGTTCAGGGGCTGTGATGCAACCTGGATTGACCATATCTAGACGCACAGCTGGATGAGACATAAGGGTGGACACTCTTGGGGCTGAGAGGTTTGGTGAGGTTGGGTGAGCAAACGCAGACCCTTTAAAGGAATACTGCGTGGTACCCATCGCATGGGTCCCAAATCTCCAGGTTCAAGGGCATCTTCCTACATCAAAAACATGCATGAGAAACCCAGAAGATGGTACACCGTGTGATGGGGAAAGGTTTCTAAAACGCACCTCATTTCTCATCTCCCTGTGCCCGGGTTCGCCATTCCAGCCTCTTTACTAGAAAGCTCCCTACTTGGAGCATCAGCACCTTTAACCTCCTGTTCCATACAGGTTGCAATTTGTCCTGAGGATAAACGGGAAGACGTGGAACCAACGAGAGACTAGCTCTTGGTGTTGGGACAGGCACAGGTCACTCTATTTTCCCATCAGAAAGAAGAATTAACCACAGGCTCAGCCTGCGCCCCAGAACCAGAACAGGGCCTGAAGCCATTCTGCGATTTTGCGGCCAGCTCCCGTAAAAACGAGTTGTAAAATGGAGGTTCAGGGCACTGCAATTCACAAACCTGCAGAGTTATAAATGAGAACTGTCGTCCACAAATATATTGAGGGAAGGCAAAGAAGAGGATTTGAAATCAAGGCAGAATTGCAGGAAACAGATTTCAGGAGGTAGATACGAATCGCCTTTAAAGCACATGAAAAGCGGCAAAACGTTGACAATGATGCCCTTGGCCAAAAAGGGCGTATGCGTTTTTTCCTGAATATATTCAGGAAAAAACGCATACGCCCTTTTTGGCCAACCAAGCAACCTGGAAAGGCAAATCAGCGCTACAAAGAAGTCTCGCTTCCCATCGGTCAAAAGGGCCATGCTGAAAAAAGTGTCAAAACCAGAAATGCAGGACAGGCCATGGAGAAATGGGAGCCTTGCTACACTGATGGGCGGGATGTAAATTGCCAACAGCCACTCTGGAGAAGTGTCCGGTGAGTCCTGAAACATCTGAAAAACACAGCTTAGAGAGCATAGGGCACTTCCACTCATGGGGGTATAAATTGGGAAAATTAAAAATCAGCAAGACACAAGCACCCCAAAGTTTAGGGCTGCTCTGTTGACCAGGACCTCCACTTCATTCCACCTTAAATATCCCAGGAAAGAGAAAAATGGATAAAGAAGTTGTGGTCCTTATGTACAATGGAATATCACTCAGCCAGGAAATCAATGTCGTAAGGTTAGTAGCAGCATGATGAGTGGATTTAGGTACGACGATTCTAAGTGAAATAAGTCACACAGAAAAGGACACTTCTCATAAGGTATCACTGATAGAGGGAATGTAAAAACCGTTACACTTGAACTGAATTACAAAACAGAACAGAGTCACACATGCAGAAAACACACTATGGCTGCTTAACGGGAAAGGTGAGGTGGGGTGATACATAAAACAAGGGTATCAAATTAGCTCAGATACCGTTCCATAAACCCAATATGTAATAGACAAGACCTACTCCTTGCTCAGAGAACTGGACTCAACACGCCCTATTCACCGCACAACAATATATCTGACTAATAATAATCGTAAAACCTATGTATTGATATCTCTCTGTTAGTGTGTCAAGTGGGTGTAAAGCGGCATAAACACAGCAGTGAAAAGCAGCTAAACCCCATTATAAAAATAAATTACTTTGAAACAACCATGAAACAAAGACAGTGAAAGAGAGAGAAATTCTTACACAATGCGTTCAGGGGCTGTGATGCAACCTGGATTGACCATATCTAGACGCACAGCTGGATGAGACATAAGGGTGGACACTCTTGGGGCTGAGAGGTTTGGTGAGGTTGGGTGAGCAAACGCAGACCATTTAAAGGAATACTGCGTGGTACCCATCGCATGGGTCCCAAATCTCCAGGTTCAAGGGCATCTTCCTACATCAAAAACATGCATGAGAAACCCAGAAGATGGTACACCGTGTGATGGGGAAAGGTTTCTAAAACGCACCTCATTTCTCATCTCCTGGTGCTCGGGTTCGCCATTCCAGCGGCTTTACTAGCAAGCTCCCTACTTGGAGCATCAGCACCTTTAACCTCCTGTTCCGTACAGGTTGCAATTTGTCCTGAGGATAAACGGGAAGACGTGGAACCAACGAGAGACTAGCTCTTGGTGTTGGGACAGGCACAGGTCACTCAATTTTCCCATCAGAAAGAAGAATTAACCACAGGCTCAGCCTGACCCCCGGAACCAGAACAGGGCCTGAAGCCATTCTGCGATTTTGCGGCCAGCTCCCATAAAAACGAGATGTAAAATGGAGGTTCAGGGCACTGCAATTCACAAACCTGCAGAGTTGTAAATGATAACTCTCGTCCACAAATATATTGAGGGAAGGCAAAGAAGAGGATTTGAAATCAAGGCAGAATTGCAGGAAACAGATTTCAGGAGGTAGATACGAATCGCCTTTAAAGCACATGAAAAGCGGCAAAACGTTGACAATGATGCCCTTGGCCATAAAGGGCGTATGCGTTTTTTCCTGAGTATATTCAGGAAAAAACGCATACGCCCTTTTTGGCCAACCAAGCAACCTGGAAAGGCAAATCAGCGCTACAAAGAAGTCTCGCTTCCCATCGGTCAAAAGGGCCATGCTGAAAAAAGTGTCAAAACCAGAAATGCAGGACAGGCCATGGAGAAATGGGAGCCTTGCTACACTGATGGGCGGGATGTAAATTGCCAAGAGCCACTCTGGAGAAGTGTCCGGTGAGTCCTGAAACATCTGAAAAACACAGCTTAGAGAGCATAGGGCACTTCCACTCATGGGGGTATAAATTGGGAAAATTAAAAATCAGCAAGACACAAGCACCCCAACGTTTAGGGCTGCTCTGTTGACCAGGACCTCCACTTCATTCCACCTTAAATATCCCAGGAAAGAGAAAAATGGATAAAGAAGTTGTGGTCTTTATGTACAATGGAATATCACTCAGCCAGGAAATCAATGTCGTAAGGTTAGTAGCAGCATGATGAGTGGATTTAGGTATGACGATTCTAAGTGAAATAAGTCACACAGAAAAGGACACTTCTCATAAGGTATCACTGATAGAGGGAATGTAAAAACCGTTACACTTGAACTGAATTACAAAACAGAACAGAGTCACACATGCAGAAAACACACTATGGCTGCTTAACGGGAAAGGTGAGGTGGGGTGATACATAAAACAAGGGTATCAAATTAGCTCAGATACCGTTCCATAAACCCAATATGTAATAGACAAGACCTACTCCTTGCTCAGGGAACTGGACTCAACACGCCCTATTCACCGCACAACAATATATCTGACTAATGATAATCGTAAAACCTATGTATTGATATCTCTCTGTTAGTGTGTCAAGTGGGTGTAAAGCGGCATAAACACAGCAGTGAAAAGCAGCTAAACCCCATTATAAAAATAAATTACTTTGAAACACCCATGAAACAAAGACAGTGAAAGAGAGAGAAATTCTTACACAATGTGTTCAGGGGCTGTGATGCAACCTGGATTGACCATATCTAGACGCACAGCTGGATGAGACATAAGGGTGGACACTCTTGGGGCTGGGAGGTTTGGTGAGGTTGGGTGAGCAAACGCAGACCCTTTAAAGGAATACTGCGTGGTACCCATCGCATGGGTCCCAAATCTCCAGGTTCAAGGGCATCTTCCTACATCAAAAACATGCATGAGAAACCCAGAAGATGGTACACCGTGTGATGGGGAAAGGTTTCTAAAACGCACCTCATTTCTCATCTCCCTGTGCCCGGGTTCGCCATTCCAGCCTCTTTACTAGAAAGCTCCCTACTTGGAGCATCAGCACCTTTAACCTCCTGTTCCATACAGGTTGCAATTTGTCCTGAGGATAAACGGGAAGACGTGGAACCAACGAGAGACTAGCTCTTGGTGTTGGGACAGGCACAGGTCACTCTATTTTCCCATCAGAAAGAAGAATTAACCACAGGCTCAGCCTGCGCCCCAGAACCAGAACAGGGCCTGAAGCCATTCTGCGATTTTGCGGCCAGCTCCCGTAAAAACGAGTTGTAAAATGGAGGTTCAGGGCACTGCAATTCACAAACCTGCAGAGTTATAAATGAGAACTGTCGTCCACAAATATATTGAGGGAAGGCAAAGAAGAGGATTTGAAATCAAGGCAGAATTGCAGGAAACAGATTTCAGGAGGTAGATACGAATCGCCTTTAAAGCACATGAAAAGCGGCAAAACGTTGACAATGATGCCCTTGGCCAAAAAGGGCGTATGCGTTTTTTCCTGAATATATTCAGGAAAAAACGCATACGCCCTTTTTGGCCAACCAAGCAACCTGGAAAGGCAAATCAGCGCTACAAAGAAGTCTCGCTTCCCATCGGTCAAAAGGGCCATGCTGAAAAAAGTGTCAAAACCAGAAATGCAGGACAGGCCATGGAGAAATGGGAGCCTTGCTACACTGATGGGCGGGATGTAAATTGCCAAGAGCCACTCTGGAGAAGTGTCCGGTGAGTCCTGAAACATCTGAAAAACACAGCTTAGAGAGCATAGGGCACTTCCACTCATGGGGGTATAAATTGGGAAAATTAAAAATCAGCAAGACACAAGCACCCCAACGTTTAGGGCTGCTCTGTTGACCAGGACCTCCACTTCATTCCACCTTAAATATCCCAGGAAAGAGAAAAATGGATAAAGAAGTTGTGGTCTTTATGTACAATGGAATATCACTCAGCCAGGAAATCAATGTCGTAAGGTTAGTAGCAGCATGATGAGTGGATTTAGGTATGACGATTCTAAGTGAAATAAGTCACACAGAAAAGGACACTTCTCATAAGGTATCACTGATAGAGGGAATGTAAAAACCGTTACACTTGAACTGAATTACAAAACAGAACAGAGTCACACATGCAGAAAACACACTATGGCTGCTTAACGGGAAAGGTGAGGTGGGGTGATACATAAAACAAGGGTATCAAATTAGCTCAGATACCGTTCCATAAACCCAATATGTAATAGACAAGACCTACTCCTTGCTCAGAGAACTGGACTCAACACGCCCTATTCACCGCACAACAATATATCTGACTAATGATAATCGTAAAACCTATGTATTGATATCTCTCTGTTAGTGTGTCAAGTGGGTGTAAAGCGGCATAAACACAGCAGCGAAAAGCAGCTAAACCCCATTATAAAAATAAATTACTTTGAAACCACCATGAAACAAAGACAGTGAAAGAGAGAGAAATTCTTACACAATGCGTTCAGGGGCTGTGATGCAACCTGGATTGACCATATCTAGACGCACAGCTGGATGAGACATAAGGGTGGACACTCTTGGGGCTGAGAGGTTTGGTGAGGTTGGGTGAGCAAACGCAGACCCTTTAAAGGAATACTGCGTGGTACCCATCGCATGGGTCCCAAATCTCCAGGTTCAAGGGCATCTTCCTACATCAAAAACATGCATGAGAAACCCAGAAGATGGTACACCGTGTGATGGGGAAAGGTTTCTAAAACGCACCTCATTTCTCATCTCCTTGTGCCCGGGTTCGCCTTTCCAGCCGCTTTACTAGCAAGCTCCCTACTTGGGGCATCAGCACCTTTAACCTCCTGTTCCGTACAGGTTGCAATTTGTCCTGAGAATAAACGGGAAGACGTGGAACCAACGAGAGACTAGCTCTTGGTGTTGGGACAGGCACAGGTCACTCTATTTTCCCATCAGAAAGAAGAATTAACCACAGGCTCAGCCTGACCCCCGGAACCAGAACAGGGCCTGAAGCCATTCTGCGATTTTGCGGCCAGCTCCCATAAAAACGAGTTGTAAAATGGAGGTTCAGGGCACTGCAATTCACAAACCTGCAGAGTTATAAATGATAACTCTCGTCCACAAATATATTGAGGGAAGGCAAAGAAGAGGATTTGAAATCAAGGCAGAATTGCACGAAACAGATTTCAGGAGGTAGATACGAATCGCCTTTAAAGCACATGAAAAGCGGCAAAACGTTGACAATGATGCCCTTGGCCAAAAAGGGCGTATGCGTTTTTTCCTGAATATATTCAGGAAAAAACGCATACGCCCTTTTTGGCCAACCAAGCAACCTGGAAAGGCAAATCAGCGCTACAAAGAAGTCTCGCTTCCCATCGGTCAAAAGGGCCATGCTGAAAAAAGTGTCAAAACCAGAAATGCAGGACAGGCCATGGAGAAATGGGAGCCTTGCTACACTGATGGGCGGGATGTAAATTGCCAAGAGCCACTCTGGAGAAGTGTCCGGTGAGTCCTGAAACATCTGAAAAACACAGCTTAGAGAGCATAGGGCACTTCCACTCATGGGGGTATAAATTGGGAAAATTAAAAATCAGCAAGACACAAGCACCCCAAAGTTTAGGGCTGCTCTGTTGACCAGGACCTCCACTTCATTCCACCTTAAATATCCCAGGAAAGAGAAAAATGGATAAAGAAGTTGTGGTCCTTATGTACAATGGAATATCACTCAGCCAGGAAATCAATGTCGTAAGGTTAGTAGCAGCATGATGAGTGGATTTAGGTATGACGATTCTAAGTGAAATAAGTCACACAGAAAAGGACACTTCTCATAAGGTATCACTGATAGAGGGAATGTAAAAACCGTTACACTTGAACTGAATTACAAAACAGAACAGAGTCACACATGCAGAAAACACACTATGGCTGCTTAACGGGAAAGGTGAGGTGGGGTGATACATAAAACAAGGGTATCAAATTAGCTCAGATACCGTTCCATAAACCCAATATGTAATAGACAAGACCTACTCCTTGCTCAGAGAACTGGACTCAACACGCCCTATTCACCGCACAACAATATATCTGACTAATAATAATCGTAAAACCTATGTATTGATATCTCTCTGTTAGTGTGTCAAGTGGGTGTAAAGCGGCATAAACACAGCAGTGAAAAGCAGCTAAACCCCATTATAAAAATAAATTACTTTGAAACACCCATGAAACAAAGACAGTGAAAGAGAGAGAAATTCTTACACAATGCGTTCAGGGGCTGTGATGCAACCTGGATTGACCATATCTAGACGCACAGCTGGATGAGACATAAGGGTGGACACTCTTGGGGCTGAGAGGTTTGGTGAGGTTGGGTGAGCAAACGCAGACCCTTTAAAGGAATACTGCGTGGTACCCATCGCATGGGTCCCAAATCTCCAGGTTCAAGGGCATCTTCCTACATCAAAAACATGCATGAGAAACCCAGAAGATGGTACACCGTGTGATGGGGAAAGGTTTCTAAAACGCACCTCATTTCTCATCTCCTTGTGCCCGGGTTCGCCATTCCAGCCGCTTTACTAGCAAGCTCCCTACTTGGAGCATCAGCACCTTTAACCTCCTGTTCCGTACAGGTTGCAATTTGTCCTGAGGATAAACGGGAAGACGTGGAACCAACGAGAGACTAGCTCTTGGTGTTGGGACAGGCACAGGTCACTCTATTTTCCCATCAGAAAGAAGAATTAACCACAGGCTCAGCCTGACCCCCGGAACCAGAACAGGGCCTGAAGCCATTCTGCGATTTTGCGGCCAGCTCCCATAAAAACGAGTTGTAAAATGGAGGTTCAGGGCACTGCAATTCACAAACCTGCAGAGTTATAAATGAGAACTCTCGTCCACAAATATATTGAGGGAAGGCAAAGAAGAGGATTTGAAATCAAGGCAGAATTGCAGGAAACAGATTTCAGGAGGTAGATACGAATCGCCTTTAAAGCACATGAAAAGCGGCAAAACGTTGACAATGATGCCCTTGGCCAAAAAGGGCGTATGCGTTTTTTCCTGAATATATTCAGGAAAAAACGCATACGCCCTTTTTGGCCAACCAAGCAACCTGGAAAGGCAAATCAGCGCTACAAAGAAGTCTCGCTTCCCATCGGTCAAAAGGGCCATGCTGAAAAAAGTGTCAAAACCAGAAATGCAGGACAGGCCATGGAGAAATGGGAGCCTTGCTACACTGATGGGCGGGATGTAAATTGCCAAGAGCCACTCTGGAGAAGTGTCCGGTGAGTCCTGAAACATCTGAAAAACACAGCTTAGAGAGCATAGGGCACTTCCACTCATGGGGGTATAAATTGGGAAAATTAAAAATCAGCAAGACACAAGCACCCCAAAGTTTAGGGCTGCTCTGTTGACCAGGACCTCCACTTCATTCCACCTTAAATATCCCAGGAAAGAGAAAAATGGATAAAGAAGTTGTGGTCCTTATGTACAATGGAATATCACTCAGCCAGGAAATCAATGTCGTAAGGTTAGTAGCAGCATGATGAGTGGATTTAGGTACGACGATTCTAAGTGAAATAAGTCACACAGAAAAGGACACTTCTCATAAGGTATCACTGATAGAGGGAATGTAAAAACCGTTACACTTGAACTGAATTACAAAACAGAACAGAGTCACACATGCAGAAAACACACTATGGCTGCTTAACGGGAAAGGTGAGGTGGGGTGATACATAAAACAAGGGTATCAAATTAGCTCAGATACCGTTCCATAAACCCAATATGTAATAGACAAGACCTACTCCTTGCTCAGAGAACTGGACTCAACACGCCCTATTCACCGCACAACAATATATCTGACTAATAATAATCGTAAAACCTATGTATTGATATCTCTCTGTTAGTGTGTCAAGTGGGTGTAAAGCGGCATAAACACAGCAGTGAAAAGCAGCTAAACCCCATTATAAAAATAAATTACTTTGAAACAACCATGAAACAAAGACAGTGAAAGAGAGAGAAATTCTTACACAATGCGTTCAGGGGCTGTGATGCAACCTGGATTGACCATATCTAGACGCACAGCTGGATGAGACATAAGGGTGGACACTCTTGGGGCTGAGAGGTTTGGTGAGGTTGGGTGAGCAAACGCAGACCATTTAAAGGAATACTGCGTGGTACCCATCGCATGGGTCCCAAATCTCCAGGTTCAAGGGCATCTTCCTACATCAAAAACATGCATGAGAAACCCAGAAGATGGTACACCGTGTGATGGGGAAAGGTTTCTAAAACGCACCTCATTTCTCATCTCCTGGTGCTCGGGTTCGCCATTCCAGCGGCTTTACTAGCAAGCTCCCTACTTGGAGCATCAGCACCTTTAACCTCCTGTTCCGTACAGGTTGCAATTTGTCCTGAGGATAAACGGGAAGACGTGGAACCAACGAGAGACTAGCTCTTGGTGTTGGGACAGGCACAGGTCACTCAATTTTCCCATCAGAAAGAAGAATTAACCACAGGCTCAGCCTGACCCCCGGAACCAGAACAGGGCCTGAAGCCATTCTGCGATTTTGCGGCCAGCTCCCATAAAAACGAGTTGTAAAATGGAGGTTCAGGGCACTGCAATTCACAAACCTGCAGAGTTGTAAATGATAACTCTCGTCCACAAATATATTGAGGGAAGGCAAAGAAGAGGATTTGAAATCAAGGCAGAATTGCAGGAAACAGATTTCAGGAGGTAGATACGAATCGCCTTTAAAGCACATGAAAAGCGGCAAAACGTTGACAATGATGCCCTTGGCCATAAAGGGCGTATGCGTTTTTTCCTGAGTATATTCAGGAAAAAACGCATACGCCCTTTTTGGCCAACCAAGCAACCTGGAAAGGCAAATCAGCGCTACAAAGAAGTCTCGCTTCCCATCGGTCAAAAGGGCCATGCTGAAAAAAGTGTCAAAACCAGAAATGCAGGACAGGCCATGGAGAAATGGGAGCCTAGCTACACTGATGGGCGGGATGTAAATTGCCAAGAGCCACTCTGGAGAAGTGTCCGGTGAGTCCTGAAACATCTGAAAAACACAGCTTAGAGAGCATAGGGCACTTCCACTCATGGGGTTATAAATTGGGAAAATTAAAAATCAGCAAGACACAAGCACCCCAAAGTTTAGGGCTGCTCTGTTGACCAGGACCTCCACTTCATTCCACCTTAAATATCCCAGGAAAGAGAAAAATGGATAAAGAAGTTGTGGTCCTTATGTGCAATGGAATATCACTCAGCCAGGAAATCAATGTCGTAAGGTTAGTAGCAGCATGATGAGTGGATTTAGGTACAACGATTCTAAGTGAAATAAGTCACACAGAAAAGGACACTTCTCATAAGGTATCACTGATAGAGGGAATGTAAAAACCGTTACACTTGAACTGAATTACAAAACAGAACAGAGTCACACATGCAGAAAACACACTATGGCTGCTTAACGGGAAAGGTGAGGTGGGGTAATACATAAAACAAGGGTATCAAATTAGCTCAGATACCATTCCATATACCCAATATGTAATAGACAAGACCTACTCTTGCTCAGAGAACTGGACTCAACACGCCCTATTCAACGCACAAGAATATATCTGATTAATAATAATCGTAAAACCTATGTATTGATATCTCTCTGTTAGTGTGTCAAGTGGGTGTAAAGCGGCATAAACACAGCAGTGAAAAGCAGCTAAACCCCATTATAAAAATAAATTACTTTGAAACACCCATGAAACAAAGACAGTGAAAGAGAGAGAAATTCTTACACAATGCGTTCAGGGGCTGTGATGCTACCTGGATTGACCATATCTAGACGCACAGCTGGATGAGACATAAGGGTGGACACTCTTGGGGCTGAGAGGTTTGGTGAGGTTGGGTGAGCAAACGCAGACCCTTTAAAGGAATACTGCGTGGTACCCATCGCATGGGTCCCAAATCTCCAGGTTCAAGGGCATCTTCCTACATCAAAAACATGCATGAGAAACCCAGAAGATGGTACACCGTGTGATGGGGAAAGGTTTCTAAAACACACCTCATTTCTCATCTCCTTGTGCCCGGGTTCGCCATTCCAGCCGCTTTACTAGCAAGCTCCCTACTTGGAGCATCAGCACCTTTAACCTCCTGTTCCGTACAGGTTGCAATTTGTCCTGAGGATAAACGGGAAGACGTGGAACCAACGAGAGACTAGCTCTTGGTGTTGGGACAGGCACAGGTCACTCTATTTTCCCATCAGAAAGAAGAATTAACCACAGGCTCAGCCTGACCCCCGGAACCAGAACAGGGCCTGAAGCCATTCTGCGATTTTGCGGCCAGCTCCCATAAAAACGAGTTGTAAAATGGAGGTTCAGGGCACTGCAATTCACAAACCTGCAGAGTTATAAATGATAACTCTCGTCCACAAACATATTGAAGGAAGGCAAAGAAGAGGATTTGAAATCAAGGCAGAATTGCACGAAACAGATTTCAGGAGGTAGATACGAATCGCCTTTAAAGCACATGAAAAGCGGCAAAACGTTGACAATGATGCCCTTGGCCAAAAAGGGCGTATGCGTTTTTTCCTGAATATATTCAGGAAAAAACGCATACGCCCTTTTTGGCCAACCAAGCAACCTGGAAAGGCAAATCAGCGCTACAAAGAAGTCTCGCTTCCCATCGGTCAAAAGGGCCATGCTGAAAAAAGTGTCAAAACCAGAAATGCAGGACAGGCCATGGAGAAATGGGAGCCTTGCTACACTGATGGGCGGGATGTAAATTGCCAAGAGCCACTCTGGAGAAGTGTCCGGTGAGTCCTGAAACATCTGAAAAACACAGCTTAGAGAGCATAGGGCACTTCCACTCATGGGGGTATAAATTGGGAAAATTAAAAATCAGCAAGACACAAGCACCCCAAAGTTTAGGGCTGCTCTGTTGACCAGGACCTCCACTTCATTCCACCTTAAATATCCCAGGAAAGAGAAAAATGGATAAAGAAGTTGTGGTCCTTATGTACAATGGAATATCACTCAGCCAGGAAATCAATGTCGTAAGGTTAGTAGCAGCATGATGAGTGGATTTAGGTATGACGATTCTAAGTGAAATAAGTCACACAGAAAAGGACACTTCTCATAAGGTATCACTGATAGAGGGAATGTAAAAACCGTTACACTTGAACTGAATTACAAAACAGAACAGAGTCACACATGCAGAAAACACACTATGGCTGCTTAACGGGAAAGGTGAGGTGGGGTGATACATAAAACAAGGGTATCAAATTAGCTCAGATACCGTTCCATAAACCCAATATGTAATAGACAAGACCTACTCCTTGCTCAGAGAACTGGACTCAACACGCCCTATTCACCGCACAAGAATATATCTGACTAATAATAATCGTAAAACCTATGTATTGATATCTCTCTGTTAGTGTGTCAAGTGGGTGTAAAGCGGCATAAACACATCAGTGAAAAGCAGCTAAACCCCATTATAAAAATAAATTACTTTGAAACCACCATGAAACAAAGACAGTGAAAGAGAGAGAAATTCTTACACAATGCGTTCAGGGGCTGTGATGCAACCTGGATTGACCATATCTAGACGCACAGCTGGATGAGACATAAGGGTGGACACTCTTGGGGCTGAGAGGTTTGGTGAGGTTGGGTGAGCAAACGCAGACCCTTTAAAGGAATACTGCGTGGTACCCATCGCATGGGTCCCAAATCTCCAGGTTCAAGGGCATCTTCCTACATCAAAAACATGCATGAGAAACCCAGAAGATGGTACACCGTGTGATGGGGAAAGGTTTCTAAAACGCACCTCATTTCTCATCTCCTTGTGCCCGGGTTCGCCATTCCAGCCGCTTTACTAGCAAGCTCCCTACTTGGAGCATCAGCACCTTTAACCTCCTGTTCCGTACAGGTTGCAATTTGTCCTGAGGATAAACGGGAAGACGTGGAACCAACGAGAGACTAGCTCTTGGTGTTGGGACAGGCACAGGTCACTCTATTTTCCCATCAGAAAGAAGAATTAACCACAGGCTCAGCCTGACCCCCGGAACCAGAACAGGGCCTGAAGCCATTCTGCGATTTTGCCGCCAGCTCCCATAAAAACGAGTTGTAAAATGGAGGTTCAGGGCACTGCAATTCACAAACCTGCAGAGTTATAAATGATAACTCTCGTCCACAAACATATTGAGGGAAGGCAAAGAAGAGGATTTGAAATCAAGGCAGAATTGCAGGAAACAGATTTCAGGAGGTAGATACGAATCGCCTTTAAAGCACATGAAAAGCGGCAAAACGTTGACAATGATGCCCTTGGCCAAAAAGGGCGTATGCGTTTTTTCCTGAATATATTCAGGAAAAAACGCATACGCCCTTTTTGGCCAACCAAGCAACCTGGAAAGGCAAATCAGCGCTACAAAGAAGTCTCGCTTCCCATCGGTCAAAAGGGCCATGCTGAAAAAAGTGTCAAAACCAGAAATGCAGGACAGGCCATGGAGAAATGGGAGCCTTGCTACACTGATGGGCGGGATGTAAATTGCCAAGAGCCACTCTGGAGAAGTGTCCGGTGAGTCCTGAAACATCTGAAAAACACAGCTTAGAGAGCATAGGGCACTTCCACTCATGGGGGTATAAATTGGGAAAATTAAAAATCAGCAAGACACAAGCACCCCAAAGTTTAGGGCTGCTCTGTTGACCAGGACCTCCACTTCATTCCACCTTAAATATCCCAGGAAAGAGAAAAATGGATAAAGAAGTTGTGGTCCTTATGTACAATGGAATATCACTCAGCCAGGAAATCAATGTCGTAAGGTTAGTAGCAGCATGATGAGTGGATTTAGGTATGACGATTCTAAGTGAAATAAGTCACACAGAAAAGGACACTTCTCATAAGGTATCACTGATAGAGGGAATGTAAAAACCGTTACACTTGAACTGAATTACAAAACAGAACAGAGTCACACATGCAGAAAACACACTATGGCTGCTTAACGGGAAAGGTGAGGTGGGGTGATACATAAAACAAGGGTATCAAATTAGCTCAGATACCGTTCCATAAACCCAATATGTAATAGACAAGACCTACTCCTTGCTCAGAGAACTGGACTCAACACGCCCTATTCACCGCACAAGAATATATCTGACTAATAATAATCGTAAAACCTATGTATTGATATCTCTCTGTTAGTGTGTCAAGTGGGTGTAAAGCGGCATAAACACATCAGTGAAAAGCAGCTAAACCCCATTATAAAAATAAATTACTTTGAAACCACCATGAAACAAAGACAGTGAAAGAGAGAGAAATTCTTACACAATGCGTTCAGGGGCTGTGATGCAACCTGGATTGACCATATCTAGACGCACAGCTGGATGAGACATAAGGGTGGACACTCTTGGGGCTGAGAGGTTTGGTGAGGTTGGGTGAGCAAACGCAGACCCTTTAAAGGAATACTGCGTGGTACCCATCGCATGGGTCCCAAATCTCCAGGTTCAAGGGCATCTTCCTACATCAAAAACATGCATGAGAAACCCAGAAGATGGTACACCGTGTGATGGGGAAAGGTTTCTAAAACGCACCTCATTTCTCATCTCCTTGTGCCCGGGTTCGCCATTCCAGCCGCTTTACTAGCAAGCTCCCTACTTGGAGCATCAGCACCTTTAACCTCCTGTTCCGTACAGGTTGCAATTTGTCCTGAGGATAAACGGGAAGACGTGGAACCAACGAGAGACTAGCTCTTGGTGTTGGGACAGGCACAGGTCACTCTATTTTCCCATCAGAAAGAAGAATTAACCACAGGCTCAGCCTGACCCCCGGAACCAGAACAGGGCCTGAAGCCATTCTGCGATTTTGCCGCCAGCTCCCATAAAAACGAGTTGTAAAATGGAGGTTCAGGGCACTGCAATTCACAAACCTGCAGAGTTATAAATGATAACTCTCGTCCACAAACATATTGAGGGAAGGCAAAGAAGAGGATTTGAAATCAAGGCAGAATTGCAGGAAACAGATTTCAGGAGGTAGATACGAATCGCCTTTAAAGCACATGAAAAGCGGCAAAACGTTGACAATGATGCCCTTGGCCAAAAAGGGCGTATGCGTTTTTTCCTGAATATATTCAGGAAAAAACGCATACGCCCTTTTTGGCCAACCAAGCAACCTGGAAAGGCAAATCAGCGCTACAAAGAAGTCTCGCTTCCCATCGGTCAAAAGGGCCATGCTGAAAAAAGTGTCAAAACCAGAAATGCAGGACAGGCCATGGAGAAATGGGAGCCTTGCTACACTGATGGGCGGGATGTAAACTGCCAAGAGCCACTCTGGAGAAGTGTCCGGTGAGTCCTGAAACATCTGAAAAACACAGCTTAGAGAGCATAGGGCACTTCCACTCATGGGGGTATAAATTGGGAAAATTAAAAATCAGCAAGACACAAGCACCCCAAAGTTTAGGGCTGCTCTGTTGACCAGGACCTCCACTTCATTCCACCTTAAATATCCCAGGAAAGAGAAAAATGGATAAAGAAGTTGTGGTCCTTATGTACAATGGAATATCACTCAGCCAGGAAATCAATGTCGTAAGGTTAGTAGCAGCATGATGAGTGGATTTAGGTATGACGATTCTAAGTGAAATAAGTCACACAGAAAAGGACACTACTCATAAGGTATCACTGATAGAGGGAATGTAAAAACCGTTACACTTGAACTGAATTACAAAACAGAACAGAGTCACACATGCAGAAAACACACTATGGCTGCTTAACGGGAAAGGTGAGGTGGGGTGATACATAAAACAAGGGTATCAAAGTAGCTCAGATACCGTTCCATAAACCCAATATGTAATAGACAAGACCTACTCCTTGCTCAGAGAACTGGACTCAACACGCCCTATTCAACGCACAAGAATATATCTGATTAATAATAATCGTAAAACCTATGTATTGATATCTCTCTGTTAGTGTGTCAAGTGGGTGTAAAGCGGCATAAACACAGCAGTGAAAAGCAGCTAAACCCCATTATAAAAATAAATTACTTTGAAACACCCATGAAACAAAGACAGTGAAAGAGAGAGAAATTCTTACACAATGCGTTCAGGGGCTGTGATGCAACCTGGATTGACCATATCTAGACGCACAGCTGGATGAGACATAAGGGTGGACACTCTTGGGGCTGAGAGGTTTGGTGAGGTTGGGTGAGCAAACGCAGACCCTTTAAAGGAATACTGCGTGGTACCCATCGCATGGGTCCCAAATCTCCAGGTTCAAGGGCATCTTCCTACATCAAAAACATGCATGAGAAACCCAGAAGATGGTACACCGTGTGATGGGGAAAAGTTTCTAAAACGCACCTCATTTCTCATCTCCTTGTGCCCGGGTTCGCCATTCCAGCCGCTTTACTAGCAAGCTCCCTACTTGGAGCATCAGCACCTTTAACCTCCTGTTCCGTACAGGTTGCAATTTGTCCTGAGGATAAACGGGAAGACGTGGAACCAACGAGAGACTAGCTCTTGGTGTTGGGACAGGCACAGGTCACTCTATTTTCCCATCAGAAAGAAGAATTAACCACAGGCTCAGCCTGACCCCCGGAACCAGAACAGGGCCTGAAGCCATTCTGCGATTTTGCCGCCAGCTCCCATAAAAACGAGTTGTAAAATGGAGGTTCAGGGCACTGCAATTCACAAACCTGCAGAGTTATAAATGATAACTCTCGTCCACAAACATATTGAGGGAAGGCAAAGAAGAGGATTTGAAATCAAGGCAGAATTGCAGGAAACAGATTTCAGGAGGTAGATAAGAATCGCCTTTAAAGCCCATGAAAAGCGGCAAAACGTTGACAATGATGCCCTTGGCCAAAAAGGGCGTATGCGTTTTTTCCTGAATATATTCAGGAAAAAACGCATACGCCCTTTTTGGCCAACCAAGCAACCTGGAAAGGCAAATCAGCGCTACAAAGAAGTCTCGCTTCCCATCGGTCAAAAGGGCCATGCTGAAAAAAGTGTCAAAACCAGAAATGCAGGACAGGCCATGGAGAAATGGGAGCCTTGCTACACTGATGGGCGGGATGTAAATTGCCAAGAGCCACTCTGGAGAAGTGTCCGGTGAGTCCTGAAACATCTGAAAAACACAGCTTAGAGAGCATAGGGCACTTCCACTCATGGGGGTATAAATTGGGAAAATTAAAAATCAGCAAGACACAAGCACCCCAAAGTTTAGGGCTGCTCTGTTGACCAGGACCTCCACTTCATTCCACCTTAAATATCCCAGGAAAGAGAAAAATGGATAAAGAAGTTGTGGTCCTTATGTACAATGGAATATCACTCAGCCAGGAAATCAATGTCGTAAGGTTAGTAGCAGCATGATGAGTGGATTTAGGTATGACCATTCTAAGTGAAATAAGTCACACAGAAAAGGACACTTCTCATAAGGTATCACTGATAGAGGGAATGTAAAAACCGTTACACTTGAACTGAATTACAAAACAGAACAGAGTCACACATGCAGAAAACACACTATGGCTGCTTAACGGGAAAGGTGAGGTGGGGTGATACATAAAACAAGGGTATCAAAGTAGCTCAGATACCGTTCCATAAACCCAATATGTAATAGACAAGACCTACTCCTTGCTCAGAGAACTGGACTCAACACGCCCTATTCAACGCACAAGAATATATCTGATTAATAATAATCGTAAAACCTATGTATTGATATCTCTCTGTTAGTGTGTCAAGTGGGTGTAAAGCGGCATAAACACAGCAGTGAAAAGCAGCTAAACCCCATTATAAAAATAAATTACTTTGAAACACCCATGAAACAAAGACAGTGAAAGAGAGAGAAATTCTTACACAATGCGTTCAGGGGCTGTGATGCAACCTGGATTGACCATATCTAGACGCACAGCTGGATGAGACATAAGGGTGGACACTCTTGGGGCTGAGAGGTTTGGTGAGGTTGGGTGAGCAAACGCAGACCCTTTAAAGGAATACTGCGTGGTACCCATCGCATGGGTCCCAAATCTCCAGGTTCAAGGGCATCTTCCTACATCAAAAACATGCATGAGAAACCCAGAAGATGGTACACCGTGTGATGGGGAAAAGTTTCTAAAACGCACCTCATTTCTCATCTCCTTGTGCCCGGGTTCGCCATTCCAGCCGCTTTACTAGCAAGCTCCCTACTTGGAGCATCAGCACCTTTAACCTCCTGTTCCGTACAGGTTGCAATTTGTCCTGAGGATAAACGGGAAGACGTGGAACCAACGAGAGACTAGCTCTTGGTGTTGGGACAGGCACAGGTCACTCTATTTTCCCATCAGAAAGAAGAATTAACCACAGGCTCAGCCTGACCCCCGGAACCAGAACAGGGCCTGAAGCCATTCTGCGATTTTGCCGCCAGCTCCCATAAAAACGAGTTGTAAAATGGAGGTTCAGGGCACTGCAATTCACAAACCTGCAGAGTTATAAATGATAACTCTCGTCCACAAACATATTGAGGGAAGGCAAAGAAGAGGATTTGAAATCAAGGCAGAATTGCAGGAAACAGATTTCAGGAAGTAGATAAGAATCGCCTTTAAAGCCCATGAAAAGCGGCAAAACGTTGACAATGATGCCCTTGGCCAAAAAGGGCGTATGCGTTTTTTCCTGAATATATTCAGGAAAAAACGCATACGCCCTTTTTGGCCAACCAAGCAACCTGGAAAGGCAAATCAGCGCTACAAAGAAGTCTCGCTTCCCATCGGTCAAAAGGGCCATGCTGAAAAAAGTGTCAAAACCAGAAATGCAGGACAGGCCATGGAGAAATGGGAGCCTTGCTACACTGATGGGCGGGATGTAAATTGCCAAGAGCCACTCTGGAGAAGTGTCCGGTGAGTCCTGAAACATCTGAAAAACACAGCTTAGAGAGCATAGGGCACTTCCACTCATGGGGGTATAAATTGGGAAAATTAAAAATCAGCAAGACACAAGCACCCCAAAGTTTAGGGCTGCTCTGTTGACCAGGACCTCCACTTCATTCCACCTTAAATATCCCAGGAAAGAGAAAAATGGATAAAGAAGTTGTGGTCCTTATGTACAATGGAATATCACTCAGCCAGGAAATCAATGTCGTAAGGTTAGTAGCAGCATGATGAGTGGATTTAGGTATGACCATTCTAAGTGAAATAAGTCACACAGAAAAGGACACTTCTCATAAGGTATCACTGATAGAGGGAATGTAAAAACCGTTACACTTGAACTGAATTACAAAACAGAACAGAGTCACACATGCAGAAAACACACTATGGCTGCTTAACGGGAAAGGTGAGGTGGGGTGATACATAAAACAAGGGTATCAAATTAGCTCAGATACCGTTCCATAAACCCAATATGTAATAGACAAGACCTACTCCTTGCTCAGAGAACTGGACTCAACACGCCCTATTCACCGCACAAGAATATATCTGACTAATAATAATCGTAAAACCTATGTATTGATATCTCTCTGTTAGTGTGTCAAGTGGGTGTAAAGCGGCATAAACACATCATTGAAAAGCAGCTAAACCCCATTATAAAAATAAATTACTTTGAAACCACCATGAAACAAAGACAGTGAAAGAGAGAGAAATTCTTACACAATGCGTTCAGGGGCTGTGATGCAACCTGGATTGACCATATCTAGACGCACAGCTGGATGAGACATAAGGGTGGACACTCTTGGGGCTGAGAGGTTTGGTGAGGTTGGGTGAGCAAACGCAGACCCTTTAAAGGAATACTGCGTGGTACCCATCGCATGGGTCCCAAATCTCCAGGTTCAAGGGCATCTTCCTACATCAAAAACATGCATGAGAAACCCAGAAGATGGTACACCGTGTGATGGGGAAAGGTTTCTAAAACGCACCTCATTTCTCATCTCCTGGTGCTCGGGTTCGCCATTCCAGCGGCTTTACTAGCAAGCTCCCTACTTGGAGCATCAGCACCTTTAACCTCCTGTTCCGTACAGGTTGCAATTTGTCCTGAGGATAAACGGGAAGACGTGGAACCAACGAGAGACTAGCTCTTGGTGTTGGGACAGGCACAGGTCACTCAATTTTCCCATCAGAAAGAAGAATTAACCACAGGCTCAGCCTGACCCCCGGAACCAGAACAGGGCCTGAAGCCATTCTGCGATTTTGCGGCCAGCTCCCATAAAAACGAGTTGTAAAATGGAGGTTCAGGGCACTGCAATTCACAAACCTGCAGAGTTGTAAATGATAACTCTCGTCCACAAATATATTGAGGGAAGGCAAAGAAGAGGATTTGAAATCAAGGCAGAATTGCAGGAAACAGATTTCAGGAGGTAGATACGAATCGCCTTTAAAGCACATGAAAAGCGGCAAAACGTTGACAATGATGCCCTTGGCCATAAAGGGCGTATGCGTTTTTTCCTGAGTATATTCAGGAAAAAACGCATACGCCCTTTTTGGCCAACCAAGCAACCTGGAAAGGCAAATCAGCGCTACAAAGAAGTCTCGCTTCCCATCGGTCAAAAGGGCCATGCTGAAAAAAGTGTCAAAACCAGAAATGCAGGACAGGCCATGGAGAAATGGGAGCCTTGCTACACTGATGGGCGGGATGTAAATTGCCAAGAGCCACTCTGGAGAAGTGTCCGGTGAGTCCTGAAACATCTGAAAAACACAGCTTAGAGAGCATAGGGCACTTCCACTCATGGGGTTATAAATTGGGAAAATTAAAAATCAGCAAGACACAAGCACCCCAAAGTTTAGGGCTGCTCTGTTGACCAGGACCTCCACTTCATTCCACCTTAAATATCCCAGGAAAGAGAAAAATGGATAAAGAAGTTGTGGTCCTTATGTGCAATGGAATATCACTCAGCCAGGAAATCAATGTCGTAAGGTTAGTAGCAGCATGATGAGTGGATTTAGGTACAACGATTCTAAGTGAAATAGGTCACACAGAAAAGGACACTTCTCATAAGGTATCACTGATAGAGGGAATGTAAAAACCGTTACACTTGAACTGAATTACAAAACAGAACAGAGTCACACATGCAGAAAACACACTATGGCTGCTTAACGGGAAAGGTGAGGTGGGGTAATACATAAAACAAGGGTATCAAATTAGCTCAGATACCATTCCATAAACCCAATATGTAATAGACAAGACCTACTCCTTGCTCAGAGAACTGGACTCAACACGCCCTATTCAACGCACAAGAATATATCTGATTAATAATAATCGTAAAACCTATGTATTGATATCTCTCTGTTAGTGTGTCAAGTGGGTGTAAAGCGGCATAAACACAGCAGTGAAAAGCAGCTAAACCCCATTATAAAAATAAATTACTTTGAAACACCCATGAAACAAAGACAGTGAAAGAGAGAGAAATTCTTACACAATGCGTTCAGGGGCTGTGATGCTACCTGGATTGACCATATCTAGACGCACAGCTGGATGAGACATAAGGGTGGACACTCTTGGGGCTGAGAGGTTTGGTGAGGTTGGGTGAGCAAACGCAGACCCTTTAAAGGAATACTGCGTGGTACCCATCGCATGGGTCCCAAATCTCCAGGTTCAAGGGCATCTTCCTACATCAAAAACATGCATGAGAAACCCAGAAGATGGTACACCGTGTGATGGGGAAAGGTTTCTAAAACACACCTCATTTCTCATCTCCTTGTGCCCGGGTTCGCCATTCCAGCCGCTTTACTAGCAAGCTCCCTACTTGGAGCATCAGCACCTTTAAACTCCTGTTCCGTACAGGTTGCAATTTGTCCTGAGGATAAACGGGAAGACGTGGAACCAACGAGAGACTAGCTCTTGGTGTTGGGACAGGCACAGGTCACTCTATTTTCCCATCAGAAAGAAGAATTAACCACAGGCTCAGCCTGACCCCCGGAACCAGAACAGGGCCTGAAGCCATTCTGCGATTTTGCGGCCAGCTCCCATAAAAACGAGTTGTAAAATGGAGGTTCAGGGCACTGCAATTCACAAACCTGCAGAGTTATAAATGATAACTCTCGTCCACAAACATATTGAAGGAAGGCAAAGAAGAGGATTTGAAATCAAGGCAGAATTGCAGGAAACAGATTTCAGGAGGTAGATACGAATCGCCTTTAAAGCACATGAAAAGCGGCAAAACGTTGACAATGATGCCCTTGGCCAAAAAGGGCGTATGCGTTTTTTCCTGAATATATTCAGGAAAAAACGCATACGCCCTTTTTGGCCAACCAAGCAACCTGGAAAGGCAAATCAGCGCTACAAAGAAGTCTCGCTTCCCATCGATCAAAAGGGCCATGCTGAAAAAAGTGTCAAAACCAGAAATGCAGGACAGGCCATGGAGAAATGGGAGCCTTGCTACACTGATGGGCGGGATGTAAATTGCCAAGAGCCACTCTGGAGAAGTGTCCGGTGAGTCCTGAAACATCTGAAAAACACAGCTTAGAGAGCATAGGGCACTTCCACTCATGGGGGTATAAATTGGGAAAATTAAAAATCAGCAAGACACAAGCACCCCAAAGTTTAGGGCTGCTCTGTTGACCAGGACCTCCACTTCATTCCACCTTAAATATCCCAGGAAAGAGAAAAATGGATAAAGAAGTTGTGGTCCTTATGTACAATGGAATATCACTCAGCCAGGAAATCAATGTCGTAAGGTTAGTAGCAGCATGATGAGTGGATTTAGGTATGACCATTCTAAGTGAAATAAGTCACACAGAAAAGGACACTTCTCATAAGGTATCACTGATAGAGGGAATGTAAAAACCGTTACACTTGAACTGAATTACAAAACAGAACAGAGTCACACATGCAGAAAACACACTATGGCTGCTTAACGGGAAAGGTGAGGTGGGGTGATACATAAAACAAGGGTATCAAATTAGCTCAGATACCGTTCCATAAACCCAATATGTAATAGACAAGACCTACTCCTTGCTCAGAGAACTGGACTCAACACGCCCTATTCACCGCACAAGAATATATCTGACTAATAATAATCGTAAAACCTATGTATTGATATCTCTCTGTTAGTGTGTCAAGTGGGTGTAAAGCGGCATAAACACATCATTGAAAAGCAGCTAAACCCCATTATAAAAATAAATTACTTTGAAACCACCATGAAACAAAGACAGTGAAAGAGAGAGAAATTCTTACACAATGCGTTCAGGGGCTGTGATGCAACCTGGATTGACCATATCTAGACGCACAGCTGGATGAGACATAAGGGTGGACACTCTTGGGGCTGAGAGGTTTGGTGAGGTTGGGTGAGCAAACGCAGACCCTTTAAAGGAATACTGCGTGGTACCCATCGCATGGGTCCCAAATCTCCAGGTTCAAGGGCATCTTCCTACATCAAAAACATGCATGAGAAACCCAGAAGATGGTACACCGTGTGATGGGGAAAGGTTTCTAAAACGCACCTCATTTCTCATCTCCTTGTGCCCGGGTTCGCCATTCCAGCCGCTTTACTAGCAAGCTCCCTACTTGGAGCATCAGCACCTTTAACCTCCTGTTCCGTACAGGTTGCAATTTGTCCTGAGGATAAACGGGAAGACGTGGAACCAACGAGAGACAAGCTCTTGGTGTTGGGACAGGCACAGGTCACTCTATTTTCCCATCAGAAAGAAGAATTAACCACAGGCTCAGCCTGACCCCCGGAACCAGAACAGGGCCTGAAGCCATTCTGCGATTTTGCGGCCAGCTCCCATAAAAACGAGTTGTAAAATGGAGGTTCAGGGCACTGCAATTCACAAACCTGCAGAGTTATAAATGAGAACTCTCGTCCACAAATATATTGAGGGAAGGCAAAGAAGAGGATTTGAAATCAAGGCAGAATTGCAGGAAACAGATTTCAGGAGGTAGATACGAATCGCCTTTAAAGCACATGAAAAGCGGCAAAACGTTGACAATGATGCCCTTGGCCAAAAAGGGCGTATGCGTTTTTTCCTGAATATATTCAGGAAAAAACGCATACGCCCTTTTTGGCCAACCAAGCAACCTGGAAAGGCAAATCAGCGCTACAAAGAAGTCTCGCTTCCCATCGGTCAAAAGGGCCATGCTGAAAAAAGTGTCAAAACCAGAAATGCAGGACAGGCCATGGAGAAATGGGAGCCTTGCTACACTGATGGGCGGGATGTAAATTGCCAAGAGCCACTCTGGAGAAGTGTCCGGTGAGTCCTGAAACATCTGAAAAACACAGCTTAGAGAGCATAGGGCACTTCCACTCATGGGGGTATAAATTGGGAAAATTAAAAATCAGCAAGACACAAGCACCCCAAAGTTTAGGGCTGCTCTGTTGACCAGGACCTCCACTTCATTCCACCTTAAATATCCCAGGAAAGAGAAAAATGGATAAAGAAGTTGTGGTCCTTATGTACAATGGAATATCACTCAGCCAGGAAATCAATGTCGTAAGGTTAGTAGCAGCATGATGAGTGGATTTAGGTACGACGATTCTAAGTGAAATAAGTCACACAGAAAAGGACACTTCTCATAAGGTATCACTGATAGAGGGAATGTAAAAACCGTTACACTTGAACTGAATTACAAAACAGAACAGAGTCACACATGCAGAAAACACACTATGGCTGCTTAACGGGAAAGGTGAGGTGGGGTGATACATAAAACAAGGGTATCAAATTAGCTCAGATACCGTTCCATAAACCCAATATGTAATAGACAAGACCTACTCCTTGCTCAGAGAACTGGACTCAACACGCCCTATTCACCGCACAACAATATATCTGACTAATAATAATCGTAAAACCTATGTATTGATATCTCTCTGTTAGTGTGTCAAGTGGGTGTAAAGCGGCATAAACACAGCAGTGAAAAGCAGCTAAACCCCATTATAAAAATAAATTACTTTGAAACAACCATGAAACAAAGACAGTGAAAGAGAGAGAAATTCTTACACAATGCGTTCAGGGGCTGTGATGCAACCTGGATTGACCATATCTAGACGCACAGCTGGATGAGACATAAGGGTGGACACTCTTGGGGCTGAGAGGTTTGGTGAGGTTGGGTGAGCAAACGCAGACCATTTAAAGGAATACTGCGTGGTACCCATCGCATGGGTCCCAAATCTCCAGGTTCAAGGGCATCTTCCTACATCAAAAACATGCATGAGAAACCCAGAAGATGGTACACCGTGTGATGGGGAAAGGTTTCTAAAACGCACCTCATTTCTCATCTCCTGGTGCTCGGGTTCGCCATTCCAGCGGCTTTACTAGCAAGCTCCCTACTTGGAGCATCAGCACCTTTAACCTCCTGTTCCGTACAGGTTGCAATTTGTCCTGAGGATAAACGGGAAGACGTGGAACCAACGAGAGACTAGCTCTTGGTGTTGGGACAGGCACAGGTCACTCAATTTTCCCATCAGAAAGAAGAATTAACCACAGGCTCAGCCTGACCCCCGGAACCAGAACAGGGCCTGAAGCCATTCTGCGATTTTGCGGCCAGCTCCCATAAAAACGAGTTGTAAAATGGAGGTTCAGGGCACTGCAATTCACAAACCTGCAGAGTTGTAAATGATAACTCTCGTCCACAAATATATTGAGGGAAGGCAAAGAAGAGGATTTGAAATCAAGGCAGAATTGCAGGAAACAGATTTCAGGAGGTAGATACGAATCGCCTTTAAAGCACATGAAAAGCGGCAAAACGTTGACAATGATGCCCTTGGCCATAAAGGGCGTATGCGTTTTTTCCTGAGTATATTCAGGAAAAAACGCATACGCCCTTTTTGGCCAACCAAGCAACCTGGAAAGGCAAATCAGCGCTACAAAGAAGTCTCGCTTCCCATCGGTCAAAAGGGCCATGCTGAAAAAAGTGTCAAAACCAGAAATGCAGGACAGGCCATGGAGAAATGGGAGCCTTGCTACACTGATGGGCGGGATGTAAATTGCCAAGAGCCACTCTGGAGAAGTGTCCGGTGAGTCCTGAAACATCTGAAAAACACAGCTTAGAGAGCATAGGGCACTTCCACTCATGGGGTTATAAATTGGGAAAATTAAAAATCAGCAAGACACAAGCACCCCAAAGTTTAGGGCTGCTCTGTTGACCAGGACCTCCACTTCATTCCACCTTAAATATCCCAGGAAAGAGAAAAATGGATAAAGAAGTTGTGGTCCTTATGTGCAATGGAATATCACTCAGCCAGGAAATCAATGTCGTAAGGTTAGTAGCAGCATGATGAGTGGATTTAGGTACAACGATTCTAAGTGAAATAAGTCACACAGAAAAGGACACTTCTCATAAGGTATCACTGATAGAGGGAATGTAAAAACCGTTACACTTGAACTGAATTACAAAACAGAACAGAGTCACACATGCAGAAAACACACTATGGCTGCTTAACGGGAAAGGTGAGGTGGGGTAATACATAAAACAAGGGTATCAAATTAGCTCAGATACCATTCCATAAACCCAATATGTAATAGACAAGACCTACTCCTTGCTCAGAGAACTGGACTCAACACGCCCTATTCAACGCACAAGAATATATCTGATTAATAATAATCGTAAAACCTATGTATTGATATCTCTCTGTTAGTGTGTCAAGTGGGTGTAAAGCGGCATAAACACAGCAGTGAAAAGCAGCTAAACCCCATTATAAAAATAAATTACTTTGAAACACCCATGAAACAAAGACAGTGAAAGAGAGAGAAATTCTTACACAATGCGTTCAGGGGCTGTGATGCTACCTGGATTGACCATATCTAGACGCACAGCTGGATGAGACATAAGGGTGGACACTCTTGGGGCTGAGAGGTTTGGTGAGGTTGGGTGAGCAAACGCAGACCCTTTAAAGGAATACTGCGTGGTACCCATCGCATGGGTCCCAAATCTCCAGGTTCAAGGGCATCTTCCTACATCAAAAACATGCATGAGAAACCCAGAAGATAGTACACCGTGTGATGGGGAAAGGTTTCTAAAACACACCTCATTTCTCATCTCCTTGTGCCCGGGTTCGCCATTCCAGCCGCTTTACTAGCAAGCTCCCTACTTGGAGCATCAGCACCTTTAACCTCCTGTTCCGTACAGGTTGCAATTTGTCCTGAGGATAAACGGGAAGACGTGGAACCAACGAGAGACTAGCTCTTGGTGTTGGGACAGGCACAGGTCACTCTATTTTCCCATCAGAAAGAAGAATTAACCACAGGCTCAGCCTGACCCCCGGAACCAGAACAGGGCCTGAAGCCATTCTGCGATTTTGCGGCCAGCTCCCATAAAAACGAGTTGTAAAATGGAGGTTCAGGGCACTGCAATTCACAAACCTGCAGAGTTATAAATGATAACTCTCGTCCACAAACATATTGAAGGAAGGCAAAGAAGAGGATTTGAAATCAAGGCAGAATTGCAGGAAACAGATTTCAGGAGGTAGATACGAATCGCCTTTAAAGCACATGAAAAGCGGCAAAACGTTGACAATGATGCCCTTGGCCAAAAAGGGCGTATGCGTTTTTTCCTGAATATATTCAGGAAAAAACGCATACGCCCTTTTTGGCCAACCAAGCAACCTGGAAAGGCAAATCAGCGCTACAAAGAAGTCTCGCTTCCCATCGGTCAAAAGGGCCATGCTGAAAAAAGTGTCAAAACCAGAAATGCAGGACAGGCCATGGAGAAATGGGAGCCTTGCTACACTGATGGGCGGGATGTAAATTGCCAAGAGCCACTCTGGAGAAGTGTCCGGTGAGTCCTGAAACATCTGAAAAACACAGCTTAGAGAGCATAGGGCACTTCCACTCATGGGGGTATAAATTGGGAAAATTAAAAATCAGCAAGACACAAGCACCCCAAAGTTTAGGGCTGCTCTGTTGACCAGGACCTCCACTTCATTCCACCTTAAATATCCCAGGAAAGAGAAAAATGGATAAAGAAGTTGTGGTCCTTATGTACAATGGAATATCACTCAGCCAGGAAATCAATGTCGTAAGGTTAGTAGCAGCATGATGAGTGGATTTAGGTATGACGATTCTAAGTGAAATAAGTCACACAGAAAAGGACACTTCTCATAAGGTATCACTGATAGAGGGAATGTAAAAACCGTTACACTTGAACTGAATTACAAAACAGAACAGAGTCACACATGCAGAAAACACACTATGGCTGCTTAACGGGAAAGGTGAGGTGGGGTGATACATAAAACAAGGGTATCAAATTAGCTCAGATACCGTTCCATAAACCCAATATGTAATAGACAAGACCTACTCCTTGCTCAGAGAACTGGACTCAACACGCCCTATTCACCGCACAAGAATATATCTGACTAATAATAATCGTAAAACCTATGTATTGATATCTCTCTGTTAGTGTGTCAAGTGGGTGTAAAGCGGCATAAACACATCAGTGAAAAGCAGCTAAACCCCATTATAAAAATAAATTACTTTGAAACCACCATGAAACAAAGACAGTGAAAGAGAGAGAAATTCTTACACAATGCGTTCAGGGGCTGTGATGCAACCTGGATTGACCATATCTAGACGCACAGCTGGATGAGACATAAGGGTGGACACTCTTGGGGCTGAGAGGTTTGGTGAGGTTGGGTGAGCAAACGCAGACCCTTTAAAGGAATACTGCGTGGTACCCATCGCATGGGTCCCAAATCTCCAGGTTCAAGGGCATCTTCCTACATCAAAAACATGCATGAGAAACCCAGAAGATGGTACACCGTGTGATGGGGAAAGGTTTCTAAAACGCACCTCATTTCTCATCTCCTTGTGCCCGGGTTCGCCATTCCAGCCGCTTTACTAGCAAGCTCCCTACTTGGAGCATCAGCACCTTTAACCTCCTGTTCCGTACAGGTTGCAATTTGTCCTGAGGATAAACGGGAAGACGTGGAACCAACGAGAGACTAGCTCTTGGTGTTGGGACAGGCACAGGTCACTCTATTTTCCCATCAGAAAGAAGAATTAACCACAGGCTCAGCCTGACCCCCGGAACCAGAACAGGGCCTGAAGCCATTCTGCGATTTTGCCGCCAGCTCCCATAAAAACGAGTTGTAAAATGGAGGTTCAGGGCACTGCAATTCACAAACCTGCAGAGTTATAAATGATAACTCTCGTCCACAAACATATTGAGGGAAGGCAAAGAAGAGGATTTGAAATCAAGGCAGAATTGCAGGAAACAGATTTCAGGAGGTAGATACGAATCGCCTTTAAAGCACATGAAAAGCGGCAAAACGTTGACAATGATGCCCTTGGCCAAAAAGGGCGTATGCGTTTTTTCCTGAATATATTCAGGAAAAAACGCATACGCCCTTTTTGGCCAACCAAGCCACCTGGAAAGGCAAATCAGCGCTACAAAGAAGTCTCGCTTCCCATCGGTCAAAAGGGCCATGCTGAAAAAAGTGTCAAAACCAGAAATGCAGGACAGGCCATGGAGAAATGGGAGCCTTGCTACACTGATGGGCGGGATGTAAATTGCCAAGAGCCACTCTGGAGAAGTGTCCGGTGAATCCTGAAACATCTGAAAAACACAGCTTAGAGAGCATAGGGCACTTCCACTCATGGGGGTATAAATTGGGAAAATTAAAAATCAGCAAGACACAAGCACCCCAAAGTTTAGGGCTGCTCTGTTGACCAGGACCTCCACTTCATTCCACCTTAAATATCCCAGGAAAGAGAAAAATGGATAAAGAAGTTGTGGTCCTTATGTACAATGGAATATCACTCAGCCAGGAAATCAATGTCGTAAGGTTAGTAGCAGCATGATGAGTGGATTTAGGTATGACGATTCTAAGTGAAATAAGTCACACAGAAAAGGACACTACTCATAAGGTATCACTGATAGAGGGAATGTAAAAACCGTTACACTTGAACTGAATTACAAAACAGAACAGAGTCACACATGCAGAAAACACACTATGGCTGCTTAACGGGAAAGGTGAGGTGGGGTGATACATAAAACAAGGGTATCAAATTAGCTCAGATACCGTTCCATAAACCCAATATGTAATAGACAAGACCTACTCCTTGCTCAGAGAACTGGACTCAACACGCCCTATTCACCGCACAAGAATATATCTGACTAATAATAATCGTAAAACCTATGTATTGATATCTCTCTGTTAGTGTGTCAAGTGGGTGTAAAGCGGCATAAACACAGCAGTGAAAAGCAGCTAAACCCCATTATAAAAATAAATTACTTTGAAACCACCATGAAACAAAGACAGTGAAAGAGAGAGAAATTCTTACACAATGCGTTCAGGGGCTGTGATGCAACCTGGATTGACCATATCTAGACGCACAGCTGGATGAGACATAAGGGTGGACACTCTTGGGGCTGAGAGGTTTGGTGAGGTTGGGTGAGCAAACGCAGACCCTTTAAAGGAATACTGCGTGGTACCCATCGCATGGGTCCCAAATCTCCAGGTTCAAGGGCATCTTCCTACATCAAAAACATGCATGAGAAACCCAGAAGATGGTACACCGTGTGATGGGGAAAGGTTTCTAAAACGCACCTCATTTCTCATCTCCTTGTGCCCGGGTTCGCCATTCCAGCCGCTTTACTAGCAAGCTCCCTACTTGGAGCATCAGCACCTTTAACCTCCTGTTCCGTACAGGTTGCAATTTGTCCTGAGGATAAACGGGAAGACGTGGAACCAACGAGAGACTAGCTCTTGGTGTTGGGACAGGCACAGGTCACTCAATTTTCCCATCAGAAAGAAGAATTAACCACAGGCTCAGCCTGCCCCCCGGAACCAGAACAGGGCCTGAAGCCATTCTGCGATTTTGCGGCCAGCTCCAATAAAAACGAGTTGTAAAATGGAGGTTCAGGGCACTGCAATTCACAAACCTGCAGAGTTATAAATGATAACTCTCGTCCACAAACATATTGAGGGAAGGCAAAGAAGAGGATTTGAAATCAAGGCAGAATTGCAGGAAACAGATTTCAGGAAGTAGATAAGAATCGCCTTTAAAGCACATGAAAAGCGGCAAAACGTTGACAATGATGCCCTTGGCCAAAAAGGGCGTATGCGTTTTTTCCTGAATATATTCAGGAAAAAACGCATACGCCCTTTTTGGCCAACCAAGCAACCTGGAAAGGCAAATCAGCGCTACAAAGAAGTCTCGCTTCCCATCGGTCAAAAGGGCCATGCTGAAAAAAGTGTCAAAACCAGAAATGCAGGACAGGCCATGGAGAAATGGGAGCCTTGCTACACTGATGGGCGGGATGTAAATTGCCAAGAGCCACTCTGGAGAAGTGTCCGGTGAGTCCTGAAACATCTGAAAAACACAGCTTAGAGAGCATAGGGCACTTCCACTCATGGGGGTATAAATTGGGAAAATTAAAAATCAGCAAGACACAAGCACCCCAAAGTTTAGGGCTGCTCTGTTGACCAGGACCTCCACTTCATTCCACCTTAAATATCCCAGGAAAGAGAAAAATGGATAAAGAAGTTGTGGTCCTTATGTACAATGGAATATCACTCAGCCAGGAAATCAATGTCGTAAGGTTAGTAGCAGCATGATGAGTGGATTTAGGTATGACCATTCTAAGTGAAATAAGTCACACAGAAAAGGACACTTCTCATAAGGTATCACTGATAGAGGGAATGTAAAAACCGTTACACTTGAACTGAATTACAAAACAGAACAGAGTCACACATGCAGAAAACACACTATGGCTGCTTAACGGGAAAGGTGAGGTGGGGTGATACATAAAACAAGGGTATCAAATTAGCTCAGATACCGTTCCATAAACCCAATATGTAATAGACAAGACCTACTCCTTGCTCAGAGAACTGGACTCAACACGCCCTATTCACCGCACAAGAATATATCTGACTAATAATAATCGTAAAACCTATGTATTGATATCTCTCTGTTAGTGTGTCAAGTGGGTGTAAAGCGGCATAAACACAGCAGTGAAAAGCAGCTAAACCCCATTATAAAAATAAATTACTTTGAAACCACCATGAAACAAAGACAGTGAAAGAGAGAGAAATTCTTACACAATGCGTTCAGGGGCTGTGATGCAACCTGGATTGACCATATCTAGACGCACAGCTGGATGAGACATAAGGGTGGACACTCTTGGGGCTGAGAGGTTTGGTGAGGTTGGGTGAGCAAACGCAGACCCTTTAAAGGAATACTGCGTGGTACCCATCGCATGGGTCCCAAATCTCCAGGTTCAAGGGCATCTTCCTATATCAAAAACATGCATGAGAAACCCAGAAGATGGTACACCGTGTGATGGGGAAAGGTTTCTAAAACGCACCTCATTTCTCATCTCCTTGTGCCCGGGTTCGCCATTCCAGCGGCTTTACTAGCAAGCTCCCTACTTGGAGCATCAGCACCTTTAACCTCCTGTTCCGTACAGGTTGCAATTTGTCCTGAGGATAAACGGGAAGACGTGGAACCAACGAGAGACTAGCTCTTGGTGTTGGGACAGGCACAGGTCACTCTATTTTCCCATCAGAAAGAAGAATTAACCACAGGCTCAGCCTGACCCCCGGAACCAGAACAGGGCCTGAAGCCATTCTGCGATTTTGCCGCCAGCTCCCATAAAAACGAGTTGTAAAATGGAGGTTCAGGGCACTGCAATTCACAAACCTGCAGAGTTATAAATGATAACTCTCGTCCACAAACATATTGAGGGAAGGCAAAGAAGAGGATTTGAAATCAAGGCAGAATTGCAGGAAACAGATTTCAGGAGGTAGATACGAATCGCCTTTAAAGCACATGAAAAGCGGCAAAACGTTGACAATGATGCCCTTGGCCAAAAAGGGCGTATGCGTTTTTTCCTGAATATATTCAGGAAAAAACGCATACGCCCTTTTTGGCCAACCAAGCCACCTGGAAAGGCAAATCAGCGCTACAAAGAAGTCTCGCTTCCCATCGGTCAAAAGGGCCATGCTGAAAAAAGTGTCAAAACCAGAAATGCAGGACAGGCCATGGAGAAATGGGAGCCTTGCTACACTGATGGGCGGGATGTAAATTGCCAAGAGCCACTCTGGAGAAGTGTCCAGTGAGTCCTGAAACATCTGAAAAACACAGCTTAGAGAGCATAGGGCACTTCCACTCATGGGGGTATAAATTGGGAAAATTAAAAATCAGCAAGACACAAGCACCCCAAAGTTTAGGGCTGCTCTGTTGACCAGGACCTCCACTTCATTCCACCTTAAATATCCCAGGAAAGAGAAAAATGGATAAAGAAGTTGTGGTCCTTATGTACAATGGAATATCACTCAGCCAGGAAATCAATGTCGTAAGGTTAGTAGCAGCATGATGAGTGGATTTAGGTATGACGATTCTAAGTGAAATAAGTCACACAGAAAAGGACACTTCTCATAAGGTATCACTGATAGAGGGAATGTAAAAACCGTTACACTTGAACTGAATTACAAAACAGAACAGAGTCACACATGCAGAAAACAGACTATGGCTGCTTAACAGGAAAGGTGAGGTGGGGTGATACATAAAACAAGGGTATCAAATTAGCTCAGATACCATTCCATAAACCCAATATGTAGTAGACAAGACCTACTCCTTGCTCAGAGAACTGGACTCAACACGCCCTATTCACCGCACAAGAATATATCTGACTAATAATAATCGTAAAACCTATGTATTGATATCTCTCTGTTAGTGTGTCAAGTGGGTGTAAAGCGGCATAAACACAGCAGTGAAAAGCAGCTAAACCCCATTATAAAAATAAATTACTTTGAAACACCCATGAAACAAAGACAGTGAAAGAGAGAGAAATTCTTACACAATGCGTTCAGGGGCTGTGATGCAACCTGGATTGACCATATCTAGACGCACAGCTGGATGAGACATAAGGGTGGACACTCTTGGGGCTGAGAGGTTTGGTGAGGTTGGGTGAGCAAACGCAGACCCTTTAAAGGAATACTGCGTGGTACCCATCGCATGGGTCCCAAATCTCCAGGTTCAAGGGCATCTTCCTACATCAAAAACATGCATGAGAAACCCAGAAGATGGTACACCGTGTGATGGGGAAAGGTTTCTAAAACGCACCTCATTTCTCATCTCCTTGTGCCCGGGTTCGCCATTCCAGCCGCTTTACAAGCAAGCTCCCTACTTGGAGCATGAGCACCTTTAACCTCCTGTTCCATACAGGTTGCAATTTGTCCTGAGGATAAACGGGAAGACGTGGAACCAACGAGAGACTAGCTCTTGGTGTTGGGACAGGCACAGGTCTCTCAATTTTCCCATCAGAAAGAAGAATTAACCACAGGCTCAGCCTGACCCCCGGAACCAGAACAGGGCCTGAAGCCATTCTGCGATTTTGCGGCCAGCTCCCATAAAAACGAGTTGTAAAATGGAGGTTCAGGGCACTGCAATTCACAAACCTGCAGAGTTATAAATGATAACTCTCGTCCACAAACATATTGAGGGAAGGCAAAGAAGAGGATTTGAAATCAAGGCAGAATTGCAGGAAACAGATTTCAGGAAGTAGATACGAATCGCCTTTAAAGCACATGAAAAGCGGCAAAACGTTGACAATGATGCCCTTGGCCAAAAAGGTCGTATGCGTTTTTTCCTGAATATATTCAGGAAAAAACGCATACGCCCTTTTTGGCCAACCAAGCAACCTGGAAAGGCAAATCAGCGCTACAAAGAAGTCTCGCTTCCCATCGGTCAAAAGGGCCATGCTGAAAAAAGTGTCAAAACCAGAAATGCAGGACAGGCCATGGAGAAATGGGAGCCTTGCTACACTGATGGGCGGGATGTAAATTGCCAAGAGCCACTCTGGAGAAGTGTCCGGTGAGTCCTGAAACATCTGAAAAACACAGCTTAGAGAGCATAGGGCACTTCCACTCATGGGGGTATAAATTGGGAAAATGAAAAATCAGCAAGACACAAGCACCCCAAAGTTTAGGGCTGCTCTGTTGACCAGGACCTCCACTTCATTCCACCTTAAATATCCCAGGAAAGAGAAAAATGGATAAAGAAGTTGTGGTCCTTATGTACAATGGAATATCACTCAGCCAGGAAATCAATGTCGTAAGGTTAGTAGCAGCATGATGAGTGGATTTAGGTATGACGATTCTAAGTGAAATAAGTCACACAGAAAAGGACACTACTCATAAGGTATCACTGATAGAGGGAATGTAAAAACCGTTACACTTGAACTGAATTACAAAACAGAACAGAGTCACACATGCAGAAAACACACTATGGCTGCTTAACGGGAAAGGTGAGGTGGGGTGATACATAAAACAAGGGTATCAAATTAGCTCAGATACCGTTCCATAAACCCAATATGTAATAGACAAGACCTACTCCTTGCTCAGAGAACTGGACTCAACACGCCCTATTCACCGCACAAGAATATATCTGACTAATAATAATCGTAAAACCTATGTATTGATATCTCTCTGTTAGTGTGTCAAGTGGGTGTAAAGCGGCATAAACACAGCAGTGAAAAGCAGCTAAACCCCATTATAAAAATAAATTACTTTGAAACACCCATGAAACAAAGACAGTGAAAGAGAGAGAAATTCTTACACAATGCGTTCAGGGGCTGTGATGCAACCTGGATGGACCATATCTAGACGCACAGCTGGATGAGACATAAGGGTGGACACTCTTGGGGCTGAGAGGTTTGGTGAGGTTGGGTGAGCAAACGCAGACCCTTTAAAGGAATACTGCGTGGTACCCATCGCATGGGTCCCAAATCTCCAGGTTCAAGGGCATCTTCCTACATCAAAAACATGCATGAGAAACCCAGAAGATGGTACACCGTGTGATGGGGAAAGGTTTCTAAAACGCACCTCATTTCTCATCTCCTTGTGCCCGGGTTCGCCATTCCAGCCGCTTTACTAGCAAGCTCCCTACTTGGAGCATCAGCACCTTTAACCTCCTGTTCCGTACAGGTTGCAATTTGTCCTGAGGATAAACGGGAAGACGTGGAACCAACGAGAGACTAGCTCTTGGTGTTGGGACAGGCACAGGTCACTCTATTTTCCCATCAGAAAGAAGAATTAACCACAGGCTCAGCCTGACCCCCGGAACCAGAACAGGGCCTGAAGCCATTCTGCGATTTTGCCGCCAGCTCCCATAAAAACGAGTTGTAAAATGGAGGTTCAGGGCACTGCAATTCACAAACCTGCAGAGTTATAAATGATAACTCTCGTCCACAAACATATTGAGGGAAGGCAAAGAAGAGGATTTGAAATCAAGGCAGAATTGCAGGAAACAGATTTCAGGAGGTAGATACGAATCGCCTTTAAAGCACATGAAAAGCGGCAAAACGTTGACAATGATGCCCTTGGCCAAAAAGGGCGTATGCGTTTTTTCCTGAATATATTCAGGAAAAAACGCATACGCCCTTTTTGGCCAACCAAGCCACCTGGAAAGGCAAATCAGCGCTACAAAGAAGTCTCGCTTCCCATCGGTCAAAAGGGCCATGCTGAAAAAAGTGTCAAAACCAGAAATGCAGGACAGGCCATGGAGAAATGGGAGCCTTGCTACACTGATGGGCGGGATGTAAATTGCCAAGAGCCACTCTGGAGAAGTGTCCAGTGAGTCCTGAAACATCTGAAAAACACAGCTTAGAGAGCATAGGGCACTTCCACTCATGGGGGTATAAATTGGGAAAATTAAAAATCAGCAAGACACAAGCACCCCAAAGTTTAGGGCTGCTCTGTTGACCAGGACCTCCACTTCATTCCACCTTAAATATCCCAGGAAAGAGAAAAATGGATAAAGAAGTTGTGGTCCTTATGTACAATGGAATATCACTCAGCCAGGAAATCAATGTCGTAAGGTTAGTAGCAGCATGATGAGTGGATTTAGGTATGACGATTCTAAGTGAAATAAGTCACACAGAAAAGGACACTTCTCATAAGGTATCACTGATAGAGGGAATGTAAAAACCGTTACACTTGAACTGAATTACAAAACAGAACAGAGTCACACATGCAGAAAACAGACTATGGCTGCTTAACAGGAAAGGTGAGGTGGGGTGATACATAAAACAAGGGTATCAAATTAGCTCAGATACCATTCCATAAACCCAATATGTAGTAGACAAGACCTACTCCTTGCTCAGAGAACTGGACTCAACACGCCCTATTCACCGCACAAGAATATATCTGACTAATAATAATCGTAAAACCTATGTATTGATATCTCTCTGTTAGTGTGTCAAGTGGGTGTAAAGCGGCATAAACACAGCAGTGAAAAGCAGCTAAACCCCATTATAAAAATAAATTACTTTGAAACACCCATGAAACAAAGACAGTGAAAGAGAGAGAAATTCTTACACAATGCGTTCAGGGGCTGTGATGCAACCTGGATTGACCATATCTAGACGCACAGCTGGATGAGACATAAGGGTGGACACTCTTGGGGCTGAGAGGTTTGGTGAGGTTGGGTGAGCAAACGCAGACCCTTTAAAGGAATACTGCGTGGTACCCATCGCATGGGTCCCAAATCTCCAGGTTCAAGGGCATCTTCCTACATCAAAAACATGCATGAGAAACCCAGAAGATGGTACACCGTGTGATGGGGAAAGGTTTCTAAAACGCACCTCATTTCTCATCTCCTTGTGCCCGGGTTCGCCATTCCAGCCGCTTTACAAGCAAGCTCCCTACTTGGAGCATCAGCACCTTTAACCTCCTGTTCCATACAGGTTGCAATTTGTCCTGAGGATAAACGGGAAGACGTGGAACCAACGAGAGACTAGCTCTTGGTGTTGGGACAGGCACAGGTCTCTCAATTTTCCCATCAGAAAGAAGAATTAACCACAGGCTCAGCCTGACCCCCGGAACCAGAACAGGGCCTGAAGCCATTCTGCGATTTTGCGGCCAGCTCCCATAAAAACGAGTTGTAAAATGGAGGTTCAGGGCACTGCAATTCACAAACCTGCAGAGTTATAAATGATAACTCTCGTCCACAAACATATTGAGGGAAGGCAAAGAAGAGGATTTGAAATCAAGGCAGAATTGCAGGAAACAGATTTCAGGAAGTAGATACGAATCGCCTTTAAAGCACATGAAAAGCGGCAAAACGTTGACAATGATGCCCTTGGCCAAAAAGGTCGTATGCGTTTTTTCCTGAATATATTCAGGAAAAAACGCATACGCCCTTTTTGGCCAACCAAGCAACCTGGAAAGGCAAATCAGCGCTACAAAGAAGTCTCGCTTCCCATCGGTCAAAAGGGCCATGCTGAAAAAAGTGTCAAAACCAGAAATGCAGGACAGGCCATGGAGAAATGGGAGCCTTGCTACACTGATGGGCGGGATGTAAATTGCCAAGAGCCACTCTGGAGAAGTGTCCGGTGAGTCCTGAAACATCTGAAAAACACAGCTTAGAGAGCATAGGGCACTTCCACTCATGGGGGTATAAATTGGGAAAATTAAAAATCAGCAAGACACAAGCACCCCAAAGTTTAGGGCTGCTCTGTTGACCAGGACCTCCACTTCATTCCACCTTAAATATCCCAGGAAATAGAAAAATGGATAAAGAAGTTGTGGTCCTTATGTACAATGGAATATCACTCAGCCAGGAAATCAATGTCGTAAGGTTAGTAGCAGCATGATGAGTGGATTTAGGTATGACGATTCTAAGTGAAATAAGTCACACAGAAAAGGACACTACTCATAAGGTATCACTGATAGAGGGAATGTAAAAACCGTTACACTTGAACTGAATTACAAAACAGAACAGAGTCACACATGCAGAAAACACACTATGGCTGCTTAACGGGAAAGGTGAGGTGGGGTGATACATAAAACAAGGGTATCAAATTAGCTCAGATACCGTTCCATAAACCCAATATGTAATAGACAAGACCTACTCCTTGCTCAGAGAACTGGACTCAACACGCCCTATTCACCGCACAAGAATATATCTGACTAATAATAATCGTAAAACCTATGTATTGATATCTCTCTGTTAGTGTGTCAAGTGGGTGTAAAGCGGCATAAACACAGCAGTGAAAAGCAGCTAAACCCCATTATAAAAATAAATTACTTTGAAACCACCATGAAACAAAGACAGTGAAAGAGAGAGAAATTCTTACACAATGCGTTCAGGGGCTGTGATGCAACCTGGATGGACCATATCTAGACGCACAGCTGGATGAGACATAAGGGTGGACACTCTTGGGGCTGAGAGGTTTGGTGAGGTTGGGTGAGCAAACGCAGACCCTTTAAAGGAATACTGCGTGGTACCCATCGCATGGGTCCCAAATCTCCAGGTTCAAGGGCATCTTCCTACATCAAAAACATGCATGAGAAACCCAGAAGATGGTACACCGTGTGATGGGGAAAGGTTTCTAAAACGCACCTCATTTCTCATCTCCTTGTGCCCGGGTTCGCCATTCCAGCCGCTTTACTAGCAAGCTCCCTACTTGGAGCATCAGCACCTTTAACCTCCTGTTCCGTACAGGTTGCAATTTCTCCTGAGGATAAACGGGAAGACGTGGAACCAACGAGAGACTAGCTCTTGGTGTTGGGACAGGCACAGGTCACTCTATTTTCCCATCAGAAAGAAGAATTAACCACAGGCTCAGCCTGACCCCCGGAACCAGAACAGGGCCTGAAGCCATTCGGCGATTTTGCCGCCAGCTCCCATAAAAACGAGTTGTAAAATGGAGGTTCAGGGCACTGCAATTCACAAACCTGCAGAGTTATAAATGATAACTCTCGTCCACAAACATATTGAGGGAAGGCAAAGAAGAGGATTTGAAATCAAGGCAGAATTGCAGGAAACAGATTTCAGGAAGTAGATACGAATCGCCTTTAAAGCACATGAAAAGCGGCAAAACGTTGACAATGATGCCCTTGGCCAAAAAGGGCGTATGCGTTTTTTCCTGAATATATTCAGGAAAAAACGCATACGCCCTTTTTGGCCAACCAAGCAACCTGGAAAGGCAAATCAGCGCTACAAAGAAGTCTCGCTTCCCATCGGTCAAAAGGGCCATGCTGAAAAAAGTGTCAAAACCAGAAATGCAGGACAGGCCATGGAGAAATGGGAGCCTTGCTACACTGATGGGCGGGATGTAAATTGCCAAGAGCCACTCTGGAGAAGTGTCCGGTGAGTCCTGAAACATCTGAAAAACACAGCTTAGAGAGCATAGGGCACTTCCACTCATGGGGGTATAAATTGGGAAAATTAAAAATCAGCAAGACACAAGCACCCCAAAGTTTAGGGCTGCTCTGTTGACCAGGACCTCCACTTCATTCCACCTTAAATATCCCAGGAAAGAGAAAAATGGATAAAGAAGTTGTGGTCCTTATGTACAATGGAATATCACTCAGCCAGGAAATCAATGTCGTAAGGTTAGTAGCAGCATGATGAGTGGATTTAGGTATGACGATTCTAAGTGAAATAAGTCACACAGAAAAGGACACTTCTCATAAGGTATCACTGATAGAGGGAATGTAAAAACCGTTACACTTGAACTGAATTACAAAACAGAACAGAGTCACACATGCAGAAAACACACTATGGCTGCTTAACGGGAAAGGTGAGGTGGGGTGATACATAAAACAAGGGTATCAAATTAGCTCAGATACCATTCCATAAACCCAATATGTAATAGACAAGACCTACTCCTTGCTCAGAGAACTGGACTCAACACGCCCTATTCACCGCACAAGAATATATCTGACTAATAATAATCGTAAAACCTATGTATTGATATCTCTCTGTTAGTGTGTCAAGTGGGTGTAAAGCGGCATAAACACATCATTGAAAAGCAGCTAAACCCCATTATAAAAATAAATTACTTTGAAACCACCATGAAACAAAGACAGTGAAAGAGAGAGAAATTCTTACACAATGCGTTCAGGGGCTGTGATGCAACCTGGATTGACCATATCTAGACGCACAGCTGGATGAGACATAAGGGTGGACACTCTTGGGGCTGAGAGGTTTGGTGAGGTTGGGTGAGCAAACGCAGACCCTTTAAAGGAATACTGCGTGGTACCCATCGCATGGGTCCCAAATCTCCAGGTTCAAGGGCATCTTCCTACATCAAAAACATGCATGAGAAACCCAGAAGATGGTACACCGTGTGATGGGGAAAGGTTTCTAAAACGCACCTCATTTCTCATCTCCTTGTGCCCGGGTTCGCCATTCCAGCCGCTTTACTAGCAAGCTCCCTACTTGGAGCATCAGCACCTTTAACCTCCTGTTCCGTACAGGTTGCAATTTGTCCTGAGGATAAACGGGAAGACGTGGAACCAACGAGAGACTAGCTCTTGGTGTTGGGACAGGCACAGGTCACTCTATTTTCCCATCAGAAAGAAGAATTAACCACAGGCTCAGCCTGACCCCCGGAACCAGAACAGGGCCTGAAGCCATTCTGCGATTTTGCGGCCAGCTCCCATAAAAACGAGTTGTAAAATGGAGGTTCAGGGCACTGCAATTCACAAACCTGCAGAGTTATAAATGATAACTCTCGTCCACAAACATATTGAGGGAAGGCAAAGAAGAGGATTTGAAATCAAGGCAGAATTGCAGGAAACAGATTTCAGGAGGTAGATACGAATCGCCTTTAAAGCACATGAAAAGCGGCAAAACGTTGACAATGATGCCCTTGGCCAAAAAGGGCGTATGCGTTTTTTCCTGAATATATTCAGGAAAAAACGCATACGCCCTTTTTGGCCAACCAAGCCACCTGGAAAGGCAAATCAGCGCTACAAAGAAGTCTCGCTTCCCATCGGTCAAAAGGGCCATGCTGAAAAAAGTGTCAAAACCAGAAATGCAGGACAGGCCATGGAGAAATGGGAGCCTTGCTACACTGATGGGCGGGATGTAAATTGCCAAGAGCCACTCTGGAGAAGTGTCCAGTGAGTCCTGAAACATCTGAAAAACACAGCTTAGAGAGCATAGGGCACTTCCACTCATGGGGGTATAAATTGGGAAAATTAAAAATCAGCAAGACACAAGCACCCCAAAGTTTAGGGCTGCTCTGTTGACCAGGACCTCCACTTCATTCCACCTTAAATATCCCAGGAAAGAGAAAAATGGATAAAGAAGTTGTGGTCCTTATGTACAATGGAATATCACTCAGCCAGGAAATCAATGTCGTAAGGTTAGTAGCAGCATGATGAGTGGATTTAGGTATGACGATTCTAAGTGAAATAAGTCACACAGAAAAGGACACTTCTCATAAGGTATCACTGATAGAGGGAATGTAAAAACCGTTACACTTGAACTGAATTACAAAACAGAACAGAGTCACACATGCAGAAAACAGACTATGGCTGCTTAACAGGAAAGGTGAGGTGGGGTGATACATAAAACAAGGGTATCAAATTAGCTCAGATACCATTCCATAAACCCAATATGTAGTAGACAAGACCTACTCCTTGCTCAGAGAACTGGACTCAACACGCCCTATTCACCGCACAAGAATATATCTGACTAATAATAATCGTAAAACCTATGTATTGATATCTCTCTGTTAGTGTGTCAAGTGGGTGTAAAGCGGCATAAACACAGCAGTGAAAAGCAGCTAAACCCCATTATAAAAATAAATTACTTTGAAACACCCATGAAACAAAGACAGTGAAAGAGAGAGAAATTCTTACACAATGCGTTCAGGGGCTGTGATGCAACCTGGATTGACCATATCTAGACGCACAGCTGGATGAGACATAAGGGTGGACACTCTTGGGGCTGAGAGGTTTGGTGAGGTTGGGTGAGCAAACGCAGACCCTTTAAAGGAATACTGCGTGGTACCCATCGCATGGGTCCCAAATCTCCAGGTTCAAGGGCATCTTCCTACATCAAAAACATGCATGAGAAACCCAGAAGATGGTACACCGTGTGATGGGGAAAGGTTTCTAAAACGCACCTCATTTCTCATCTCCTTGTGCCCGGGTTCGCCATTCCAGCCGCTTTACTAGCAAGCTCCCTACTTGGAGCATGAGCACCTTTAACCTCCTGTTCCGTACAGGTTGCAATTTGTCCTGAGGATAAACGGGAAGACGTGGAACCAACGAGAGACTAGCTCTTGGTGTTGGGACAGGCACAGGTCACTCAATTTTCCCATCAGAAAGAAGAATTAACCACAGGCTCAGCCTGACCCCCGGAACCAGAACAGGGCCTGAAGCCATTCTGCGATTTTGCGGCCAGCTCCCATAAAAACGAGTTGTAAAATGGAGGTTCAGGGCACTGCAATTCACAAACCTGCAGAGTTATAAATGATAACTCTCGTCCACAAACATATTGAGGGAAGGCAAAGAAGAGGATTTGAAATCAAGGCAGAATTGCAGGAAACAGATTTCAGGAAGTAGATACGAATCGCCTTTAAAGCACATGAAAAGCGGCAAAACGTTGACGATGATGCCCTTGGCCAAAAAGGGCGTATGCGTTTTTTCCTGAATATATTCAGGAAAAAACGCATACGCCCTTTTTGGCCAACCAAGCAACCTGGAAAGGCAAATCAGCGCTACAAAGAAGTCTCGCTTCCCATCGGTCAAAAGGGCCATGCTGAAAAAAGTGTCAAAACCAGAAATGCAGGACAGGCCATGGAGAAATGGGAGCCTTGCTACACTGATGGGCGGGATGTAAATTGCCAAGAGCCACTCTGGAGAAGTGTCCGGTGAGTCCTGAAACATCTGAAAAACACAGCTTAGAGAGCATAGGGCACTTCCACTCATGGGGGTATAAATTGGGAAAATTAAAAATCAGCAAGACACAAGCACCCCAAAGTTTAGGGCTGCTCTGTTGACAAGGACCTCCACTTCATTCCACCTTAAATATCCAAGGAAAGAGAAAAATGGATAAAGAAGTTGTGGTCCTTATGTACAATGGAATATCACTCAGCCAGGAAATCAATGTCGTAAGGTTAGTAGCAGCATGATGAGTGGATTTAGGTATGACCATTCTAAGTGAAATAAGTCACACAGAAAAGGACACTACTCATAAGGTATCACTGATAGAGGGAATGTAAAAACCGTTACACTTGAACTGAATTGCAAAACAGAACAGAGTCACACATGCAGAAAACACACTATGGCTGCTTAACGGGAAAGGTGAGGTGGGGTGATACATAAAACAAGGGTATCAAATTAGCTCAGATACCGTTCCATAAACCCAATATGTAATAGACAAGACCTACTCCTTGCTCAGAGAACTGGACTCAACACGCCCTATTCACCGCACAAGAATATATCTGACTAATAATAATCGTAAAACCTATGTATTGATATCTCTCTGTTAGTGTGTCAAGTGGGTGTAAAGCGGCATAAACACAGCAGTGAAAAGCAGCTAAACCCCATTATAAAAATAAATTACTTTGAAACCACCATGAAACAAAGACAGTGAAAGAGAGAGAAATTCTTACACAATGCGTTCAGGGGCTGTGATGCAACCTGGATGGACCATATCTAGACGCACAGCTGGATGAGACATAAGGGTGGACACTCTTGGGGCTGAGAGGTTTGGTGAGGTTGGGTGAGCAAACGCAGACCCTTTAAAGGAATACTGCGTGGTACCCATCGCATGGGTCCCAAATCTCCAGGTTCAAGGGCATCTTCCTACATCAAAAACATGCATGAGAAACCCAGAAGATGGTACACCGTGTGATGGGGAAAGGTTTCTAAAACGCACCTCATTTCTCATCTCCTTGTGCCCGGGTTCGCCATTCCAGCCGCTTTACTAGCAAGCTCCCTACTTGGAGCATCAGCACCTTTAACCTCCTGTTCCGTACAGGTTGCAATTTCTCCTGAGGATAAACGGGAAGACGTGGAACCAACGAGAGACTAGCTCTTGGTGTTGGGACAGGCACAGGTCACTCTATTTTCCCATCAGAAAGAAGAATTAACCACAGGCTCAGCCTGACCCCCGGAACCAGAACAGGGCCTGAAGCCATTCTGCGATTTTGCCGCCAGCTCCCATAAAAACGAGTTGTAAAATGGAGGTTCAGGGCACTGCAATTCACAAACCTGCAGAGTTATAAATGATAACTCTCGTCCACAAACATATTGAGGGAAGGCAAAGAAGAGGATTTGAAATCAAGGCAGAATTGCAGGAAACAGATTTCAGGAAGTAGATACGAATCGCCTTTAAAGCACATGAAAAGCGGCAAAACGTTGACAATGATGCCCTTGGCCAAAAAGGGCGTATGCGTTTTTTCCTGAATATATTCAGGAAAAAACGCATACGCCCTTTTTGGCCAACCAAGCAACCTGGAAAGGCAAATCAGCGCTACAAAGAAGTCTCGCTTCCCATCGGTCAAAAGGGCCATGCTGAAAAAAGTGTCAAAACCAGAAATGCAGGACAGGCCATGGAGAAATGGGAGCCTTGCTACACTGATGGGCGGGATGTAAATTGCCAAGAGCCACTCTGGAGAAGTGTCCGGTGAGTCCTGAAACATCTGAAAAACACAGCTTAGAGAGCATAGGGCACTTCCACTCATGGGGGTATAAATTGGGAAAATTAAAAATCAGCAAGACACAAGCACCCCAAAGTTTAGGGCTGCTCTGTTGACCAGGACCTCCACTTCATTCCACCTTAAATATCCCAGGAAAGAGAAAAATGGATAAAGAAGTTGTGGTCCTTATGTACAATGGAATATCACTCAGCCAGGAAATCAATGTCGTAAGGTTAGTAGCAGCATGATGAGTGGATTTAGGTATGACGATTCTAAGTGAAATAAGTCACACAGAAAAGGACACTTCTCATAAGGTATCACTGATAGAGGGAATGTAAAAACCGTTACACTTGAACTGAATTACAAAACAGAACAGAGTCACACATGCAGAAAACACACTATGGCTGCTTAACGGGAAAGGTGAGGTGGGGTGATACATAAAACAAGGGTATCAAATTAGCTCAGATACCGTTCCATAAACCCAATATGTAATAGACAAGACCTACTCCTTGCTCAGAGAACTGGACTCAACACGCCCTATTCACCGCACAAGAATATATCTGACTAATAATAATCGTAAAACCTATGTATTGATATCTCTCTGTTAGTGTGTCAAGTGGGTGTAAAGCGGCATAAACACATCATTGAAAAGCAGCTAAACCCCATTATAAAAATAAATTACTTTGAAACCACCATGAAACAAAGACAGTGAAAGAGAGAGAAATTCTTACACAATGCGTTCAGGGGCTGTGATGCAACCTGGATTGACCATATCTAGACGCACAGCTGGATGAGACATAAGGGTGGACACTCTTGGGGCTGAGAGGTTTGGTGAGGTTGGGTGAGCAAACGCAGACCCTTTAAAGGAATACTGCGTGGTACCCATCGCATGGGTCCCAAATCTCCAGGTTCAAGGGCATCTTCCTACATCAAAAACATGCATGAGAAACCCAGAAGATGGTACACCGTGTGATGGGGAAAGGTTTCTAAAACGCACCTCATTTCTCATCTCCTTGTGCCCGGGTTCGCCATTCCAGCCGCTTTACTAGCAAGCTCCCTACTTGGAGCATCAGCACCTTTAACCTCCTGTTCCGTACAGGTTGCAATTTGTCCTGAGGATAAACGGGAAGACGTGGAACCAACGAGAGACTAGCTCTTGGTGTTGGGACAGGCACAGGTCACTCTATTTTCCCATCAGAAAGAAGAATTAACCACAGGCTCAGCCTGACCCCCGGAACCAGAACAGGGCCTGAAGCCATTCTGCGATTTTGCGGCCAGCTCCCATAAAAACGAGTTGTAAAATGGAGGTTCAGGGCACTGCAATTCACAAACCTGCAGAGTTATAAATGATAACTCTCGTCCACAAACATATTGAGGGAAGGCAAAGAAGAGGATTTGAAATCAAGGCAGAATTGCAGGAAACAGATTTCAGGAGGTAGATACGAATCGCCTTTAAAGCACATGAAAAGCGGCAAAACGTTGACAATGATGCCCTTGGCCAAAAAGGGCGTATGCGTTTTTTCCTGAATATATTCAGGAAAAAACGCATACGCCCTTTTTGGCCAACCAAGCCACCTGGAAAGGCAAATCAGCGCTACAAAGAAGTCTCGCTTCCCATCGGTCAAAAGGGCCATGCTGAAAAAAGTGTCAAAACCAGAAATGCAGGACAGGCCATGGAGAAATGGGAGCCTTGCTACACTGATGGGCGGGATGTAAATTGCCAAGAGCCACTCTGGAGAAGTGTCCAGTGAGTCCTGAAACATCTGAAAAACACAGCTTAGAGAGCATAGGGCACTTCCACTCATGGGGGTATAAATTGGGAAAATTAAAAATCAGCAAGACACAAGCACCCCAAAGTTTAGGGCTGCTCTGTTGACCAGGACCTCCACTTCATTCCACCTTAAATATCCCAGGAAAGAGAAAAATGGATAAAGAAGTTGTGGTCCTTATGTACAATGGAATATCACTCAGCCAGGAAATCAATGTCGTAAGGTTAGTAGCAGCATGATGAGTGGATTTAGGTATGACGATTCTAAGTGAAATAAGTCACACAGAAAAGGACACTTCTCATAAGGTATCACTGATAGAGGGAATGTAAAAACCGTTACACTTGAACTGAATTACAAAACAGAACAGAGTCACACATGCAGAAAACAGACTATGGCTGCTTAACAGGAAAGGTGAGGTGGGGTGATACATAAAACAAGGGTATCAAATTAGCTCAGATACCATTCCATAAACCCAATATGTAGTAGACAAGACCTACTCCTTGCTCAGAGAACTGGACTCAACACGCCCTATTCACCGCACAAGAATATATCTGACTAATAATAATCGTAAAACCTATGTATTGATATCTCTCTGTTAGTGTGTCAAGTGGGTGTAAAGCGGCATAAACACAGCAGTGAAAAGCAGCTAAACCCCATTATAAAAATAAATTACTTTGAAACACCCATGAAACAAAGACAGTGAAAGAGAGAGAAATTCTTACACAATGCGTTCAGGGGCTGTGATGCAACCTGGATTGACCATATCTAGACGCACAGCTGGATGAGACATAAGGGTGGACACTCTTGGGGCTGAGAGGTTTGGTGAGGTTGGGTGAGCAAACGCAGACCCTTTAAAGGAATACTGCGTGGTACCCATCGCATGGGTCCCAAATCTCCAGGTTCAAGGGCATCTTCCTACATCAAAAACATGCATGAGAAACCCAGAAGATGGTACACCGTGTGATGGGGAAAGGTTTCTAAAACGCACCTCATTTCTCATCTCCTTGTGCCCGGGTTCGCCATTCCAGCCGCTTTACTAGCAAGCTCCCTACTTGGAGCATGAGCACCTTTAACCTCCTGTTCCGTACAGGTTGCAATTTGTCCTGAGGATAAACGGGAAGACGTGGAACCAACGAGAGACTAGCTCTTGGTGTTGGGACAGGCACAGGTCACTCAATTTTCCCATCAGAAAGAAGAATTAACCACAGGCTCAGCCTGACCCCCGGAACCAGAACAGGGCCTGAAGCCATTCTGCGATTTTGCGGCCAGCTCCCATAAAAACGAGTTGTAAAATGGAGGTTCAGGGCACTGCAATTCACAAACCTGCAGAGTTATAAATGATAACTCTCGTCCACAAACATATTGAGGGAAGGCAAAGAAGAGGATTTGAAATCAAGGCAGAATTGCAGGAAACAGATTTCAGGAAGTAGATACGAATCGCCTTTAAAGCACATGAAAAGCGGCAAAACGTTGACGATGATGCCCTTGGCCAAAAAGGGCGTATGCGTTTTTTCCTGAATATATTCAGGAAAAAACGCATACGCCCTTTTTGGCCAACCAAGCAACCTGGAAAGGCAAATCAGCGCTACAAAGAAGTCTCGCTTCCCATCGGTCAAAAGGGCCATGCTGAAAAAAGTGTCAAAACCAGAAATGCAGGACAGGCCATGGAGAAATGGGAGCCTTGCTACACTGATGGGCGGGATGTAAATTGCCAAGAGCCACTCTGGAGAAGTGTCCGGTGAGTCCTGAAACATCTGAAAAACACAGCTTAGAGAGCATAGGGCACTTCCACTCATGGGGGTATAAATTGGGAAAATTAAAAATCAGCAAGACACAAGCACCCCAAAGTTTAGGGCTGCTCTGTTGACAAGGACCTCCACTTCATTCCACCTTAAATATCCAAGGAAAGAGAAAAATGGATAAAGAAGTTGTGGTCCTTATGTACAATGGAATATCACTCAGCCAGGAAATCAATGTCGTAAGGTTAGTAGCAGCATGATGAGTGGATTTAGGTATGACCATTCTAAGTGAAATAAGTCACACAGAAAAGGACACTACTCATAAGGTATCACTGATAGAGGGAATGTAAAAACCGTTACACTTGAACTGAATTGCAAAACAGAACAGAGTCACACATGCAGAAAACACACTATGGCTGCTTAACGGGAAAGGTGAGGTGGGGTGATACATAAAACAAGGGTATCAAATTAGCTCAGATACCATTCCATAAACCCAATATGTAATAGACAAGACCTACTCCTTGCTCAGAGAACTGGACTCAACACGCCCTATTCAACGCACAAGAATATATCTGATTAATAATAATCGTAAAACCTATGTATTGATATCTCTCTGTTAGTGTGTCAAGTGGGTGTAAAGCGGCATAAACACAGCAGTGAAAAGCAGCTAAACCCCATTATAAAAATAAATTACTTTGAAACACCCATGAAACAAAGACAGTGAAAGAGAGAGAAATTCTTACACAATGCGTTCAGGGGCTGTGATGCAACCTGGATTGACCATATCTAGACGCACAGCTGGATGAGACATAAGGGTGGACACTCTTGGGGCTGAGAGGTTTGGTGAGGTTGGGTGAGCAAACGCAGACCCTTTAAAGGAATACTGCGTGGTACCCATCGCATGGGTCCCAAATCTCCAGGTTCAAGGGCATCTTCCTACATCAAAAACATGCATGAGAAACCCAGAAGATGGTACACCGTGTGATGGGGAAAGGTTTCTAAAACGCACCTCATTTCTCATCTCCTTGTGCCCGGGTTCGCCATTCCAGCCGCTTTACTAGCAAGCTCCCTACTTGGAGCATCAGCACCTTTAACCTCCTGTTCCGTACAGGTTGCAATTTGTCCTGAGGATAAACGGGAAGACGTGGAACCAACGAGAGACTAGCTCTTGGTGTTGGGACAGGCACAGGTCACTCTATTTTCCCATCAGAAAGAAGAATTAACCACAGGCTCAGCCTGCCCCCCGGAACCAGAACAGGGCCTGAAGCCATTCTGCGATTTTGCGGCCAGCTCCCATAAAAACGAGTTGTAAAATGGAGGTTCAGGGCACTGCAATTCACAAACCTGCAGAGTTATAAATGATAACTCTCGTCCACAAACATATTGAGGGAAGGCAAAGAAGAGGATTTTAAATCAAGGCAGAATTGCAGGAAACAGATTTCAGGAGGTAGATTCGAATCGCCTTTAAAGCACAGGAAAAGCGGCAAAACGTTGACGATGATGCCCTTGGCCAAAAAGGTCGTATGCGTTTTTTCCTGAATATATTCAGGAAAAAACGCATACGCCCTTTTTGGCCAACCAAGCCACCTGGAAAGGCAAATCAGCGCTACAAAGAAGTCTCGCTTCCCATCGGTCAAAAGGGCCATGCTGAAAAAAGTGTCAAAACCAGAAATGCAGGACAGGCCATGGAGAAATGGGAGCCTTGCTACACTGATGGGCGGGATGTAAATTGCCAAGAGCCACTCTGGAGAAGTGTCCGGTGAGTCCTGAAACATCTGAAAAACACAGCTTAGAGAGCATAGGGCACTTCCACTCATGGGGGTATAAATTGGGAAAATTAAAAATCAGCAAGACACAAGCACCCCAAAGTTTAGGGCTGCTCTGTTGACCAGGACCTCCACTTCATTCCACCTTAAATATCCAAGGAAAGAGAAAAATGGATAAAGAAGTTGTGGTCCTTATGTACAATGGAATATCACTCAGCCAGGAAATCAATGTCGTAAGGTTAGTAGCAGCATGATGAGTGGATTTAGGTATGACGATTCTAAGTGAAATAAGTCACACAGAAAAGGACACTTCTCATAAGGTATCACTGATAGAGGGAATGTAAAAACCGTTACACTTGAACTGAATTACAAAACAGAACAGAGTCACACATGCAGAAAACACACTATGGCTGCTTAACGGGAAAGGTGAGGTGGGGTGATACATAAAACAAGGGTATCAAATTAGCTCAGATACCGTTCCATAAACCCAATATGTAATAGACAAGACCTACTCCTTGCTCAGAGAACTGGACTCAACACGCCCTATTCACCGCACAAGAATATATCTGACTAATAATAATCGTAAAACCTATGTATTGATATCTCTCTGTTAGTGTGTCAAGTGGGTGTAAAGCGGCATAAACACAGCAGTGAAAAGCAGCTAAACCCCATTATAAAAATAAATTACTTTGAAACCACCATGAAACAAAGACAGTGAAAGAGAGAGAAATTCTTACACAATGCGTTCAGGGGCTGTGATGCAACCTGGATTGACCATATCTAGACGCACAGCTGGATCAGACATAAGGGTGGACACTCTTGGGGCTGAGAGGTTTGGTGAGGTTGGGTGAGCAAACGCAGACCCTTTAAAGGAATACTGCGTGGTACCCATCGCATGGGTCCCAAATCTCCAGGTTCAAGGGCATCTTCCTACATCAAAAACATGCATGAGAAACCCAGAAGATGGTACACCGTGTGATGGGGAAAGGTTTCTAAAACGCACCTCATTTCTCATCTCCTTGTGCCCGGGTTCGCCATTCCAGCCGCTTTACTAGCAAGCTCCCTACTTGGAGCATCAGCACCTTTAACCTCCTGTTCCGTACAGGTTGCAATTTCTCCTGAGGATAAACGGGAAGACGTGGAACCAACGAGAGACTAGCTCTTGGTGTTGGGACAGGCACAGGTCACTCTATTTTCCCATCAGAAAGAAGAATTAACCACAGGCTCAGCCTGACCCCCGGAACCAGAACAGGGCCTGAAGCCATTCTGCGATTTTGCCGCCAGCTCCCATAAAAACGAGTTGTAAAATGGAGGTTCAGGGCACTGCAATTCACAAACCTGCAGAGTTATAAATGATAACTCTCGTCCACAAACATATTGAGGGAAGGCAAAGAAGAGGATTTGAAATCAAGGCAGAATTGCAGGAAACAGATTTCAGGAGGTAGATACGAATCGCCTTTAAAGCACATGAAAAGCGGCAAAACGTTGACAATGATGCCCTTGGCCAAAAAGGGCGTATGCGTTTTTTCCTGAATATATTCAGGAAAAAACGCATACGCCCTTTTTGGCCAACCAAGCCACCTGGAAAGGCAAATCAGCGCTACAAAGAAGTCTCGCTTCCCATCGGTCAAAAGGGCCATGCTGAAAAAAGTGTCAAAACCAGAAATGCAGGACAGGCCATGGAGAAATGGGAGCCTTGCTACACTGATGGGCGGGATGTAAATTGCCAAGAGCCACTCTGGAGAAGTGTCCAGTGAGTCCTGAAACATCTGAAAAACACAGCTTAGAGAGCATAGGGCACTTCCACTCATGGGGGTATAAATTGGGAAAATTAAAAATCAGCAAGACACAAGCACCCCAAAGTTTAGGGCTGCTCTGTTGACCAGGACCTCCACTTCATTCCACCTTAAATATCCCAGGAAAGAGAAAAATGGATAAAGAAGTTGTGGTCCTTATGTACAATGGAATATCACTCAGCCAGGAAATCAATGTCGTAAGGTTAGTAGCAGCATGATGAGTGGATTTAGGTATGACGATTCTAAGTGAAATAAGTCACACAGAAAAGGACACTTCTCATAAGGTATCACTGATAGAGGGAATGTAAAAACCGTTACACTTGAACTGAATTACAAAACAGAACAGAGTCACACATGCAGAAAACAGACTATGGCTGCTTAACAGGAAAGGTGAGGTGGGGTGATACATAAAACAAGGGTATCAAATTAGCTCAGATACCATTCCATAAACCCAATATGTAGTAGACAAGACCTACTCCTTGCTCAGAGAACTGGACTCAACACGCCCTATTCACCGCACAAGAATATATCTGACTAATAATAATCGTAAAACCTATGTATTGATATCTCTCTGTTAGTGTGTCAAGTGGGTGTAAAGCGGCATAAACACAGCAGTGAAAAGCAGCTAAACCCCATTATAAAAATAAATTACTTTGAAACACCCATGAAACAAAGACAGTGAAAGAGAGAGAAATTCTTACACAATGCGTTCAGGGGCTGTGATGCAACCTGGATTGACCATATCTAGACGCACAGCTGGATGAGACATAAGGGTGGACACTCTTGGGGCTGAGAGGTTTGGTGAGGTTGGGTGAGCAAACGCAGACCCTTTAAAGGAATACTGCGTGGTACCCATCGCATGGGTCCCAAATCTCCAGGTTCAAGGGCATCTTCCTACATCAAAAACATGCATGAGAAACCCAGAAGATGGTACACCGTGTGATGGGGAAAGGTTTCTAAAACGCACCTCATTTCTCATCTCCTTGTGCCCGGGTTCGCCATTCCAGCCGCTTTACTAGCAAGCTCCCTACTTGGAGCATGAGCACCTTTAACCTCCTGTTCCGTACAGGTTGCAATTTGTCCTGAGGATAAACGGGAAGACGTGGAACCAACGAGAGACTAGCTCTTGGTGTTGGGACAGGCACAGGTCACTCAATTTTCCCATCAGAAAGAAGAATTAACCACAGGCTCAGCCTGACCCCCGGAACCAGAACAGGGCCTGAAGCCATTCTGCGATTTTGCGGCCAGCTCCCATAAAAACGAGTTGTAAAATGGAGGTTCAGGGCACTGCAATTCACAAACCTGCAGAGTTATAAATGATAACTCTCGTCCACAAACATATTGAGGGAAGGCAAAGAAGAGGATTTGAAATCAAGGCAGAATTGCAGGAAACAGATTTCAGGAAGTAGATACGAATCGCCTTTAAAGCACATGAAAAGCGGCAAAACGTTGACAATGATGCCCTTGGCCAAAAAGGGCGTATGCGTTTTTTCCTGAATATATTCAGGAAGAAACGCATACGCCCTTTTTGGCCAACCAAGCAACCTGGAAAGGCAAATCAGCGCTACAAAGAAGTCTCGCTTCCCATCGGTCAAAAGGGCCATGCTGAAAAAAGTGTCAAAACCAGAAATGCAGGACAGGCCATGGAGAAATGGGAGCCTTGCTACACTGATGGGCGGGATGTAAATTGCCAAGAGCCACTCTGGAGAAGTGTCCGGTGAGTCCTGAAACATCTGAAAAACACAGCTTAGAGAGCATAGGGCACTTCCACTCATGGGGGTATAAATTGGGAAAATTAAAAATCAGCAAGACACAAGCACCCCAAAGTTTAGGGCTGCTCTGTTGACCAGGACCTCCACTTCATTCCACCTTAAATATCCCAGGAAAGAGAAAAATGGATAAAGAAGTTGTGGTCCTTATGTACAATGGAATATCACTCAGCCAGGAAATCAATGTCGTAAGGTTAGTAGCAGCATGATGAGTGGATTTAGGTATGACGATTCTAAGTGAAATAAGTCACACAGAAAAGGACACTTCTCATAAGGTATCACTGATAGAGGGAATGTAAAAACCGTTACACTTGAACTGAATTACAAAACAGAACAGAGTCACACATGCAGAAAACACACTATGGCTGCTTAACGGGAAAGGTGAGGTGGGGTGATACATAAAACAAGGGTATCAAATTAGCTCAGATACCGTTCCATAAACCCAATATGTAATAGACAAGACCTACTCCTTGCTCAGAGAACTGGACTCAACACGCCCTATTCACCGCACAAGAATATATCTGACTAATAATAATCGTAAAACCTATGTATTGATATCTCTCTGTTAGTGTGTCAAGTGGGTGTAAAGCGGCATAAACACATCATTGAAAAGCAGCTAAACCCCATTATAAAAATAAATTACTTTGAAACCACCATGAAACAAAGACAGTGAAAGAGAGAGAAATTCTTACACAATGCGTTCAGGGGCTGTGATGCAACCTGGATTGACCATATCTAGACGCACAGCTGGATGAGACATAAGGGTGGACACTCTTGGGGCTGAGAGGTTTGGTGAGGTTGGGTGAGCAAACGCAGACCCTTTAAAGGAATACTGCGTGGTACCCATCGCATGGGTCCCAAATCTCCAGGTTCAAGGGCATCTTCCTACATCAAAAACATGCATGAGAAACCCAGAAGATGGTACACCGTGTGATGGGGAAAGGTTTCTAAAACGCACCTCATTTCTCATCTCCTTGTGCCCGGGTTCGCCATTCCAGCCGCTTTACTAGCAAGCTCCCTACTTGGAGCATCAGCACCTTTAACCTCCTGTTCCGTACAGGTTGCAATTTGTCCTGAGGATAAACGGGAAGACGTGGAACCAACGAGAGACTAGCTCTTGGTGTTGGGACAGGCACAGGTCACTCTATTTTCCCATCAGAAAGAAGAATTAACCACAGGCTCAGCCTGACCCCCGGAACCAGAACAGGGCCTGAAGCCATTCTGCGATTTTGCGGCCAGCTCCCATAAAAACGAGTTGTAAAATGGAGGTTCAGGGCACTGCAATTCACAAACCTGCAGAGTTATAAATGATAACTCTCGTCCACAAACATATTGAGGGAAGGCAAAAAGAGGATTTGAAATCAAGGCAGAATTGCAGGAAACAGATTTCAGGAGGTAGATACGAATCGCCTTTAAAGCACATGAAAAGCGGCAAAACGTTGACAATGATGCCCTTGGCCAAAAAGGGCGTATGCGTTTTTTCCTGAATATATTCAGGAAAAAACGCATACGCCCTTTTTGGCCAACCAAGCCACCTGGAAAGGCAAATCAGCGCTACAAAGAAGTCTCGCTTCCCATCGGTCAAAAGGGCCATGCTGAAAAAAGTGTCAAAACCAGAAATGCAGGACAGGCCATGGAGAAATGGGAGCCTTGCTACACTGATGGGCGGGATGTAAATTGCCAAGAGCCACTCTGGAGAAGTGTCCGGTGAGTCCTGAAACATCTGAAAAACACAGCTTAGAGAGCATAGGGCACTTCCACTCATGGGGGTATAAATTGGGAAAATTAAAAATCAGCAAGACACAAGCACCCCAAAGTTTAGGGCTGCTCTGTTGACCAGGACCTCCACTTCATTCCACCTTAAATATCCCAGGAAAGAGAAAAATGGATAAAGAAGTTGTGGTCCTTATGTACAATGGAATATCACTCAGCCAGGAAATCAATGTCGTAAGGTTAGTAGCAGCATGATGAGTGGATTTAGGTATGACGATTCTAAGTGAAATAAGTCACACAGAAAAGGACACTTCTCATAAGGTATCACTGATAGAGGGAATGTAAAAACCGTTACACTTGAACTGAATTACAAAACAGAACAGAGTCACACATGCAGAAAACACACTATGGCTGCTTAACGGGAAAGGTGAGGTGGGGTGATACATAAAACAAGGGTATCAAATTAGCTCAGATACCGTTCCATAAACCCAATATGTAATAGACAAGACCTACTCCTTGCTCAGAGAACTGGACTCAACACGCCCTATTCACCGCACAAGAATATATCTGACTAATAATAATCGTAAAACCTATGTATTGATATCTCTCTGTTAGTGTGTCAAGTGGGTGTAAAGCGGCATAAACACATCATTGAAAAGCAGCTAAACCCCATTATAAAAATAAATTACTTTGAAACCACCATGAAACAAAGACAGTGAAAGAGAGAGAAATTCTTACACAATGCGTTCAGGGGCTGTGATGCAACCTGGATTGACCATATCTAGACGCACAGCTGGATGAGACATAAGGGTGGACACTCTTGGGGCTGAGAGGTTTGGTGAGGTTGGGTGAGCAAACGCAGACCCTTTAAAGGAATACTGCGTGGTACCCATCGCATGGGTCCCAAATCTCCAGGTTCAAGGGCATCTTCCTACATCAAAAACATGCATGAGAAACCCAGAAGATGGTACACCGTGTGATGGGGAAAGGTTTCTAAAACGCACCTCATTTCTCATCTCCTTGTGCCCGGGTTCGCCATTCCAGCCGCTTTACTAGCAAGCTCCCTACTTGGAGCATCAGCACCTTTAACCTCCTGTTCCGTACAGGTTGCAATTTGTCCTGAGGATAAACGGGAAGACGTGGAACCAACGAGAGACTAGCTCTTGGTGTTGGGACAGGCACAGGTCACTCTATTTTCCCATCAGAAAGAAGAATTAACCACAGGCTCAGCCTGACCCCCGGAACCAGAACAGGGCCTGAAGCCATTCTGCGATTTTGCGGCCAGCTCCCATAAAAACGAGTTGTAAAATGGAGGTTCAGGGCACTGCAATTCACAAACCTGCAGAGTTATAAATGATAACTCTCGTCCACAAACATATTGAGGGAAGGCAAAAAGAGGATTTGAAATCAAGGCAGAATTGCAGGAAACAGATTTCAGGAGGTAGATACGAATCGCCTTTAAAGCACATGAAAAGCGGCAAAACGTTGACAATGATGCCCTTGGCCAAAAAGGGCGTATGCGTTTTTTCCTGAATATATTCAGGAAAAAACGCATACGCCCTTTTTGGCCAACCAAGCCACCTGGAAAGGCAAATCAGCGCTACAAAGAAGTCTCGCTTCCCATCGGTCAAAAGGGCCATGCTGAAAAAAGTGTCAAAACCAGAAATGCAGGACAGGCCATGGAGAAATGGGAGCCTTGCTACACTGATGGGCGGGATGTAAATTGCCAAGAGCCACTCTGGAGAAGTGTCCAGTGAGTCCTGAAACATCTGAAAAACACAGCTTAGAGAGCATAGGGCACTTCCACTCATGGGGGTATAAATTGGGAAAATTAAAAATCAGCAAGACACAAGCACCCCAAAGTTTAGGGCTGCTCTGTTGACCAGGACCTCCACTTCATTCCACCTTAAATATCCCAGGAAAGAGAAAAATGGATAAAGAAGTTGTGGTCCTTATGTACAATGGAATATCACTCAGCCAGGAAATCAATGTCGTAAGGTTAGTAGCAGCATGATGAGTGGATTTAGGTATGACGATTCTAAGTGAAATAAGTCACACAGAAAAGGACACTTCTCATAAGGTATCACTGATAGAGGGAATGTAAAAACCGTTACACTTGAACTGAATTACAAAACAGAACAGAGTCACACATGCAGAAAACAGACTATGGCTGCTTAACAGGAAAGGTGAGGTGGGGTGATACATAAAACAAGGGTATCAAATTAGCTCAGATACCATTCCATAAACCCAATATGTAGTAGACAAGACCTACTCCTTGCTCAGAGAACTGGACTCAACACGCCCTATTCACCGCACAAGAATATATCTGACTAATAATAATCGTAAAACCTATGTATTGATATCTCTCTGTTAGTGTGTCAAGTGGGTGTAAAGCGGCATAAACACAGCAGTGAAAAGCAGCTAAACCCCATTATAAAAATAAATTACTTTGAAACACCCATGAAACAAAGACAGTGAAAGAGAGAGAAATTCTTACACAATGCGTTCAGGGGCTGTGATGCAACCTGGATTGACCATATCTAGACGCACAGCTGGATGAGACATAAGGGTGGACACTCTTGGGGCTGAGAGGTTTGGTGAGGTTGGGTGAGCAAACGCAGACCCTTTAAAGGAATACTGCGTGGTACCCATCGCATGGGTCCCAAATCTCCAGGTTCAAGGGCATCTTCCTACATCAAAAACATGCATGAGAAACCCAGAAGATGGTACACCGTGTGATGGGGAAAGGTTTCTAAAACGCACCTCATTTCTCATCTCCTTGTGCCCGGGTTCGCCATTCCAGCCGCTTTACTAGCAAGCTCCCTACTTGGAGCATGAGCACCTTTAACCTCCTGTTCCGTACAGGTTGCAATTTGTCCTGAGGATAAACGGGAAGACGTGGAACCAACGAGAGACTAGCTCTTGGTGTTGGGACAGGCACAGGTCACTCAATTTTCCCATCAGAAAGAAGAATTAACCACAGGCTCAGCCTGACCCCCGGAACCAGAACAGGGCCTGAAGCCATTCTGCGATTTTGCGGCCAGCTCCCATAAAAACGAGTTGTAAAATGGAGGTTCAGGGCACTGCAATTCACAAACCTGCAGAGTTATAAATGATAACTCTCGTCCACAAACATATTGAGGGAAGGCAAAGAAGAGGATTTGAAATCAAGGCAGAATTGCAGGAAACAGATTTCAGGAAGTAGATACGAATCGCCTTTAAAGCACATGAAAAGCGGCAAAACGTTGACGATGATGCCCTTGGCCAAAAAGGGCGTATGCGTTTTTTCCTGAATATATTCAGGAAAAAACGCATACGCCCTTTTTGGCCAACCAAGCAACCTGGAAAGGCAAATCAGCGCTACAAAGAAGTCTCGCTTCCCATCGGTCAAAAGGGCCATGCTGAAAAAAGTGTCAAAACCAGAAATGCAGGACAGGCCATGGAGAAATGGGAGCCTTGCTACACTGATGGGCGGGATGTAAATTGCCAAGAGCCACTCTGGAGAAGTGTCCGGTGAGTCCTGAAACATCTGAAAAACACAGCTTAGAGAGCATAGGGCACTTCCACTCATGGGGGTATAAATTGGGAAAATTAAAAATCAGCAAGACACAAGCACCCCAAAGTTTAGGGCTGCTCTGTTGACAAGGACCTCCACTTCATTCCACCTTAAATATCCAAGGAAAGAGAAAAATGGATAAAGAAGTTGTGGTCCTTATGTACAATGGAATATCACTCAGCCAGGAAATCAATGTCGTAAGGTTAGTAGCAGCATGATGAGTGGATTTAGGTATGACCATTCTAAGTGAAATAAGTCACACAGAAAAGGACACTACTCATAAGGTATCACTGATAGAGGGAATGTAAAAACCGTTACACTTGAACTGAATTGCAAAACAGAACAGAGTCACACATGCAGAAAACACACTATGGCTGCTTAACGGGAAAGGTGAGGTGGGGTGATACATAAAACAAGGGTATCAAATTAGCTCAGATACCATTCCATAAACCCAATATGTAATAGACAAGACCTACTCCTTGCTCAGAGAACTGGACTCAACACGCCCTATTCAACGCACAAGAATATATCTGATTAATAATAATCGTAAAACCTATGTATTGATATCTCTCTGTTAGTGTGTCAAGTGGGTGTAAAGCGGCATAAACACAGCAGTGAAAAGCAGCTAAACCCCATTATAAAAATAAATTACTTTGAAACACCCATGAAACAAAGACAGTGAAAGAGAGAGAAATTCTTACACAATGCGTTCAGGGGCTGTGATGCAACCTGGATTGACCATATCTAGACGCACAGCTGGATGAGACATAAGGGTGGACACTCTTGGGGCTGAGAGGTTTGGTGAGGTTGGGTGAGCAAACGCAGACCCTTTAAAGGAATACTGCGTGGTACCCATCGCATGGGTCCCAAATCTCCAGGTTCAAGGGCATCTTCCTACATCAAAAACATGCATGAGAAACCCAGAAGATGGTACACCGTGTGATGGGGAAAGGTTTCTAAAACGCACCTCATTTCTCATCTCCTTGTGCCCGGGTTCGCCATTCCAGCCGCTTTACTAGCAAGCTCCCTACTTGGAGCATCAGCACCTTTAACCTCCTGTTCCGTACAGGTTGCAATTTGTCCTGAGGATAAACGGGAAGACGTGGAACCAACGAGAGACTAGCTCTTGGTGTTGGGACAGGCACAGGTCACTCTATTTTCCCATCAGAAAGAAGAATTAACCACAGGCTCAGCCTGCCCCCCGGAACCAGAACAGGGCCTGAAGCCATTCTGCGATTTTGCGGCCAGCTCCCATAAAAACGAGTTGTAAAATGGAGGTTCAGGGCACTGCAATTCACAAACCTGCAGAGTTATAAATGATAACTCTCGTCCACAAACATATTGAGGGAAGGCAAAGAAGAGGATTTTAAATCAAGGCAGAATTGCAGGAAACAGATTTCAGGAGGTAGATTCGAATCGCCTTTAAAGCACAGGAAAAGCGGCAAAACGTTGACGATGATGCCCTTGGCCAAAAAGGTCGTATGCGTTTTTTCCTGAATATATTCAGGAAAAAACGCATACGCCCTTTTTGGCCAACCAAGCCACCTGGAAAGGCAAATCAGCGCTACAAAGAAGTCTCGCTTCCCATCGGTCAAAAGGGCCATGCTGAAAAAAGTGTCAAAACCAGAAATGCAGGACAGGCCATGGAGAAATGGGAGCCTTGCTACACTGATGGGCGGGATGTAAATTGCCAAGAGCCACTCTGGAGAAGTGTCCGGTGAGTCCTGAAACATCTGAAAAACACAGCTTAGAGAGCATAGGGCACTTCCACTCATGGGGGTATAAATTGGGAAAATTAAAAATCAGCAAGACACAAGCACCCCAAAGTTTAGGGCTGCTCTGTTGACCAGGACCTCCACTTCATTCCACCTTAAATATCCAAGGAAAGAGAAAAATGGATAAAGAAGTTGTGGTCCTTATGTACAATGGAATATCACTCAGCCAGGAAATCAATGTCGTAAGGTTAGTAGCAGCATGATGAGTGGATTTAGGTATGACGATTCTAAGTGAAATAAGTCACACAGAAAAGGACACTTCTCATAAGGTATCACTGATAGAGGGAATGTAAAAACCGTTACACTTGAACTGAATTACAAAACAGAACAGAGTCACACATGCAGAAAACACACTATGGCTGCTTAACGGGAAAGGTGAGGTGGGGTGATACATAAAACAAGGGTATCAAATTAGCTCAGATACCGTTCCATAAACCCAATATGTAATAGACAAGACCTACTCCTTGCTCAGAGAACTGGACTCAACACGCCCTATTCACCGCACAAGAATATATCTGACTAATAATAATCGTAAAACCTATGTATTGATATCTCTCTGTTAGTGTGTCAAGTGGGTGTAAAGCGGCATAAACACAGCAGTGAAAAGCAGCTAAACCCCATTATAAAAATAAATTACTTTGAAACCACCATGAAACAAAGACAGTGAAAGAGAGAGAAATTCTTACACAATGCGTTCAGGGGCTGTGATGCAACCTGGATTGACCATATCTAGACGCACAGCTGGATCAGACATAAGGGTGGACACTCTTGGGGCTGAGAGGTTTGGTGAGGTTGGGTGAGCAAACGCAGACCCTTTAAAGGAATACTGCGTGGTACCCATCGCATGGGTCCCAAATCTCCAGGTTCAAGGGCATCTTCCTACATCAAAAACATGCATGAGAAACCCAGAAGATGGTACACCGTGTGATGGGGAAAGGTTTCTAAAACGCACCTCATTTCTCATCTCCTTGTGCCCGGGTTCGCCATTCCAGCCGCTTTACTAGCAAGCTCCCTACTTGGAGCATCAGCACCTTTAACCTCCTGTTCCGTACAGGTTGCAATTTCTCCTGAGGATAAACGGGAAGACGTGGAACCAACGAGAGACTAGCTCTTGGTGTTGGGACAGGCACAGGTCACTCTATTTTCCCATCAGAAAGAAGAATTAACCACAGGCTCAGCCTGACCCCCGGAACCAGAACAGGGCCTGAAGCCATTCTGCGATTTTGCCGCCAGCTCCCATAAAAACGAGTTGTAAAATGGAGGTTCAGGGCACTGCAATTCACAAACCTGCAGAGTTATAAATGATAACTCTCGTCCACAAACATATTGAGGGAAGGCAAAGAAGAGGATTTGAAATCAAGGCAGAATTGCAGGAAACAGATTTCAGGAGGTAGATACGAATCGCCTTTAAAGCACATGAAAAGCGGCAAAACGTTGACAATGATGCCCTTGGCCAAAAAGGGCGTATGCGTTTTTTCCTGAATATATTCAGGAAAAAACGCATACGCCCTTTTTGGCCAACCAAGCCACCTGGAAAGGCAAATCAGCGCTACAAAGAAGTCTCGCTTCCCATCGGTCAAAAGGGCCATGCTGAAAAAAGTGTCAAAACCAGAAATGCAGGACAGGCCATGGAGAAATGGGAGCCTTGCTACACTGATGGGCGGGATGTAAATTGCCAAGAGCCACTCTGGAGAAGTGTCCAGTGAGTCCTGAAACATCTGAAAAACACAGCTTAGAGAGCATAGGGCACTTCCACTCATGGGGGTATAAATTGGGAAAATTAAAAATCAGCAAGACACAAGCACCCCAAAGTTTAGGGCTGCTCTGTTGACCAGGACCTCCACTTCATTCCACCTTAAATATCCCAGGAAAGAGAAAAATGGATAAAGAAGTTGTGGTCCTTATGTACAATGGAATATCACTCAGCCAGGAAATCAATGTCGTAAGGTTAGTAGCAGCATGATGAGTGGATTTAGGTATGACGATTCTAAGTGAAATAAGTCACACAGAAAAGGACACTTCTCATAAGGTATCACTGATAGAGGGAATGTAAAAACCGTTACACTTGAACTGAATTACAAAACAGAACAGAGTCACACATGCAGAAAACAGACTATGGCTGCTTAACAGGAAAGGTGAGGTGGGGTGATACATAAAACAAGGGTATCAAATTAGCTCAGATACCATTCCATAAACCCAATATGTAGTAGACAAGACCTACTCCTTGCTCAGAGAACTGGACTCAACACGCCCTATTCACCGCACAAGAATATATCTGACTAATAATAATCGTAAAACCTATGTATTGATATCTCTCTGTTAGTGTGTCAAGTGGGTGTAAAGCGGCATAAACACAGCAGTGAAAAGCAGCTAAACCCCATTATAAAAATAAATTACTTTGAAACACCCATGAAACAAAGACAGTGAAAGAGAGAGAAATTCTTACACAATGCGTTCAGGGGCTGTGATGCAACCTGGATTGACCATATCTAGACGCACAGCTGGATGAGACATAAGGGTGGACACTCTTGGGGCTGAGAGGTTTGGTGAGGTTGGGTGAGCAAACGCAGACCCTTTAAAGGAATACTGCGTGGTACCCATCGCATGGGTCCCAAATCTCCAGGTTCAAGGGCATCTTCCTACATCAAAAACATGCATGAGAAACCCAGAAGATGGTACACCGTGTGATGGGGAAAGGTTTCTAAAACGCACCTCATTTCTCATCTCCTTGTGCCCGGGTTCGCCATTCCAGCCGCTTTACTAGCAAGCTCCCTACTTGGAGCATGAGCACCTTTAACCTCCTGTTCCGTACAGGTTGCAATTTGTCCTGAGGATAAACGGGAAGACGTGGAACCAACGAGAGACTAGCTCTTGGTGTTGGGACAGGCACAGGTCACTCAATTTTCCCATCAGAAAGAAGAATTAACCACAGGCTCAGCCTGACCCCCGGAACCAGAACAGGGCCTGAAGCCATTCTGCGATTTTGCGGCCAGCTCCCATAAAAACGAGTTGTAAAATGGAGGTTCAGGGCACTGCAATTCACAAACCTGCAGAGTTATAAATGATAACTCTCGTCCACAAACATATTGAGGGAAGGCAAAGAAGAGGATTTGAAATCAAGGCAGAATTGCAGGAAACAGATTTCAGGAAGTAGATACGAATCGCCTTTAAAGCACATGAAAAGCGGCAAAACGTTGACAATGATGCCCTTGGCCAAAAAGGGCGTATGCGTTTTTTCCTGAATATATTCAGGAAGAAACGCATACGCCCTTTTTGGCCAACCAAGCAACCTGGAAAGGCAAATCAGCGCTACAAAGAAGTCTCGCTTCCCATCGGTCAAAAGGGCCATGCTGAAAAAAGTGTCAAAACCAGAAATGCAGGACAGGCCATGGAGAAATGGGAGCCTTGCTACACTGATGGGCGGGATGTAAATTGCCAAGAGCCACTCTGGAGAAGTGTCCGGTGAGTCCTGAAACATCTGAAAAACACAGCTTAGAGAGCATAGGGCACTTCCACTCATGGGGGTATAAATTGGGAAAATTAAAAATCAGCAAGACACAAGCACCCCAAAGTTTAGGGCTGCTCTGTTGACCAGGACCTCCACTTCATTCCACCTTAAATATCCCAGGAAAGAGAAAAATGGATAAAGAAGTTGTGGTCCTTATGTACAATGGAATATCACTCAGCCAGGAAATCAATGTCGTAAGGTTAGTAGCAGCATGATGAGTGGATTTAGGTATGACGATTCTAAGTGAAATAAGTCACACAGAAAAGGACACTTCTCATAAGGTATCACTGATAGAGGGAATGTAAAAACCGTTACACTTGAACTGAATTACAAAACAGAACAGAGTCACACATGCAGAAAACACACTATGGCTGCTTAACGGGAAAGGTGAGGTGGGGTGATACATAAAACAAGGGTATCAAATTAGCTCAGATACCGTTCCATAAACCCAATATGTAATAGACAAGACCTACTCCTTGCTCAGAGAACTGGACTCAACACGCCCTATTCACCGCACAAGAATATATCTGACTAATAATAATCGTAAAACCTATGTATTGATATCTCTCTGTTAGTGTGTCAAGTGGGTGTAAAGCGGCATAAACACATCATTGAAAAGCAGCTAAACCCCATTATAAAAATAAATTACTTTGAAACCACCATGAAACAAAGACAGTGAAAGAGAGAGAAATTCTTACACAATGCGTTCAGGGGCTGTGATGCAACCTGGATTGACCATATCTAGACGCACAGCTGGATGAGACATAAGGGTGGACACTCTTGGGGCTGAGAGGTTTGGTGAGGTTGGGTGAGCAAACGCAGACCCTTTAAAGGAATACTGCGTGGTACCCATCGCATGGGTCCCAAATCTCCAGGTTCAAGGGCATCTTCCTACATCAAAAACATGCATGAGAAACCCAGAAGATGGTACACCGTGTGATGGGGAAAGGTTTCTAAAACGCACCTCATTTCTCATCTCCTTGTGCCCGGGTTCGCCATTCCAGCCGCTTTACTAGCAAGCTCCCTACTTGGAGCATCAGCACCTTTAACCTCCTGTTCCGTACAGGTTGCAATTTGTCCTGAGGATAAACGGGAAGACGTGGAACCAACGAGAGACTAGCTCTTGGTGTTGGGACAGGCACAGGTCACTCTATTTTCCCATCAGAAAGAAGAATTAACCACAGGCTCAGCCTGACCCCCGGAACCAGAACAGGGCCTGAAGCCATTCTGCGATTTTGCGGCCAGCTCCCATAAAAACGAGTTGTAAAATGGAGGTTCAGGGCACTGCAATTCACAAACCTGCAGAGTTATAAATGATAACTCTCGTCCACAAACATATTGAGGGAAGGCAAAAAGAGGATTTGAAATCAAGGCAGAATTGCAGGAAACAGATTTCAGGAGGTAGATACGAATCGCCTTTAAAGCACATGAAAAGCGGCAAAACGTTGACAATGATGCCCTTGGCCAAAAAGGGCGTATGCGTTTTTTCCTGAATATATTCAGGAAAAAACGCATACGCCCTTTTTGGCCAACCAAGCCACCTGGAAAGGCAAATCAGCGCTACAAAGAAGTCTCGCTTCCCATCGGTCAAAAGGGCCATGCTGAAAAAAGTGTCAAAACCAGAAATGCAGGACAGGCCATGGAGAAATGGGAGCCTTGCTACACTGATGGGCGGGATGTAAATTGCCAAGAGCCACTCTGGAGAAGTGTCCGGTGAGTCCTGAAACATCTGAAAAACACAGCTTAGAGAGCATAGGGCACTTCCACTCATGGGGGTATAAATTGGGAAAATTAAAAATCAGCAAGACACAAGCACCCCAAAGTTTAGGGCTGCTCTGTTGACCAGGACCTCCACTTCATTCCACCTTAAATATCCCAGGAAAGAGAAAAATGGATAAAGAAGTTGTGGTCCTTATGTACAATGGAATATCACTCAGCCAGGAAATCAATGTCGTAAGGTTAGTAGCAGCATGATGAGTGGATTTAGGTATGACGATTCTAAGTGAAATAAGTCACACAGAAAAGGACACTTCTCATAAGGTATCACTGATAGAGGGAATGTAAAAACCGTTACACTTGAACTGAATTACAAAACAGAACAGAGTCACACATGCAGAAAACACACTATGGCTGCTTAACGGGAAAGGTGAGGTGGGGTGATACATAAAACAAGGGTATCAAATTAGCTCAGATACCGTTCCATAAACCCAATATGTAATAGACAAGACCTACTCCTTGCTCAGAGAACTGGACTCAACACGCCCTATTCACCGCACAAGAATATATCTGACTAATAATAATCGTAAAACCTATGTATTGATATCTCTCTGTTAGTGTGTCAAGTGGGTGTAAAGCGGCATAAACACATCATTGAAAAGCAGCTAAACCCCATTATAAAAATAAATTACTTTGAAACCACCATGAAACAAAGACAGTGAAAGAGAGAGAAATTCTTACACAATGCGTTCAGGGGCTGTGATGCAACCTGGATTGACCATATCTAGACGCACAGCTGGATGAGACATAAGGGTGGACACTCTTGGGGCTGAGAGGTTTGGTGAGGTTGGGTGAGCAAACGCAGACCCTTTAAAGGAATACTGCGTGGTACCCATCGCATGGGTCCCAAATCTCCAGGTTCAAGGGCATCTTCCTACATCAAAAACATGCATGAGAAACCCAGAAGATGGTACACCGTGTGATGGGGAAAGGTTTCTAAAACGCACCTCATTTCTCATCTCCTTGTGCCCGGGTTCGCCATTCCAGCCGCTTTACTAGCAAGCTCCCTACTTGGAGCATCAGCACCTTTAACCTCCTGTTCCGTACAGGTTGCAATTTGTCCTGAGGATAAACGGGAAGACGTGGAACCAACGAGAGACTAGCTCTTGGTGTTGGGACAGGCACAGGTCACTCTATTTTCCCATCAGAAAGAAGAATTAACCACAGGCTCAGCCTGACCCCCGGAACCAGAACAGGGCCTGAAGCCATTCTGCGATTTTGCGGCCAGCTCCCATAAAAACGAGTTGTAAAATGGAGGTTCAGGGCACTGCAATTCACAAACCTGCAGAGTTATAAATGATAACTCTCGTCCACAAACATATTGAGGGAAGGCAAAAAGAGGATTTGAAATCAAGGCAGAATTGCAGGAAACAGATTTCAGGAGGTAGATACGAATCGCCTTTAAAGCACATGAAAAGCGGCAAAACGTTGACAATGATGCCCTTGGCCAAAAAGGGCGTATGCGTTTTTTCCTGAATATATTCAGGAAAAAACGCATACGCCCTTTTTGGCCAACCAAGCCACCTGGAAAGGCAAATCAGCGCTACAAAGAAGTCTCGCTTCCCATCGGTCAAAAGGGCCATGCTGAAAAAAGTGTCAAAACCAGAAATGCAGGACAGGCCATGGAGAAATGGGAGCCTTGCTACACTGATGGGCGGGATGTAAATTGCCAAGAGCCACTCTGGAGAAGTGTCCAGTGAGTCCTGAAACATCTGAAAAACACAGCTTAGAGAGCATAGGGCACTTCCACTCATGGGGGTATAAATTGGGAAAATTAAAAATCAGCAAGACACAAGCACCCCAAAGTTTAGGGCTGCTCTGTTGACCAGGACCTCCACTTCATTCCACCTTAAATATCCCAGGAAAGAGAAAAATGGATAAAGAAGTTGTGGTCCTTATGTACAATGGAATATCACTCAGCCAGGAAATCAATGTCGTAAGGTTAGTAGCAGCATGATGAGTGGATTTAGGTATGACGATTCTAAGTGAAATAAGTCACACAGAAAAGGACACTTCTCATAAGGTATCACTGATAGAGGGAATGTAAAAACCGTTACACTTGAACTGAATTACAAAACAGAACAGAGTCACACATGCAGAAAACAGACTATGGCTGCTTAACAGGAAAGGTGAGGTGGGGTGATACATAAAACAAGGGTATCAAATTAGCTCAGATACCATTCCATAAACCCAATATGTAGTAGACAAGACCTACTCCTTGCTCAGAGAACTGGACTCAACACGCCCTATTCACCGCACAAGAATATATCTGACTAATAATAATCGTAAAACCTATGTATTGATATCTCTCTGTTAGTGTGTCAAGTGGGTGTAAAGCGGCATAAACACAGCAGTGAAAAGCAGCTAAACCCCATTATAAAAATAAATTACTTTGAAACACCCATGAAACAAAGACAGTGAAAGAGAGAGAAATTCTTACACAATGCGTTCAGGGGCTGTGATGCAACCTGGATTGACCATATCTAGACGCACAGCTGGATGAGACATAAGGGTGGACACTCTTGGGGCTGAGAGGTTTGGTGAGGTTGGGTGAGCAAACGCAGACCCTTTAAAGGAATACTGCGTGGTACCCATCGCATGGGTCCCAAATCTCCAGGTTCAAGGGCATCTTCCTACATCAAAAACATGCATGAGAAACCCAGAAGATGGTACACCGTGTGATGGGGAAAGGTTTCTAAAACGCACCTCATTTCTCATCTCCTTGTGCCCGGGTTCGCCATTCCAGCCGCTTTACTAGCAAGCTCCCTACTTGGAGCATGAGCACCTTTAACCTCCTGTTCCGTACAGGTTGCAATTTGTCCTGAGGATAAACGGGAAGACGTGGAACCAACGAGAGACTAGCTCTTGGTGTTGGGACAGGCACAGGTCACTCAATTTTCCCATCAGAAAGAAGAATTAACCACAGGCTCAGCCTGACCCCCGGAACCAGAACAGGGCCTGAAGCCATTCTGCGATTTTGCGGCCAGCTCCCATAAAAACGAGTTGTAAAATGGAGGTTCAGGGCACTGCAATTCACAAACCTGCAGAGTTATAAATGATAACTCTCGTCCACAAACATATTGAGGGAAGGCAAAGAAGAGGATTTGAAATCAAGGCAGAATTGCAGGAAACAGATTTCAGGAAGTAGATACGAATCGCCTTTAAAGCACATGAAAAGCGGCAAAACGTTGACGATGATGCCCTTGGCCAAAAAGGGCGTATGCGTTTTTTCCTGAATATATTCAGGAAAAAACGCATACGCCCTTTTTGGCCAACCAAGCAACCTGGAAAGGCAAATCAGCGCTACAAAGAAGTCTCGCTTCCCATCGGTCAAAAGGGCCATGCTGAAAAAAGTGTCAAAACCAGAAATGCAGGACAGGCCATGGAGAAATGGGAGCCTTGCTACACTGATGGGCGGGATGTAAATTGCCAAGAGCCACTCTGGAGAAGTGTCCGGTGAGTCCTGAAACATCTGAAAAACACAGCTTAGAGAGCATAGGGCACTTCCACTCATGGGGGTATAAATTGGGAAAATTAAAAATCAGCAAGACACAAGCACCCCAAAGTTTAGGGCTGCTCTGTTGACAAGGACCTCCACTTCATTCCACCTTAAATATCCAAGGAAAGAGAAAAATGGATAAAGAAGTTGTGGTCCTTATGTACAATGGAATATCACTCAGCCAGGAAATCAATGTCGTAAGGTTAGTAGCAGCATGATGAGTGGATTTAGGTATGACCATTCTAAGTGAAATAAGTCACACAGAAAAGGACACTACTCATAAGGTATCACTGATAGAGGGAATGTAAAAACCGTTACACTTGAACTGAATTGCAAAACAGAACAGAGTCACACATGCAGAAAACACACTATGGCTGCTTAACGGGAAAGGTGAGGTGGGGTGATACATAAAACAAGGGTATCAAATTAGCTCAGATACCATTCCATAAACCCAATATGTAATAGACAAGACCTACTCCTTGCTCAGAGAACTGGACTCAACACGCCCTATTCAACGCACAAGAATATATCTGATTAATAATAATCGTAAAACCTATGTATTGATATCTCTCTGTTAGTGTGTCAAGTGGGTGTAAAGCGGCATAAACACAGCAGTGAAAAGCAGCTAAACCCCATTATAAAAATAAATTACTTTGAAACACCCATGAAACAAAGACAGTGAAAGAGAGAGAAATTCTTACACAATGCGTTCAGGGGCTGTGATGCAACCTGGATTGACCATATCTAGACGCACAGCTGGATGAGACATAAGGGTGGACACTCTTGGGGCTGAGAGGTTTGGTGAGGTTGGGTGAGCAAACGCAGACCCTTTAAAGGAATACTGCGTGGTACCCATCGCATGGGTCCCAAATCTCCAGGTTCAAGGGCATCTTCCTACATCAAAAACATGCATGAGAAACCCAGAAGATGGTACACCGTGTGATGGGGAAAGGTTTCTAAAACGCACCTCATTTCTCATCTCCTTGTGCCCGGGTTCGCCATTCCAGCCGCTTTACTAGCAAGCTCCCTACTTGGAGCATCAGCACCTTTAACCTCCTGTTCCGTACAGGTTGCAATTTGTCCTGAGGATAAACGGGAAGACGTGGAACCAACGAGAGACTAGCTCTTGGTGTTGGGACAGGCACAGGTCACTCTATTTTCCCATCAGAAAGAAGAATTAACCACAGGCTCAGCCTGCCCCCCGGAACCAGAACAGGGCCTGAAGCCATTCTGCGATTTTGCGGCCAGCTCCCATAAAAACGAGTTGTAAAATGGAGGTTCAGGGCACTGCAATTCACAAACCTGCAGAGTTATAAATGATAACTCTCGTCCACAAACATATTGAGGGAAGGCAAAGAAGAGGATTTTAAATCAAGGCAGAATTGCAGGAAACAGATTTCAGGAGGTAGATTCGAATCGCCTTTAAAGCACAGGAAAAGCGGCAAAACGTTGACGATGATGCCCTTGGCCAAAAAGGTCGTATGCGTTTTTTCCTGAATATATTCAGGAAAAAACGCATACGCCCTTTTTGGCCAACCAAGCCACCTGGAAAGGCAAATCAGCGCTACAAAGAAGTCTCGCTTCCCATCGGTCAAAAGGGCCATGCTGAAAAAAGTGTCAAAACCAGAAATGCAGGACAGGCCATGGAGAAATGGGAGCCTTGCTACACTGATGGGCGGGATGTAAATTGCCAAGAGCCACTCTGGAGAAGTGTCCGGTGAGTCCTGAAACATCTGAAAAACACAGCTTAGAGAGCATAGGGCACTTCCACTCATGGGGGTATAAATTGGGAAAATTAAAAATCAGCAAGACACAAGCACCCCAAAGTTTAGGGCTGCTCTGTTGACCAGGACCTCCACTTCATTCCACCTTAAATATCCAAGGAAAGAGAAAAATGGATAAAGAAGTTGTGGTCCTTATGTACAATGGAATATCACTCAGCCAGGAAATCAATGTCGTAAGGTTAGTAGCAGCATGATGAGTGGATTTAGGTATGACGATTCTAAGTGAAATAAGTCACACAGAAAAGGACACTTCTCATAAGGTATCACTGATAGAGGGAATGTAAAAACCGTTACACTTGAACTGAATTACAAAACAGAACAGAGTCACACATGCAGAAAACACACTATGGCTGCTTAACGGGAAAGGTGAGGTGGGGTGATACATAAAACAAGGGTATCAAATTAGCTCAGATACCGTTCCATAAACCCAATATGTAATAGACAAGACCTACTCCTTGCTCAGAGAACTGGACTCAACACGCCCTATTCACCGCACAAGAATATATCTGACTAATAATAATCGTAAAACCTATGTATTGATATCTCTCTGTTAGTGTGTCAAGTGGGTGTAAAGCGGCATAAACACAGCAGTGAAAAGCAGCCAAACCCCATTATAAAAATAAATTACTTTGAAACCACCATGAAACAAAGACAGTGAAAGAGAGAGAAATTCTTACACAATGCGTTCAGGGGCTGTGATGCAACCTGGATTGACCATATCTAGACGCACAGCTGGATCAGACATAAGGGTGGACACTCTTGGGGCTGAGAGGTTTGGTGAGGTTGGGTGAGCAAACGCAGACCCTTTAAAGGAATACTGCGTGGTACCCATCGCATGGGTCCCAAATCTACAGGTTCAAGGGCATCTTCCTACATCAAAAACATGCATGAGAAACCCAGAAGATGGTACACCGTGTGATGGGGAAAGGTTTCTAAAACGCACCTCATTTCTCATCTCCTTGTGCCCGGGTTCGCCATTCCAGCCGCTTTACTAGCAAGCTCCCTACTTGGAGCATCAGCACCTTTAACCTCCTGTTCCGTACAGGTTGCAATTTGTCCTGAGGATAAACGGGAAGACGTGGAACCAACGAGAGACTAGCTCTTGGTGTTGGGACAGGCACAGGTCACTCAATTTTCCCATCAGAAAGAAGAATTAACCACAGGCTCAGCCTGCCCCCCGGAACCAGAACAGGGCCTGAAGCCATTCTGCGATTTTGTGGCCAGCTCCCATAAAAACGAGTTGTAAAATGGAGGTTCAGGGCACTGCAATTCACAAACCTGCAGAGTTATAAATGATAACTCTCGTCCACAAACATATTGAGGGAAGGCAAAGAAGAGGATTTGAAATCAAGGCAGAATTGCAGGAAACAGATTTCAGGAGGTAGATACGAATCGCCTTTAAAGCACATGAAAAGCGGCAAAACGTTGACAATGATGCCCTTGGCCAAAAAGGGCGTATGCGTTTTTTCCTGAATATATTCAGGAAAAAACGCATACGCCCTTTTTGGCCAACCAAGCCACCTGGAAAGGCAAATCAGCGCTACAAAGAAGTCTCGCTTCCCATCGGTCAAAAGGGCCATGCTGAAAAAAGTGTCAAAACCAGAAATGCAGGACAGGCCATGGAGAAATGGGAGCCTTGCTACACTGATGGGCGGGATGTAAATTGCCAAGAGCCACTCTGGAGAAGTGTCCGGTGAGTCCTGAAACATCTGAAAAACACAGCTTAGAGAGCATAGGGCACTTCCACTCATGGGGGTATAAATTGGGAAAATGAAAAATCAGCAAGACACAAGCACCCCAAAGTTTAGGGCTGCTCTGTTGACCAGGACCTCCACTTCATTCCACCTTAAATATCCCAGGAAAGAGAAAAATGGATAAAGAAGTTGTGGTCCTTATGTACAATGGAATATCACTCAGCCAGGAAATCAATGTCGTAAGGTTAGTAGCAGCATGATGAGTGGATTTAGGTATGACGATTCTAAGTGAAATAAGTCACACAGAAAAGGACACTTCTCATAAGGTATCACTGATAGAGGGAATGTAAAAACCGTTACACTTGAACTGAATTACAAAACAGAACAGAGTCACACATGCAGAAAACAGACTATGGCTGCTTAACAGGAAAGGTGAGGTGGGGTGATACATAAAACAAGGGTATCAAATTAGCTCAGATACCATTCCATAAACCCAATATGTAGTAGACAAGACCTACTCCTTGCTCAGATAACTGGACTCAACACGCCCTATTCACCGCACAAGAATATATCTGACTAATAATAATCGTAAAACCTATGTATTGATATCTCTCTGTTAGTGTGTCAAGTGGGTGTAAAGCGGCATAAACACAGCAGTGAAAAGCAGCTAAACCCCATTATAAAAATAAATTACTTTGAAACACCCATGAAACAAAGACAGTGAAAGAGAGAGAAATTCTTACACAATGCGTTCAGGGGCTGTGATGCAACCTGGATTGACCATATCTAGACGCACAGCTGGATGAGGCATAAGGGTGGACACTCTTGGGGCTGAGAGGTTTGGTGAGGTTGGGTGAGCAAACGCAGACCCTTTAAAGGAATACTGCGTGGTACCCATCGCATGGGTCCCAAATCTCCAGGTTCAAGGGCATCTTCCTACATCAAAAACATGCATGAGAAACCCAGAAGATGGTACACCGTGTGATGGGGAAAGGTTTCTAAAACGCACCTCATTTCTCATCTCCTTGTGCCCGGGTTCGCCATTCCTGCCACTTTACTAGCAAGCTCCCTACTTGGAGCATCAGCACCTTTAACCTCCTGTTCCATACAGGTTGCAATTTGTCCTGAGGATAAACGGGAAGACGTGGAACCAACGAGAGACTAACTCTTGGTGTTGGGACAGGCACAGGTCACTCTATTTTCCCATCAGAAAGAAGAATTAACCACAGGCTCAGCCTGCCCCCCGGAACCAGAACAGGGCCTGAAGCCATTCTGCGATTTTGCGGCCAGCTCCCATAAAAACGAGTTGTAAAATGGAGGTTCAGGGCACTGCAATTCACAAACCTGCAGAGTTATAAATGATAACTGTCGTCCACAAATATATTGAGGGAAGGCAAAGAAGAGGATTTGAAATCAAGGCAGAATTGCAGGAAACAGATTTCAGGAGGTAGATTCGAATCGCCTTTAAAGCACATGAAAAGCGGCAAAACGTTGACAATGATGCCCTTGGCCAAAAAGGGCGTATGCGTTTTTTCCTGAATATATTCAGGAAAAAACGCATACGCCCTTTTTGGCCAACCAAGCAACCTGGAAAGGCAAATCAGCGCTACAAAGAAGTCTCGCTTCCCATCGGTCAAAAGGGCCATGCTGAAAAAAGTGTCAAAACCAGAAATGCAGGACAGGCCATGGAGAAATGGGAGCCTTGCTACACTGATGGGCGGGATGTAAATTGCCAAGAGCCACTCTGGAGAAGTGTCCGGTGAGTCCTGAAACATCTGAAAAACACAGCTTAGAGAGCATAGGGCACTTCCACTCATGGGGGTATAAATTGGGAAAATTAAAAATCAGCAAGACACAAGCACCCCAAAGTTTAGGGCTGCTCTGTTGACCAGGACCTCCACTTCATTCCACCTTAAATATCCCAGGAAAGAGAAAAATGGATAAAGAAGTTGTGGTCCTTATGTACAATGGAATATCACTCAGCCAGGAAATCAATGTCGTAAGGTTAGTAGCAGCATGATGAGTGGATTTAGGTACGACGATTCTAAGTGAAATAAGTCACACAGAAAAGGACACTTCTCATAAGGTATCACTGATAGAGGGAATGTAAAAACCGTTACACTTGAACTGAATTACAAAACAGAACAGAGTCACACATGCAGAAAACACACTATGGCTGCCTAACGGGAAAGGTGAGGTGGGGTGATACATAAAACAAGGGTATCAAATTAGCTCAGATACCGTTCCATAAACCCAATATGTAATAGACAAGACCTACTCCTTGCTCAGAGAACTGGACTCAACACGCCCTATTCACCACACAAGAATATATCTGACTAATAATAATCGTAAAACCTATGTATTGATATCTCTCTGTTAGTGTGTCAAGTGGGTGTAAAGCGGCATAAACACAGCAGTGAAAAGCAGCTAAACCCCATTATAAAAATAAATTACTTTGAAACACCCATGAAACAAAGACAGTGAAAGAGAGAGAAATTCTTACACAATGCGTTCAGGGGCTGTGATGCAACCTGGATTGACCATATCTAGACGCACAGCTGGATGAGACATAAGGGTGGACACTCTTGGGGCTGAGAGGTTTGGTGAGGTTGGGTGAGCAAACGCAGACCCTTTAAAGGAATACTGCGTGGTACCCATCGCATGGGTCCCAAATCTCCAGGTTCAAGGGCATCTTCCTACATCAAAAACATGCATGAGAAACCCAGAAGATGGTACACCGTGTGATGGGGAAAGGTTTCTAAAACGCACCTCATTTCTCATCTCCTTGTGCCCGGGTTCGCCATTCCAGCCGCTTTACTAGCAAGCTCCCTACTTGGAGCATCAGCACCTTTAACCTCCTGTTCCATACAGGTTGCAATTTGTCCTGAGGATAAACGGGAAGACGTGGAACCAACGAGAGACTAGCTCTTGGTGTTGGGACAGGCACAGGTCACTCTATTTTCCCATCAGAAAGAAGAATTAACCACAGGCTCAGCCTGCCCCCCGGAACCAGAACAGGGCCTGAAGCCATTCTGCGATTTTGCGGCCAGCTCCCATAAAAACGAGTTGTAAAATGGAGGTTCAGGGCACTGCAATTCACAAACCTGCAGAGTTATAAATGATAACTCTCGTCCACAAATATATTGAGGGAAGGCAAAGAAGAGGATTTGAAATCAAGGCAGAATTGCAGGAAACAGATTTCAGGAGGTAGATTCGAATCGCCTTTAAAGCACATGAAAAGCGGCAAAACGTTGACAATGATGCCCTTGGCCAAAAAGGGCGTATGCGTTTTTTCCTGAATATATTCAGGAAAAAACGCATACGCCCTTTTTGGCCAACCAAGCAACCTGGAAAGGCAAATCAGCGCTACAAAGAAGTCTCGCTTCCCATCGGTCAAAAGGGCCATGCTGAAAAAAGTGTCAAAACCAGAAATGCAGGACAGGCCATGGAGAAATGGGAGCCTTGCTACACTGATGGGCGGGATGTAAATTGCCAAGAGCCACTCTGGAGAAGTGTCCGGTGAGTCCTGAAACATCTGAAAAACACAGCTTAGAGAGCATAGGGCACTTCCACTCATGGGGGTATAAATTGGGAAAATTAAAAATCAGCAAGACACAAGCACCCCAAAGTTTAGGGCTGCTCTGTTGACCAGGACCTCCACTTCATTCCACCTTAAATATCCCAGGAAAGAGAAAAATGGATAAAGAAGTTGTGGTCCTTATGTACAATGGAATATCACTCAGCCAGGAAATCAATGTCGTAAGGTTAGTAGCAGCATGATGAGTGGATTTAGGTACGACGATTCTAAGTGAAATAAGTCACACAGAAAAGGACACTTCTCATAAGGTATCACTGATAGAGGGAATGTAAAAACCGTTACACTTGAACTGAATTACAAAACAGAACAGAGTCACACATGCAGAAAACACACTATGGCTGCTTAACGGGAAAGGTGAGGTGGGGTGATACATAAAACAAGGGTATCAAATTAGCTCAGATACCGTTCCATAAACCCAATATGTAATAGACAAGACCTACTCCTTGCTCAGAGAACTGGACTCAACACGCCCTATTCACCGCACAAGAATATATCTGACTAATAATAATCGTAAAACCTATGTATTGATATCTCTCTGTTAGTGTGTCAAGTGGGTGTAAAGCGGCATAAACACAGCAGTGAAAAGCAGCTAAACCCCATTATAAAAATAAATTACTTTGAAACACCCATGAAACAAAGACAGTGAAAGAGAGAGAAATTCTTACACAATGCGTTCAGGGGCTGTGATGCAACCTGGATTGACCATATCTAGACGCACAGCTGGATGAGACATAAGGGTGGACACTCTTGGGGCTGAGAGGTTTGGTGAGGTTGGGTGAGCAAACGCAGACCCTTTAAAGTAATACTGCGTGGTACCCATCGCATGGGTCCCAAATCTCCAGGTTCAAGGGCATCTTCCTACATCAAAAACATGCATGAGAAACCCAGAAGATGGTACACCGTGTGATGGGGAAAGGTTTCTAAAACGCACCTCATTTCTCATCGCCTTGTGCCCGGGTTCGCCATTCCAGCCGCTTTACTAGCAAGCTCCCTACTTGGAGCATCAGCACCTTTAACCTCCTGTTCCATACAGGTTGCAATTTGTCCTGAGGATAAACGGGAAGACGTGGAACCAACGAGAGACTAGCTCTTGGTGTTGGGACAGGCACAGGTCACTCTATTTTCCCATCAGAAAGAAGAATTAACCACAGGCTCAGCCTGCCCCCCGGAACCAGAACAGGGCCTGAAGCCATTCTGCGATTTTGCGGCCAGCTCCCATAAAAACGAGTTGTAAAATGGAGGTTCAGGGCACTGCAATTCACAAAACTGCAGAGTTATAAATGATAACTCTCGTCCACAAATATATTGAGGGAAGGCAAAGAAGAGGATTTGAAATCAAGGCAGAATTGCAGGAAACAGATTTCAGGAGGTAGATTCGAATCGCCTTTAAAGCACATGAAAAGCGGCAAAACGTTGACAATGATGCCCTTGGCCAAAAAGGGCGTATGCGTTTTTTCCTGAATATATTCAGGAAAAAACGCATACGCCCTTTTTGGCCAACCAAGCAACCTGGAAAGGCAAATCAGCGCTACAAAGAAGTCTCGCTTCCCATCGGTCAAAAGGGCCATGCTGAAAAAAGTGTCAAAACCAGAAATGCAGGACAGGCCATGGAGAAATGGGAGCCTTGCTACACTGATGGGCGGGATGTAAATTGCCAAGAGCCACTCTGGAGAAGTGTCCGGTGAGTCCTGAAACATCTGAAAAACACAGCTTAGAGAGCATAGGGCACTTCCACTCATGGGGGTATAAATTGGGAAAATTAAAAATCAGCAAGACACAAGCACCCCAAAGTTTAGGGCTGCTCTGTTGACCAGGACCTCCACTTCATTCCACCTTAAATATCCCAGGAAAGAGAAAAATGGATAAAGAAGTTGTGGTCCTTATGTACAATGGAATATCACTCAGCCAGGAAATCAATGTCGTAAGGTTAGTAGCAGCATGATGAGTGGATTTAGGTACGACGATTCTAAGTGAAATAAGTCACACAGAAAAGGACACTTCTCATAAGGTATCACTGATAGAGGGAATGTAAAAACCGTTACACTTGAACTGAATTACAAAACAGAACAGAGTCACACATGCAGAAAACACACTATGGCTGCTTAACGGGAAAGGTGAGGTGGGGTGATACATAAAACAAGGGTATCAAATTAGCTCAGATACCGTTCCATAAACCCAATATGTAATAGACAAGACCTACTCCTTGCTCAGAGAACTGGACTCAACACGCCCTATTCACCGCACAAGAATATATCTGACTAATAATAATCGTAAAACCTATGTATTGATATCTCTCTGTTAGTGTGTCAAGTGGGTGTAAAGCGGCATAAACACAGCAGTGAAAAGCAGCTAAACCCCATTATAAAAATAAATTACTTTGAAACACCCATGAAACAAAGACAGTGAAAGAGAGAGAAATTCTTACACAATGCGTTCAGGGGCTGTGATGCAACCTGGATTGACCATATCTAGACGCACAGCTGGATCAGACATAAGGGTGGACACTCTTGGGGCTGAGAGGTTTGGTGAGGTTGGGTGAGCAAACGCAGACCCTTTAAAGGAATACTGCGTGGTACCCATCGCATGGGTCCCAAATCTCCAGGTTCAAGGGCATCTTCCTACATCAAAAACATGCATGAGAAACCCAGAAGATGGTACACCGTGTGATGGGGAAAGGTTTCTAAAACGCACCTCATTTCTCATCTCCTTGTGCCCGGGTTCGCCATTCCAGCCGCTTTACTAGCAAGCTCCCTACTTGGAGCATCAGCACCTTTAACCTCCTGTTCCATACAGGTTGCAATTTGTCCTGAGGATAAACGGGAAGACGTGGAACCAACGAGAGACTAGCTCTTGGTGTTGGGACAGGCACAGGTCACTCTATTTTCCCATCAGAAAGAAGAATTAACCACAGGCTCAGCCTGCCCCCCGGAACCAGAACAGGGCCTGAAGCCATTCTGCGATTTTGCGGCCAGCTCCCATAAAAACGAGTTGTAAAATGGAGGTTCAGGGCACTGCAATTCACAAACCTGCAGAGTTATAAATGATAACTCTCGTCCACAAATATATTGAGGGAAGGCAAAGAAGAGGATTTGAAATCAAGGCAGAATTGCAGGAAACAGATTTCAGGAGGTAGATTCGAATCGCCTTTAAAGCACATGAAAAGCGGCAAAACGTTGACAATGATGCCCTTGGCCAAAAAGGGCGTATGCGTTTTTTCCTGAATATATTCAGGAAAAAACGCATACGCCCTTTTTGGCCAACCAAGCAACCTGGAAAGGCAAATCAGCGCTACAAAGAAGTCTCGCTTCCCATCGGTCAAAAGGGCCATGCTGAAAAAAGTGTCAAAACCAGAAATGCAGGACAGGCCATGGAGAAATGGGAGCCTTGCTACACTGATGGGCGGGATGTAAATTGCCAAGAGCCACTCTGGAGAAGTGTCCGGTGAGTCCTGAAACATCTGAAAAACACAGCTTAGAGAGCATAGGGCACTTCCACTCATGGGGGTATAAATTGGGAAAATTAAAAATCAGCAAGACACAAGCACCCCAAAGTTTAGGGCTGCTCTGTTGACCAGGACCTCCACTTCATTCCACCTTAAATATCCCAGGAAAGAGAAAAATGGATAAAGAAGTTGTGGTCCTTATGTACATTGGAATATCACTCAGCCAGGAAATCAATGTCGTAAGGTTAGTAGCAGCATGATGAGTGGATTTAGGTACGACGATTCTAAGTGAAATAAGTCACACAGAAAAGGACACTTCTCATAAGGTATCACTGATAGAGGGAATGTAAAAAGCGTTACACTTGAACTGAATTACAAAACAGAACAGAGTCACACATGCAGAAAACACACTATGGCTGCTTAACGGGAAAGGTGAGGTGGGGTGATACATAAAACAAGGGTATCAAATTAGCTCAGATACCGTTCCATAAACCCAATATGTAATAGACAAGACCTACTCCTGGCTCAGAGAACTGGACTCAACACGCCCTATTCACCGCACAAGAATATATCTGACTAATAATAATCGTAAAACCTATGTATTGATATCTCTCTGTTAGTGTGTCAAGTGGGTGTAAAGCGGCATAAACACAGCAGTGAAAAGCAGCTAAACCCCATTATAAAAATAAATTACTTTGAAACACCCATGAAACAAAGACAGTGAAAGAGAGAGAAATTCTTACACAATGCGTTCAGGGGCTGTGATGCAACCTGGATTGACCATATCTAGACGCACAGCTGGATGAGACATAAGGGTGGACACTCTTGGGGCTGAGAGGTATGGTGAGGTTGGGTGAGCAAACGCAGACCCTTTAAAGGAATACTGCGTGGTACCCATCGCATGGGTCCCAAATCTCCAGGTTCAAGGGCATCTTCCTACATCAAAAACATGCATGAGAAACCCAGAAGATGGTACACCGTGTGATGGGGAAAGGTTTCTAAAACGCACCTCATTTCTCATCTCCTTGTGCCCGGGTTCGCCATTCCAGCCGCTTTACTAGCAAGCTCCCTACTTGGAGCATCAGCACCTTTAACCTCCTGTTCCATACAGGTTGCAATTTGTCCTGAGGATAAACGGGAAGACGTGGAACCAACGAGAGACTAGCTCTTGGTGTTGGGACAGGCACAGGTCACTCTATTTTCCCATCAGAAAGAAGAATTAACCACAGGCTCAGCCTGACCCCCGGAACCAGAACAGGGCCTGAAGCCATTCTGCGATTTTGCGGCCAGCTCCCATAAAAACGAGTTGTAAAATGGAGGTTCAGGGCACTGCAATTCACAAACCTGCAGAGTTATAAATGATAACTGTCGTCCACAAATATATTGAGGGAAGGCAAAGAAGAGGATTTGAAATCAAGGCAGAATTGCAGGAAACAGATTTCAGGAGGTAGATTCGAATCGCCTTTAAAGCACATGAAAAGCGGCAAAACGTTGACAATGATGCCCTTGGCCAAAAAGGGCGTATGCGTTTTTTCCTGAATATATTCAGGAAAAAACGCATACGCCCTTTTTGGCCAACCAAGCAACCTGGAAAGGCAAATCAGCGCTACAAAGAAGTCTCGCTTCCCATCGGTCAAAAGGGCCATGCTGAAAAAAGTGTCAAAACCAGAAATGCAGGACAGGCCATGGAGAAATGGGAGCCTTGCTACACTGATGGGCGGGATGTAAATTGCCAAGAGCCACTCTGGAGAAGTGTCCGGTGAGTCCTGAAACATCTGAAAAACACAGCTTAGAGAGCATAGGGCACTTCCACTCATGGGGGTATAAATTGGGAAAATTAAAAATCAGCAAGACACAAGCACCCCAAAGTTTAGGGCTGCTCTGTTGACCAGGACCTCCACTTCATTCCACCTTAAATATCCCAGGAAAGAGAAAAATGGATAAAGAAGTTGTGGTCCTTATGTACATTGGAATATCACTCAGCCAGGAAATCAATGTCGTAAGGTTAGTAGCAGCATGATGAGTGGATTTAGGTACGACGATTCTAAGTGAAATAAGTCACACAGAAAAGGACACTTCTCATAAGGTATCACTGATAGAGGGAATGTAAAAACCGTTACACTTGAACTGAATTACAAAACAGAACAGAGTCACACATGCAGAAAACACACTATGGCTGCTTAACGGGAAAGGTGAGGTGGGGTGATACATAAAACAAGGGTATCAAATTAGCTCAGATACCGTTCCATAAACCCAATATGTAATAGACAAGACCTACTCCTGGCTCAGAGAACTGGACTCAACACGCCCTATTCACCGCACAAGAATATATCTGACTAATAATAATCGTAAAACCTATGTATTGATATCTCTCTGTTAGTGTGTCAAGTGGGTGTAAAGCGGCATAAACACAGCAGTGAAAAGCAGCTAAACCCCATTATAAAAATAAATTACTTTGAAACACCCATGAAACAAAGACAGTGAAAGAGAGAGAAATTCTTACACAATGCGTTCAGGGGCTGTGATGCAACCTGGATTGACCATATCTAGACGCACAGCTGGATGAGACATAAGGGTGGACACTCTTGGGGCTGAGAGGTATGGTGAGGTTGGGTGAGCAAACGCAGACCCTTTAAAGGAATACTGCGTGGTACCCATCGCATGGGTCCCAAATCTCCAGGTTCAAGGGCATCTTCCTACATCAAAAACATGCATGAGAAACCCAGAAGATGGTACACCGTGTGATGGGGAAAGGTTTCTAAAACGCACCTCATTTCTCATCTCCTTGTGCCCGGGTTCGCCATTCCAGCCGCTTTACTAGCAAGCTCCCTACTTGGAGCATCAGCACCTTTAACCTCCTGTTCCATACAGGTTGCAATTTGTCCTGAGGATAAACGGGAAGACGTGGAACCAACGAGAGACTAGCTCTTGGTGTTGGGACAGGCACAGGTCACTCTATTTTCCCATCAGAAAGAAGAATTAACCACAGGCTCAGCCTGCCCCCCGGAACCAGAACAGGGCCTGAAGCCATTCTGCGATTTTGCGGCCAGCTCCCATAAAAACGAGTTGTAAAATGGAGGTTCAGGGCACTGCAATTCACAAACCTGCAGAGTTATAAATGATAACTCTCGTCCACAAATATATTGAGGGAAGGCAAAGAAGAGGATTTGAAATCAAGGCAGAATTGCAGGAAACAGATTTCAGGAGGTAGATTCGAATCGCCTTTAAAGCACATGAAAAGCGGCAAAACGTTGACAATGATGCCCTTGGCCAAAAAGGGCGTATGCGTTTTTTCCTGAATATATTCAGGAAAAAACGCATACGCCCTTTTTGGCCAACCAAGCAACCTGGAAAGGCAAATCAGCGCTACAAAGAAGTCTCGCTTCCCATCGGTCAAAAGGGCCATGCTGAAAAAAGTGTCAAAACCAGAAATGCAGGACAGGCCATGGAGAAATGGGAGCCTTGCTACACTGATGGGCGGGATGTAAATTGCCAAGAGCCACTCTGGAGAAGTGTCCGGTGAGTCCTGAAACATCTGAAAAACACAGCTTAGAGAGCATAGGGCACTTCCACTCATGGGGGTATAAATTGGGAAAATTAAAAATCAGCAAGACACAAGCACCCCAAAGTTTAGGGCTCCTCTGTTGACCAGGACCTCCACTTCATTCCACCTTAAATATCCCAGGAAAGAGAAAAATGGATAAAGAAGTTGTGGTCCTTATGTACAATGGAATATCACTCAGCCAGGAAATCAATGTCGTAAGGTTAGTAGCAGCATGATGAGTGGATTTAGGTACGACGATTCTAAGTGAAATAAGTCACACAGAAAAGGACACTTCTCATAAGGTATCACTGATAGAGGGAATGTAAAAACCGTTACACTTGAACTGAATTACAAAACAGAACAGAGTCACACATGCAGAAAACACACTATGGCTGCTTAACGGGAAAGGTGAGGTGGGGTGATACATAAAACAAGGGTATCAAATTAGCTCAGATACCGTTCCATAAACCCAATATGTAATAGACAAGACCTACTCCTGGCTCAGAGAACTGGACTCAACACGCCCTATTCACCGCACAAGAATATATCTGACTAATAATAATCGTAAAACCTATGTATTGATATCTCTCTGTTAGTGTGTCAAGTGGGTGTAAAGCGGCATAAACACAGCAGTGAAAAGCAGCTAAACCCCATTATAAAAATAAATTACTTTGAAACACCCATGAAACAAAGACAGTGAAAGAGAGAGAAATTCTTACACAATGCGTTCAGGGGCTGTGATGCAACCTGGATTGACCATATCTAGACGCACAGCTGGATGAGACATAAGGGTGGACACTCTTGGGGCTGAGAGGTATGGTGAGGTTGGGTGAGCAAACGCAGACCCTTTAAAGGAATACTGCGTGGTACCCATCGCATGGGTCCCAAATCTCCAGGTTCAAGGGCATCTTCCTACATCAAAAACATGCATGAGAAACCCAGAAGATGGTACACCGTGTGATGGGGAAAGGTTTCTAAAACGCACCTCATTTCTCATCTCCTTGTGCCCGGGTTCGCCATTCCAGCCGCTTTACTAGCAAGCTCCCTACTTGGAGCATCAGCACCTTTAACCTCCTGTTCCATACAGGTTGCAATTTGTCCTGAGGATAAACGGGAAGACGTGGAACCAACGAGAGACTAGCTCTTGGTGTTGGGACAGGCACAGGTCACTCTATTTTCCCATCAGAAAGAAGAATTAACCACAGGCTCAGCCTGAATACCCCCGGAACCAGAACAGGGCCTGAAGCCATTCTGCGATTTTGCGGCCAGCTCCCATAAAAACGAGTTGTAAAATGGAGGTTCAGGGCACTGCAATTCACAAACCTGCAGAGTTATAAATGAGAACTCTCGTCCACAAATATATTGAGGGAAGGCAAAGAAGAGGATTTGAAATCAAGGCAGAATTGCAGGAAACAGATTTCAGGAGGTAGATTCGAATCGCCTTTAAAGCACATGAAAAGCGGCAAAACGTTGACAATGATGCCCTTGGCCAAAAAGGGCGTATGCGTTTTTTCCTGAATATATTCAGGAAAAAACGCATACGCCCTTTTTGGCCAACCAAGCAACCTGGAAAGGCAAATCAGCGCTACAAAGAAGTCTCGCTTCCCATCGGTCAAAAGGGCCATGCTGAAAAAAGTGTCAAAACCAGAAATGCAGGACAGGCCATGGAGAAATGGGAGCCTTGCTACACTGATGGGCGGGATGTAAATTGCCAAGAGCCACTCTGGAGAAGTGTCCGGTGAGTCCTGAAACATCTGAAAAACACAGCTTAGAGAGCATAGGGCACTTCCACTCATGGGGGTATAAATTGGGAAAATTAAAAATCAGCAAGACACAAGCACCCCAAAGTTTAGGGCTGCTCTGTTGACCAGGACCTCCACTTCATTCCACCTTAAATATCCCAGGAAAGAGAAAAATGGATAAAGAAGTTGTGGTCCTTATGTACATTGGAATATCACTCAGCCAGGAAATCAATGTCGTAAGGTTAGTAGCAGCATGATGAGTGGATTTAGGTACGACGATTCTAAGTGAAATAAGTCACACAGAAAAGGACACTTCTCATAAGGTATCACTGATAGAGGGAATGTAAAAAGCGTTACACTTGAACTGAATTACAAAACAGAACAGAGTCACACATGCAGAAAACACACTATGGCTGCTTAACGGGAAAGGTGAGGTGGGGTGATACATAAAACAAGGGTATCAAATTAGCTCAGATACCGTTCCATAAACCCAATATGTAATAGACAAGACCTACTCCTGGCTCAGAGAACTGGACTCAACACGCCCTATTCACCGCACAAGAATATATCTGACTAATAATAATCGTAAAACCTATGTATTGATATCTCTCTGTTAGTGTGTCAAGTGGGTGTAAAGCGGCATAAACACAGCAGTGAAAAGCAGCTAAACCCCATTATAAAAATAAATTACTTTGAAACACCCATGAAACAAAGACAGTGAAAGAGAGAGAAATTCTTACACAATGCGTTCAGGGGCTGTGATGCAACCTGGATTGACCATATCTAGACGCACAGCTGGATGAGACATAAGGGTGGACACTCTTGGGGCTGAGAGGTTTGGTGAGGTTGGGTGAGCAAACGCAGACCCTTTAAAAGAATACTGCATGGTACCCATCGCATGGGTCCCAAATCTCCAGGTTCAAGGGCATCTTCCTACATCAAAAACATGCATGAGAAACCCAGAAGATGGTACACCGTGTGATGGGGAAAGGTTTCTAAAACGCACCTCATTTCTCATCTCCTTGTGCCCGGGTTCACCATTCCAGCCGCTTTACTAGCAAGCTCCCTACTTGGAGCATCAGCACCTTTAACCTCCTGTTCCATACAGGTTGCAATTTGTCCTGAGGATAAACGGGAAGACATGGAACCAACGAGAGACTAGCTCTTGGTGTTGGGACAGGCACAGGTCACTCTATTTTCCCATCAGAAAGAAGAATTAACCACAGGCTCAGCCTGCCCCCCGGAACCAGAACAGGGCCTGAAGCCATTCTGCGATTTTGCGGCCAGCTCCCATAAAAACGAGTTGTAAAATGGAGGTTCAGGGCACTGCAATTCACAAACCTGCAGAGTTATAAATGATAACTCTCGTCCACAAATATATTGAGGGAAGGCAAAGAAGAGGATTTGAAATCAAGGCAGAATTGCAGGAAACAGATTTCAGGAGGTAGATTCGAATCGCCTTTAAAGCACATGAAAAGCGGCAAAACGTTGACAATGATGCCCTTGGCCAAAAAGGGCGTATGCGTTTTTTCCTGAATATATTCAGGAAAAAACGCATACGCCCTTTTTGGCCAACCAAGCAACCTGGAAAGGCAAATCAGCGCTACAAAGAAGTCTCGCTTCCCATCGGTCAAAAGGGCCATGCTGAAAAAAGTGTCAAAACCAGAAATGCAGGACAGGCCATGGAGAAATGGGAGCCTTGCTACACTGATGGGCGGGATGTAAATTGCCAAGAGCCACTCTGGAGAAGTGTCCGGTGAGTCCTGAAACATCTGAAAAACACAGCTTAGAGAGCATAGGGCACTTCCACTCATGGGGGTATAAATTGGGAAAATTAAAAATCAGCAAGACACAAGCACCCCAAAGTTTAGGGCTGCTCTGTTGACCAGGACCTCCACTTCATTCCACCTTAAATATCCCAGGAAAGAGAAAAATGGATAAAGAAGTTGTGGTCCTTATGTACATTGGAATATCACTCAGCCAGGAAATCAATGTCGTAAGGTTAGTAGCAGCATGATGAGTGGATTTAGGTACGACGATTCTAAGTGAAATAAGTCACACAGAAAAGGACACTTCTCATAAGGTATCACTGATAGAGGGAATGTAAAAAGCGTTACACTTGAACTGAATTACAAAACAGAACAGAGTCACACATGCAGAAAACACACTATGGCTGCTTAACGGGAAAGGTGAGGTGGGGTGATACATAAAACAAGGGTATCAAATTAGCTCAGATACCGTTCCATAAACCCAATATGTAATAGACAAGACCTACTCCTGGCTCAGAGAACTGGACTCAACACGCCCTATTCACCGCACAAGAATATATCTGACTAATAATAATCGTAAAACCTATGTATTGATATCTCTCTGTTAGTGTGTCAAGTGGGTGTAAAGCGGCATAAACACAGCAGTGAAAAGCAGCTAAACCCCATTATAAAAATAAATTACTTTGAAACACCCATGAAACAAAGACAGTGAAAGAGAGAGAAATTCTTACACAATGCGTTCAGGGGCTGTGATGCAACCTGGATTGACCATATCTAGACGCACAGCTGGATGAGACATAAGGGTGGACACTCTTGGGGCTGAGAGGTATGGTGAGGTTGGGTGAGCAAACGCAGACCCTTTAAAGGAATACTGCGTGGTACCCATCGCATGGGTCCCAAATCTCCAGGTTCAAGGGCATCTTCCTACATCAAAAACATGCATGAGAAACCCAGAAGATGGTACACCGTGTGATGGGGAAAGGTTTCTAAAACGCACCTCATTTCTCATCTCCTTGTGCCCGGGTTCGCCATTCCAGCCGCTTTACTAGCAAGCTCCCTACTTGGAGCATCAGCACCTTTAACCTCCTGTTCCATACAGGTTGCAATTTGTCCTGAGGATAAACGGGAAGACGTGGAACCAACGAGAGACTAGCTCTTGGTGTTGGGACAGGCACAGGTCACTCTATTTTCCCATCAGAAAGAAGAATTAACCACAGGCTCAGCCTGACCCCCGGAACCAGAACAGGGCCTGAAGCCATTCTGCGATTTTGCGGCCAGCTCCCATAAAAACGAGTTGTAAAATGGAGGTTCAGGGCACTGCAATTCACAAACCTGCAGAGTTATAAATGATAACTCTCGTCCACAAATATATTGAGGGAAGGCAAAGAAGAGGATTTGAAATCAAGGCAGAATTGCAGGAAACAGATTTCAGGAGGTAGATTCGAATCGCCTTTAAAGCACATGAAAAGCGGCAAAACGTTGACAATGATGCCCTTGGCCAAAAAGGGCGTATGCGTTTTTTCCTGAATATATTCAGGAAAAAACGCATACGCCCTTTTTGGCCAACCAAGCAACCTGGAAAGGCAAATCAGCGCTACAAAGAAGTCTCGCTTCCCATCGGTCAAAAGGGCCATGCTGAAAAAAGTGTCAAAACCAGAAATGCAGGACAGGCCATGGAGAAATGGGAGCCTTGCTACACTGATGGGCGGGATGTAAATTGCCAAAAGCCACTCCGGAGAAGTGTCCGGTGAGTCCTGAAACATCTGAAAAACACAGCTTAGAGAGCATAGGGCACTTCCACTCATGGGGGTATAAATTGGGAAAATTAAAAATCAGCAAGACACAAGCACCCCAAAGTTTAGGGCTGCTCTGTTGACCAGGACCTCCACTTCATTCCACCTTAAATATCCCAGGAAAGAGAAAAATGGATAAAGAAGTTGTGGTCCTTATGTACATTGGAATATCACTCAGCCAGGAAATCAATGTCGTAAGGTTAGTAGCAGCATGATGAGTGGATTTAGGTACGACGATTCTAAGTGAAATAAGTCACACAGAAAAGGACACTTCTCATAAGGTATCACTGATAGAGGGAATGTAAAAAGCGTTACACTTGAACTGAATTACAAAACAGAACAGAGTCACACATGCAGAAAACACACTATGGCTGCTTAACGGGAAAGGTGAGGTGGGGTGATACATAAAACAAGGGTATCAAATTAGCTCAGATACCGTTCCATAAACCCAATATGTAATAGACAAGACCTACTCCTGGCTCAGAGAACTGGACTCAACACGCCCTATTCACCGCACAAGAATATATCTGACTAATAATAATCGTAAAACCTATGTATTGATATCTCTCTGTTAGTGTGTCAAGTGGGTGTAAAGCGGCATAAACACAGCAGTGAAAAGCAGCTAAACCCCATTATAAAAATAAATTACTTTGAAACACCCATGAAACAAAGACAGTGAAAGAGAGAGAAATTCTTACACAATGCGTTCAGGGGCTGTGATGCAACCTGGATTGACCATATCTAGACGCACAGCTGGATGAGACATAAGGGTGGACACTCTTGGGGCTGAGAGGTTTGGTGAGGTTGGGTGAGCAAACGCAGACCCTTTAAAGGAATACTGCATGGTACCCATCGCATGGGTCCCAAATCTCCAGGTTCAAGGGCATCTTCCTACATCAAAAACATGCATGAGAAACCCAGAAGATGGTACACCGTGTGATGGGGAAAGGTTTCTAAAACGCACCTCATTTCTCATCTCCTTGTGCCCGGGTTCGCCATTCCAGCCGCTTTACTAGCAAGCTCCCTACTTGGAGCATCAGCACCTTTAACCTCCTGTTCCATACAGGTTGCAATTTGTCCTGAGGATAAACGGGAAGACATGGAACCAACGAGAGACTAGCTCTTGGTGTTGGGACAGGCACAGGTCACTCTATTTTCCCATCAGAAAGAAGAATTAACCACAGGCTCAGCCTGCCCCCCGGAACCAGAACAGGGCCTGAAGCCATTCTGCGATTTTGCGGCCAGCTCCCATAAAAACGAGTTGTAAAATGGAGGTTCAGGGCACTGCAATTCACAAACCTGCAGAGTTATAAATGATAACTCTCGTCCACAAATATATTGAGGGAAGGCAAAGAAGAGGATTTGAAATCAAGGCAGAATTGCAGGAAACAGATTTCAGGAGGTAGATTCGAATCGCCTTTAAAGCACATGAAAAGCGGCAAAACGTTGACAATGATGCCCTTGGCCAAAAAGGGCGTATGCGTTTTTTCCTGAATATATTCAGGAAAAAACGCATACGCCCTTTTTGGCCAACCAAGCAACCTGGAAAGGCAAATCAGCGCTACAAAGAAGTCTCGCTTCCCATCGGTCAAAAGGGCCATGCTGAAAAAAGTGTCAAAACCAGAAATGCAGGACAGGCCATGGAGAAATGGGAGCCTTGCTACACTGATGGGCGGGATGTAAATTGCCAAGAGCCACTCTGGAGAAGTGTCCGGTGAGTCCTGAAACATCTGAAAAACACAGCTTAGAGAGCATAGGGCACTTCCACTCATGGGGGTATAAATTGGGAAAATTAAAAATCAGCAAGACACAAGCACCCCAAAGTTTAGGGCTGCTCTGTTGACCAGGACCTCCACTTCATTCCACCTTAAATATCCCAGGAAAGAGAAAAATGGATAAAGAAGTTGTGGTCCTTATGTACATTGGAATATCACTCAGCCAGTAAATCAATGTCGTAAGGTTAGTAGCAGCATGATGAGTGGATTTAGGTACGACGATTCTAAGTGAAATAAGTCACACAGAAAAGGACACTTCTCATAAGGTATCACTGATAGAGGGAATGTAAAAACCGTTACACTTGAACTGAATTACAAAACAGAACAGAGTCACACATGCAGAAAACACACTATGGCTGCTTAACGGGAAAGGTGAGGTGGGGTGATACATAAAACAAGGGTATCAAATTAGCTCAGATACCGTTCCATAAACCCAATATGTAATAGACAAGACCTACTCCTGGCTCAGAGAACTGGACTCAACACGCCCTATTCACCGCACAAGAATATATCTGACTAATAATAATCGTAAAACCTATGTATTGATATCTCTCTGTTAGTGTGTCAAGTGGGTGTAAAGCGGCATAAACACAGCAGTGAAAAGCAGCTAAACCCCATTATAAAAATAAATTACTTTGAAACACCCATGAAACAAAGACAGTGAAAGAGAGAGAAATTCTTACACAATGCGTTCAGGGGCTGTGATGCAACCTGGATTGACCATATCTAGACGCACAGCTGGATGAGACATAAGGGTGGACACTCTTGGGGCTGAGAGGTTTGGTGAGGTTGGGTGAGCAAACGCAGACCCTTTAAAGGAATACTGCATGGTACCCATCGCATGGGTCCCAAATCTCCAGGTTCAAGGGCATCTTCCTACATCAAAAACATGCATGAGAAACCCAGAAGATGGTACACCGTGTGATGGGGAAAGGTTTCTAAAACGCACCTCATTTCTCATCTCCTTGTGCCCGGGTTCGCCATTCCAGCCGCTTTACTAGCAAGCTCCCTACTTGGAGCATCAGCACCTTTAACCTCCTGTTCCATACAGGTTGCAATTTGTCCTGAGGATAAACGGGAAGACGTGGAACCAACGAGAGACTAGCTCTTGGTGTTGGGACAGGCACAGGTCACTCTATTTTCCCATCAGAAAGAAGAATTAACCACAGGCTCAGCCTGCCCCCCGGAACCAGAACAGGGCCTGAAGCCATTCTGCGATTTTGCGGCCAGCTCCCATAAAAACGAGTTGTAAAATGGAGGTTCAGGGCACTGCAATTCACAAACCTGCAGAGTTATAAATGATAACTCTCGTCCACAAATATATTGAGGGAAGGCAAAGAAGAGGATTTGAAATCAAGGCAGAATTGCAGGAAACAGATTTCAGGAGGTAGATTCGAATCGCCTTTAAAGCACATGAAAAGCGGCAAAACGTTGACAATGATGCCCTTGGCCAAAAAGGGCGTATGCGTTTTTTCCTGAATATATTCAGGAAAAAACGCATACGCCCTTTTTGGCCAACCAAGCAACCTGGAAAGGCAAATCAGCGCTACAAAGAAGTCTCGCTTCCCATCGGTCAAAAGGGCCATGCTGAAAAAAGTGTCAAAACCAGAAATGCAGGACAGGCCATGGAGAAATGGGAGCCTTGCTACACTGATGGGCGGGATGTAAATTGCCAAGAGCCACTCTGGAGAAGTGTCCGGTGAGTCCTGAAACATCTGAAAAACACAGCTTAGAGAGCATAGGGCACTTCCACTCATGGGGGTATAAATTGGGAAAATTAAAAATCAGCAAGACACAAGCACCCCAAAGTTTAGGGCTGCTCTGTTGACCAGGACCTCCACTTCATTCCACCTTAAATATCCCAGGAAAGAGAAAAATGGATAAAGAAGTTGTGGTCCTTATGTACATTGGAATATCACTCAGCCAGGAAATCAATGTCGTAAGGTTAGTAGCAGCATGATGAGTGGATTTAGGTACGACGATTCTAAGTGAAATAAGTCACACAGAAAAGGACACTTCTCATAAGGTATCACTGATAGAGGGAATGTAAAAAGCGTTACACTTGAACTGAATTACAAAACAGAACAGAGTCACACATGCAGAAAACACACTATGGCTGCTTAACGGGAAAGGTGAGGTGGGGTGATACATAAAACAAGGGTATCAAATTAGCTCAGATACCGTTCCATAAACCCAATATGTAATAGACAAGACCTACTCCTGGCTCAGAGAACTGGACTCAACACGCCCTATTCACCGCACAAGAATATATCTGACTAATAATAATCGTAAAACCTATGTATTGATATCTCTCTGTTAGTGTGTCAAGTGGGTGTAAAGCGGCATAAACACAGCAGTGAAAAGCAGCTAAACCCCATTATAAAAATAAATTACTTTGAAACACCCATGAAACAAAGACAGTGAAAGAGAGAGAAATTCTTACACAATGCGTTCAGGGGCTGTGATGCAACCTGGATTGACCATATCTAGACGCACAGCTGGATGAGACATAAGGGTGGACACTCTTGGGGCTGAGAGGTTTGGTGAGGTTGGGTGAGCAAACGCAGACCCTTTAAAGGAATACTGCATGGTACCCATCGCATGGGTCCCAAATCTCCAGGTTCAAGGGCATCTTCCTACATCAAAAACATGCATGAGAAACCCAGAAGATGGTACACCGTGTGATGGGGAAAGGTTTCTAAAACGCACCTCATTTCTCATCTCCTTGTGCCCGGGTTCGCCATTCCAGCCGCTTTACTAGCAAGCTCCCTACTTGGAGCATCAGCACCTTTAACCTCCTGTTCCATACAGGTTGCAATTTGTCCTGAGGATAAACGGGAAGACGTGGAACCAACGAGAGACTAGCTCTTGGTGTTGGGACAGGCACAGGTCACTCTATTTTCCCATCAGAAAGAAGAATTAACCACAGGCTCAGCCTGCCCCCCGGAACCAGAACAGGGCCTGAAGCCATTCTGCGATTTTGCGGCCAGCTCCCATAAAAACGAGTTGTAAAATGGAGGTTCAGGGCACTGCAATTCACAAACCTGCAGAGTTATAAATGATAACTCTCGTCCACAAATATATTGAGGGAAGGCAAAGAAGAGGATTTGAAATCAAGGCAGAATTGCAGGAAACAGATTTCAGGAGGTAGATTCGAATCGCCTTTAAAGCACATGAAAAGCGGCAAAACGTTGACAATGATGCCCTTGGCCAAAAAGGGCGTATGCGTTTTTTCCTGAATATATTCAGGAAAAAACGCATACGCCCTTTTTGGCCAACCAAGCAACCTGGAAAGGCAAATCAGCGCTACAAAGAAGTCTCGCTTCCCATCGGTCAAAAGGGCCATGCTGAAAAAAGTGTCAAAACCAGAAATGCAGGACAGGCCATGGAGAAATGGGAGCCTTGCTACACTGATGGGCGGGATGTAAATTGCCAAGAGCCACTCTGGAGAAGTGTCCGGTGAGTCCTGAAACATCTGAAAAACACAGCTTAGAGAGCATAGGGCACTTCCACTCATGGGGGTATAAATTGGGAAAATTAAAAATCAGCAAGACACAAGCACCCCAAAGTTTAGGGCTGCTCTGTTGACCAGGACCTCCACTTCATTCCACCTTAAATATCCCAGGAAAGAGAAAAATGGATAAAGAAGTTGTGGTCCTTATGTACATTGGAATATCACTCAGCCAGGAAATCAATGTCGTAAGGTTAGTAGCAGCATGATGAGTGGATTTAGGTACGACGATTCTAAGTGAAATAAGTCACACAGAAAAGGACACTTCTCATAAGGTATCACTGATAGAGGGAATGTAAAAAGCGTTACACTTGAACTGAATTACAAAACAGAACAGAGTCACACATGCAGAAAACACACTATGGCTGCTTAACGGGAAAGGTGAGGTGGGGTGATACATAAAACAAGGGTATCAAATTAGCTCAGATACCGTTCCATAAACCCAATATGTAATAGACAAGACCTACTCCTGGCTCAGAGAACTGGACTCAACACGCCCTATTCACCGCACAAGAATATATCTGACTAATAATAATCGTAAAACCTATGTATTGATATCTCTCTGTTAGTGTGTCAAGTGGGTGTAAAGCGGCATAAACACAGCAGTGAAAAGCAGCTAAACCCCATTATAAAAATAAATTACTTTGAAACACCCATGAAACAAAGACAGTGAAAGAGAGAGAAATTCTTACACAATGCGTTCAGGGGCTGTGATGCAACCTGGATTGACCATATCTAGACGCACAGCTGGATGAGACATAAGGGTGGACACTCTTGGGGCTGAGAGGTTTGGTGAGGTTGGGTGAGCAAACGCAGACCCTTTAAAGGAATACTGCATGGTACCCATCGCATGGGTCCCAAATCTCCAGGTTCAAGGGCATCTTCCTACATCAAAAACATGCATGAGAAACCCAGAAGATGGTACACCGTGTGATGGGGAAAGGTTTCTAAAACGCACCTCATTTCTCATCTCCTTGTGCCCGGGTTCGCCATTCCAGCCGCTTTACTAGCAAGCTCCCTACTTGGAGCATCAGCACCTTTAACCTCCTGTTCCATACAGGTTGCAATTTGTCCTGAGGATAAACGGGAAGACATGGAACCAACGAGAGACTAGCTCTTGGTGTTGGGACAGGCACAGGTCACTCTATTTTCCCATCAGAAAGAAGAATTAACCACAGGCTCAGCCTGACCCCTGGAACCAGAACAGGGCCTGAAGCCATTCTGCGATTTTGCGGCCAGCTCCCATAAAAACGAGTTGTAAAATGGAGGTTCAGGGCACTGCAATTCACAAACCTGCAGAGTTATAAATGATAACTCTCGTCCACAAATATATTGAGGGAAGGCAAAGAAGAGGATTTGAAATCAAGGCAGAATTGCAGGAAACAGATTTCAGGAGGTAGATTCGAATCGCCTTTAAAGCACATGAAAAGCGGCAAAACGTTGACAATGATGCCCTTGGCCAAAAAGGGCGTATGCGTTTTTTCCTGAATATATTCAGGAAAAAACGCATACGCCCTTTTTGGCCAACCAAGCAACCTGGAAAGGCAAATCAGCGCTACAAAGAAGTCTCGCTTCCCATCGGTCAAAAGGGCCATGCTGAAAAAAGTGTCAAAACCAGAAATGCAGGACAGGCCATGGAGAAATGGGAGCCTTGCTACACTGATGGGCGGGATGTAAATTGCCAAGAGCCACTCTGGAGAAGTGTCCGGTGAGTCCTGAAACATCTGAAAAACACAGCTTAGAGAGCATAGGGCACTTCCACTCATGGGGGTATAAATTGGGAAAATTAAAAATCAGCAAGACACAAGCACCCCAAAGTTTAGGGCTGCTCTGTTGACCAGGACCTCCACTTCATTCCACCTTAAATATCCCAGGAAAGAGAAAAATGGATAAAGAAGTTGTGGTCCTTATGTACATTGGAATATCACTCAGCCAGGAAATCAATGTCGTAAGGTTAGTAGCAGCATGATGAGTGGATTTAGGTACGACGATTCTAAGTGAAATAAGTCACACAGAAAAGGACACTTCTCATAAGGTATCACTGATAGAGGGAATGTAAAAACCGTTACACTTGAACTGAATTACAAAACAGAACAGAGTCACACATGCAGAAAACACACTATGGCTGCTTAACGGGAAAGGTGAGGTGGGGTGATACATAAAACAAGTGTATCAAATTAGCTCAGATACCGTTCCATAAACCCAATATGTAATAGACAAGACCTACTCCTGGCTCAGAGAACTGGACTCAACACGCCCTATTCACCGCACAAGAATATATCTGACTAATAATAATCGTAAAACCTATGTATTGATATCTCTCTGTTAGTGTGTCAAGTGGGTGTAAAGCGGCATAAACACAGCAGTGAAAAGCAGCTAAACCCCATTATAAAAATAAATTACTTTGAAACACCCATGAAACAAAGACAGTGAAAGAGAGAGAAATTCTTACACAATGCGTTCAGGGGCTGTGATGCAACCTGGATTGACCATATCTAGACGCACAGCTGGATGAGACATAAGGGTGGACACTCTTGGGGCTGAGAGGTTTGGTGAGGTTGGGTGAGCAAACGCAGACCCTTTAAAGGAATACTGCGTGGTACCCATCGCATGGGTCCCAAATCTCCAGGTTCAAGGGCATCTTCGTACATCAAAAACATGCATGAGAAACCCAGAAGATGGTACACCGTGTGATGGGGAAAGGTTTCTAAAACGCACCTCATTTCTCATCTCCTTGTGCCCGGGTTCGCCATTCCAGCCTCTTTACTAGCAAGCTCCCTACTTGGAGCATCAGCACCTTTAACCTCCTGTTCCATACAGGTTGCAATTTGTCCTGAGGATAAACGGGAAGACGTGGAACCAACGAGAGACTAGCTCTTGGTGTTGGGACAGGCACAGGTCACTCTATTTTCCCATCAGAAAGAAGAATTAACCACAGGCTCAGCCTGCCCCCCGGAACCAGAACAGGGCCTGAAGCCATTCTGCGATTTTGCGGCCAGCTCCCATAAAAACGAGTTGTAAAATGGAGGTTCAGGGCACTGCAATTCACAAACCTGCAGAGTTATAAATGATAACTCTCGTCCACAAATATATTGAGGGAAGGCAAAGAAGAGGATTTGAAATCAAGGCAGAATTGCAGGAAACAGATTTCAGGAGGTAGATTCGAATCGCCTTTAAAGCACATGAAAAGCGGCAAAACGTTGACAATGATGCCCTTGGCCAAAAAGGGCGTATGCGTTTTTTCCTGAATATATTCAGGAAAAAACGCATACGCCCTTTTTGGCCAACCAAGCAACCTGGAAAGGCAAATCAGCGCTACAAAGAAGTCTCGCTTCCCATCGGTCAAAAGGGCCATGCTGAAAAAAGTGTCAAAACCAGAAATGCAGGACAGGCCATGGAGAAATGGGAGCCTTGCTACACTGATGGGCGGGATGTAAATTGCCAAGAGCCACTCTGGAGAAGTGTCCGGTGAGTCCTGAAACATCTGAAAAACACAGCTTAGAGAGCATAGGGCACTTCCACTCATGGGGGTATAAATTGGGAAAATTAAAAATCAGCAAGACACAAGCACCCCAAAGTTTAGGGCTGCTCTGTTGACCAGGACCTCCACTTCATTCCACCTTAAATATCCCAGGAAAGAGAAAAATGGATAAAGAAGTTGTGGTCCTTATGTACATTGGAATATCACTCAGCCAGGAAATCAATGTCGTAAGGTTAGTAGCAGCATGATGAGTGGATTTAGGTACGACGATTCTAAGTGAAATAAGTCACACAGAAAAGGACACTTCTCATAAGGTATCACTGATAGAGGGAATGTAAAAAGCGTTACACTTGAACTGAATTACAAAACAGAACAGAGTCACACATGCAGAAAACACACTATGGCTGCTTAACGGGAAAGGTGAGGTGGGGTGATACATAAAACAAGGGTATCAAATTAGCTCAGATACCGTTCCATAAACCCAATATGTAATAGACAAGACCTACTCCTGGCTCAGAGAACTGGACTCAACACGCCCTATTCACCGCACAAGAATATATCTGACTAATAATAATCGTAAAACCTATGTATTGATATCTCTCTGTTAGTGTGTCAAGTGGGTGTAAAGCGGCATAAACACAGCAGTGAAAAGCAGCTAAACCCCATTATAAAAATAAATTACTTTGAAACACCCATGAAACAAAGACAGTGAAAGAGAGAGAAATTCTTACACAATGCGTTCAGGGGCTGTGATGCAACCTGGATTGACCATATCTAGACGCACAGCTGGATGAGACATAAGGGTGGACACTCTTGGGGCTGAGAGGTTTGGTGAGGTTGGGTGAGCAAACGCAGACCCTTTAAAGGAATACTGCATGGTACCCATCGCATGGGTCCCAAATCTCCAGGTTCAAGGGCATCTTCCTACATCAAAAACATGCATGAGAAACCCAGAAGATGGTACACCGTGTGATGGGGAAAGGTTTCTAAAACGCACCTCATTTCTCATCTCCTTGTGCCCGGGTTCGCCATTCCAGCCGCTTTACTAGCAAGCTCCCTACTTGGAGCATCAGCACCTTTAACCTCCTGTTCCATACAGGTTGCAATTTGTCCTGAGGATAAACGGGAAGACATGGAACCAACGAGAGACTAGCTCTTGGTGTTGGGACAGGCACAGGTCACTCTATTTTCCCATCAGAAAGAAGAATTAACCACAGGCTCAGCCTGCCCCCCGGAACCAGAACAGGGCCTGAAGCCATTCTGCGATTTTGCGGCCAGCTCCCATAAAAACGAGTTGTAAAATGGAGGTTCAGGGCACTGCAATTCACAAACCTGCAGAGTTATAAATGATAACTCTCGTCCACAAATATATTGAGGGAAGGCAAAGAAGAGGATTTGAAATCAAGGCAGAATTGCAGGAAACAGATTTCAGGAGGTAGATTCGAATCGCCTTTAAAGCACATGAAAAGCGGCAAAACGTTGACAATGATGCCCTTGGCCAAAAAGGGCGTATGCGTTTTTTCCTGAATATATTCAGGAAAAAACGCATACGCCCTTTTTGGCCAACCAAGCAACCTGGAAAGGCAAATCAGCGCTACAAAGAAGTCTCGCTTCCCATCGGTCAAAAGGGCCATGCTGAAAAAAGTGTCAAAACCAGAAATGCAGGACAGGCCATGGAGAAATGGGAGCCTTGCTACACTGATGGGCGGGATGTAAATTGCCAAGAGCCACTCTGGAGAAGTGTCCGGTGAGTCCTGAAACATCTGAAAAACACAGCTTAGAGAGCATAGGGCACTTCCACTCATGGGGGTATAAATTGGGAAAATTAAAAATCAGCAAGACACAAGCACCCCAAAGTTTAGGGCTGCTCTGTTGACCAGGACCTCCACTTCATTCCACCTTAAATATCCCAGGAAAGAGAAAAATGGATAAAGAAGTTGTGGTCCTTATGTACATTGGAATATCACTCAGCCAGGAAATCAATGTCGTAAGGTTAGTAGCAGCATGATGAGTGGATTTAGGTACGACGATTCTAAGTGAAATAAGTCACACAGAAAAGGACACTTCTCATAAGGTATCACTGATAGAGGGAATGTAAAAACCGTTACACTTGAACTGAATTACAAAACAGAACAGAGTCACACATGCAGAAAACACACTATGGCTGCTTAACGGGAAAGGTGAGGTGGGGTGATACATAAAACAAGGGTATCAAATTAGCTCAGATACCGTTCCATAAACCCAATATGTAATAGACAAGACCTACTCCTGGCTCAGAGAACTGGACTCAACACGCCCTATTCACCGCACAAGAATATATCTGACTAATAATAATCGTAAAACCTATGTATTGATATCTCTCTGTTAGTGTGTCAAGTGGGTGTAAAGCGGCATAAACACAGCAGTGAAAAGCAGCTAAACCCCATTATAAAAATAAATTACTTTGAAACACCCATGAAACAAAGACAGTGAAAGAGAGAGAAATTCTTACACAATGCGTTCAGGGGCTGTGATGCAACCTGGATTGACCATATCTAGACGCACAGCTGGATGAGACATAAGGGTGGACACTCTTGGGGCTGAGAGGTTTGGTGAGGTTGGGTGAGCAAACGCAGACCCTTTAAAGGAATACTGCGTGGTACCCATCGCATGGGTCCCAAATCTCCAGGTTCAAGGGCATCTTCCTACATCAAAAACATGCATGAGAAACCCAGAAGATGGTACACCGTGTGATGGGGAAAGGTTTCTAAAACGCACCTCATTTCTCATCTCCTTGTGCCCGGGTTCGCCATTCCAGCCTCTTTACTAGCAAGCTCCCTACTTGGAGCATCAGCACCTTTAACCTCCTGTTCCATACAGGTTGCAATTTGTCCTGAGGATAAACGGGAAGACGTGGAACCAACGAGAGACTAGCTCTTGGTGTTGGGACAGGCACAGGTCACTCTATTTTCCCATCAGAAAGAAGAATTAACCACAGGCTCAGCCTGACCCCCGGAACCAGAACAGGGCCTGAAGCCATTCTGCGATTTTGCGGCCAGCTCCCATAAAAACGAGTTGTAAAATGGAGGTTCAGGGCACTGCAATTCACAAACCTGCAGAGTTATAAATGATAACTCTCGTCCACAAATATATTGAGGGAAGGCAAAGAAGAGGATTTGAAATCAAGGCAGAATTGCAGGAAACAGATTTCAGGAGGTAGATTCGAATCGCCTTTAAAGCACATGAAAAGCGGCAAAACGTTGACAATGATGCCCTTGGCCAAAAAGGGCGTATGCGTTTTTTCCTGAATATATTCAGGAAAAAACGCATACGCCCTTTTTGGCCAACCAAGCAACCTGGAAAGGCAAATCAGCGCTACAAAGAAGTCTCGCTTCCCATCGGTCAAAAGGGCCATGCTGAAAAAAGTGTCAAAACCAGAAATGCAGGACAGGCCATGGAGAAATGGGAGCCTTGCTACACTGATGGGCGGGATGTAAATTGCCAAGAGCCACTCTGGAGAAGTGTCCGGTGAGTCCTGAAACATCTGAAAAACACAGCTTAGAGAGCATAGGGCACTTCCACTCATGGGGGTATAAATTGGGAAAATTAAAAATCAGCAAGACACAAGCACCCCAAAGTTTAGGGCTGCTCTGTTGACCAGGACCTCCACTTCATTCCACCTTAAATATCCCAGGAAAGAGAAAAATGGATAAAGAAGTTGTGGTCCTTATGTACATTGGAATATCACTCAGCCAGGAAATCAATGTCGTAAGGTTAGTAGCAGCATGATGAGTGGATTTAGGTACGACGATTCTAAGTGAAATAAGTCACACAGAAAAGGACACTTCTCATAAGGTATCACTGATAGAGGGAATGTAAAAAGCGTTACACTTGAACTGAATTACAAAACAGAACAGAGTCACACATGCAGAAAACACACTATGGCTGCTTAACGGGAAAGGTGAGGTGGGGTGATACATAAAACAAGGGTATCAAATTAGCTCAGATACCGTTCCATAAACCCAATATGTAATAGACAAGACCTACTCCTGGCTCAGAGAACTGGACTCAACACGCCCTATTCACCGCACAAGAATATATCTGACTAATAATAATCGTAAAACCTATGTATTGATATCTCTCTGTTAGTGTGTCAAGTGGGGGTAAAGCGGCATAAACACAGCAGTGAAAAGCAGCTAAACCCCATTATAAAAATAAATTACTTTGAAACACCCATGAAACAAAGACAGTGAAAGAGAGAGAAATTCTTACACAATGCGTTCAGGGGCTGTGATGCAACCTGGATTGACCATATCTAGACGCACAGCTGGATGAGACATAAGGGTGGACACTCTTGGGGCTGAGAGGTTTGGTGAGGTTGGGTGAGCAAACGCAGACCCTTTAAAGGAATACTGCGTGGTACCCATCGCATGGGTCCCAAATCTCCAGGTTCAAGGGCATCTTCCTACATCAAAAACATGCATGAGAAACCCAGAAGATGGTACACCGTGTGATGGGGAAAGGTTTCTAAAACGCACCTCATTTCTCATCTCCTTGTGCCCGGGTTCCCCATTCCAGCCGCTTTACTAGCAAGCTCCCTACTTGGAGCATCAGCACCTTTAACCTCCTGTTCCATACAGGTTGCAATTTGTCCTGAGGATAAACGGGAAGACGTGGAACCAACGAGAGACTAGCTCTTGGTGTTGGGACAGGCACAGGTCACTCTATTTTCCCATCAGAAAGAAGAATTAACCACAGGCTCAGCCTGACCCCCGGAACCAGAACAGGGCCTGAAGCCATTCTGCGATTTTGCGGCCAGCTCCCATAAAAACGAGTTGTAAAATGGAGGTTCAGGGCACTGCAATTCACAAACCTGCAGAGTTATAAATGATAACTGTCGTCCACAAATATATTGAGGGAAGGCAAAGAAGAGGATTTGAAATCAAGGCAGAATTGCAGGAAACAGATTTCAGGAGGTAGATTCGAATCGCCTTTAAAGCACATGAAAAGCGGCAAAACGTTGACAATGATGCCCTTGGCCAAAAAGGGCGTATGCGTTTTTTCCTGAATATATTCAGGAAAAAACGCATACGCCCTTTTTGGCCAACCAAGCCACCTGGAAAGGCAAATCAGCGCTACAAAGAAGTCTCGCTTCCCATCGGTCAAAAGGGCCATGCTGAAAAAAGTGTCAAAACCAGAAATGCAGGACAGGCCATGGAGAAATGGGAGCCTTGCTACACTGATGGGCGGGATGTAAATTGCCAAGAGCCACTCTGGAGAAGTGTCCGGTGAGTCCTGAAACATCTGAAAAACACAGCTTAGAGAGCATAGGGCACTTCCACTCATGGGGGTATAAATTGGGAAAATTAAAAATCAGCAAGACACAAGCACCCCAAAGTTTAGGGCTGCTCTGTTGACCAGGACCTCCACTTCATTCCACCTTAAATATCCCAGGAAAGAGAAAAATGGATAAAGAAGTTGTGGTCCTTATGTACATTGGAATATCACTCAGCCAGGAAATCAATGTCGTAAGGTTAGTAGCAGCATGATGAGTGGATTTAGGTACGACGATTCTAAGTGAAATAAGTCACACAGAAAAGGACACTTCTCATAAGGTATCACTGATAGAGGGAATGTAAAAACCGTTACACTTGAACTGAATTACAAAACAGAACAGAGTCACACATGCAGAAAACACACTATGGCTGCTTAACGGGAAAGGTGAGGTGGGGTGATACATAAAACAAGGGTATCAAATTAGCTCAGATACCGTTCCATAAACCCAATATGTAATAGACAAGACCTACTCCTGGCTCAGAGAACTGGACTCAACACGCCCTATTCACCGCACAAGAATATATCTGACTAATAATAATCGTAAAACCTATGTATTGCTATCTCTCTGTTAGTGTGTCAAGTGGGTGTAAAGCGGCATAAACACAGCAGTGAAAAGCAGCTAAACCCCATTATAAAAATAAATTACTTTGAAACACCCATGAAACAAAGACAGTGAAAGAGAGAGAAATTCTTACACAATGCGTTCAGGGGCTGTGATGCAACCTGGATTGACCATATCTAGACGCACAGCTGGATGAGACATAAGGGTGGACACTCTTGGGGCTGAGAGGTTTGGTGAGGTTGGGTGAGCAAACGCAGACCCTTTAAAGGAATACTGCATGGTACCCATCGCATGGGTCCCAAATCTCCAGGTTCAAGGGCATCTTCCTACATCAAAAACATGCATGAGAAACCCAGAAGATGGTACACCGTGTGATGGGGAAAGGTTTCTAAAACGCACCTCATTTCTCATCTCCTTGTGCCCGGGTTCGCCATTCCAGCCGCTTTACTAGCAAGCTCCCTACTTGGAGCATCAGCACCTTTAACCTCCTGTTCCATACAGGTTGCAATTTGTCCTGAGGATAAACGGGAAGACGTGGAACCAACGAGAGACTAGCTCTTGGTGTTGGGACAGGCACAGGTCACTCTATTTTCCCATCAGAAAGAAGAATTAACCACAGGCTCAGCCTGCCCCCCGGAACCAGAACAGGGCCTGAAGCCATTCTGCGATTTTGCGGCCAGCTCCCATAAAAACGAGTTGTAAAATGGAGGTTCAGGGCACTGCAATTCACAAACCTGCAGAGTTATAAATGATAACTCTCGTCCACAAATATATTGAGGGAAGGCAAAGAAGAGGATTTGAAATCAAGGCAGAATTGCAGGAAACAGATTTCAGGAGGTAGATTCGAATCGCCTTTAAAGCACATGAAAAGCGGCAAAACGTTGACAATGATGCCCTTGGCCAAAAAGGGCGTATGCGTTTTTTCCTGAATATATTCAGGAAAAAACGCATACGCCCTTTTTGGCCAACCAAGCAACCTGGAAAGGCAAATCAGCGCTACAAAGAAGTCTCGCTTCCCATCGGTCAAAAGGGCCATGCTGAAAAAAGTGTCAAAACCAGAAATGCAGGACAGGCCATGGAGAAATGGGAGCCTTGCTACACTGATGGGCGGGATGTAAATTGCCAACAGCCACTCTGGAGAAGTGTCCGGTGAGTCCTGAAACATCTGAAAAACACAGCTTAGAGAGCATAGGGCACTTCCACTCATGGGGGTATAAATTGGGAAAATTAAAAATCAGCAAGACACAAGCACCCCAAAGTTTAGGGCTGCTCTGTTGACCAGGACCTCCACTTCATTCCACCTTAAATATCCCAGGAAAGAGAAAAATGGATAAAGAAGTTGTGGTCCTTATGTACATTGGAATATCACTCAGCCAGGAAATCAATGTCGTAAGGTTAGTAGCAGCATGATGAGTGGATTTAGGTACGACGATTCTAAGTGAAATAAGTCACACAGAAAAGGACACTTCTCATAAGGTATCACTGATAGAGGGAATGTAAAAAGCGTTACACTTGAACTGAATTACAAAACAGAACAGAGTCACACATGCAGAAAACACACTATGGCTGCTTAACGGGAAAGGTGAGGTGGGGTGATACATAAAACAAGGGTATCAAATTAGCTCAGATACCGTTCCATAAACCCAATATGTAATAGACAAGACCTACTCCTGGCTCAGAGAACTGGACTCAACACGCCCTATTCACCGCACAAGAATATATCTGACTAATAATAATCGTAAAACCTATGTATTGATATCTCTCTGTTAGTGTGTCAAGTGGGTGTAAAGCGGCATAAACACAGCAGTGAAAAGCAGCTAAACCCCATTATAAAAATAAATTACTTTGAAACACCCATGAAACAAAGACAGTGAAAGAGAGAGAAATTCTTACACAATGCGTTCAGGGGCTGTGATGCAACCTGGATTGACCATATCTAGACGCACAGCTGGATGAGACATAAGGGTGGACACTCTTGGGGCTGAGAGGTTTGGTGAGGTTGGGTGAGCAAACGCAGACCCTTTAAAGGAATACTGCGTGGTACCCATCGCATGGGTCCCAAATCTCCAGGTTCAAGGGCATCTTCGTACATCAAAAACATGCATGAGAAACCCAGAAGATGGTACACCGTGTGATGGGGAAAGGTTTCTAAAACGCACCTCATTTCTCATCTCCTTGTGCCCGGGTTCGCCATTCCAGCCTCTTTACTAGCAAGCTCCCTACTTGGAGCATCAGCACCTTTAACCTCCTGTTCCATACAGGTTGCAATTTGTCCTGAGGATAAACGGGAAGACGTGGAACCAACGAGAGACTAGCTCTTGGTGTTGGGACAGGCACAGGTCACTCTATTTTCCCATCAGAAAGAAGAATTAACCACAGGCTCAGCCTGACCCCCGGAACCAGAACAGGGCCTGAAGCCATTCTGCGATTTTGCGGCCAGCTCCCATAAAAACGAGTTGTAAAATGGAGGTTCAGGGCACTGCAATTCACAAACCTGCAGAGTTATAAATGATAACTGTCGTCCACAAATATACTGAGGGAAGGCAAAGAAGAGGATTTGAAATCAAGGCAGAATTGCAGGAAACAGATTTCAGGAGGTAGATTCGAATCGCCTTTAAAGCACATGAAAAGCGGCAAAACGTTGACAATGATGCCCTTGGCCAAAAAGGGCGTATGCGTTTTTTCCTGAATATATTCAGGAAAAAACGCATACGCCCTTTTTGGCCAACCAAGCCACCTGGAAAGGCAAATCAGCGCTACAAAGAAGTCTCGCTTCCCATCGGTCAAAAGGGCCATGCTGAAAAAAGTGTCAAAACCAGAAATGCAGGACAGGCCATGGAGAAATGGGAGCCTTGCTACACTGATGGGCGGGATGTAAATTGCCAAGAGCCACTCTGGAGAAGTGTCCGGTGAGTCCTGAAACATCTGAAAAACACAGCTTAGAGAGCATAGGGCACTTCCACTCATGGGGGTATAAATTGGGAAAATTAAAAATCAGCAAGACACAAGCACCCCAAAGTTTAGGGCTGCTCTGTTGACCAGGACCTCCACTTCATTCCACCTTAAATATCCCAGGAAAGAGAAAAATGGATAAAGAAGTTGTGGTCCTTATGTACATTGGAATATCACTCAGCCAGGAAATCAATGTCGTAAGGTTAGTAGCAGCATGATGAGTGGATTTAGGTACGACGATTCTAAGTGAAATAAGTCACACAGAAAAGGACACTTCTCATAAGGTATCACTGATAGAGGGAATGTAAAAACCGTTACACTTGAACTGAATTACAAAACAGAACAGAGTCACACATGCAGAAAACACACTATGGCTGCTTAACGGGAAAGGTGAGGTGGGGTGATACATAAAACAAGGGTATCAAATTAGCTCAGATACCGTTCCATAAACCCAATATGTAATAGACAAGACCTACTCCTGGCTCAGAGAACTGGACTCAACACGCCCTATTCACCGCACAAGAATATATCTGACTAATAATAATCGTAAAACCTATGTATTGATATCTCTCTGTTAGTGTGTCAAGTGGGTGTAAAGCGGCATAAACACAGCAGTGAAAAGCAGCTAAACCCCATTATAAAAATAAATTACTTTGAAACACCCATGAAACAAAGACAGTGAAAGAGAGAGAAATTCTTACACAATGCGTTCAGGGGCTGTGATGCAACCTGGATTGACCATATCTAGACGCACAGCTGGATCAGACATAAGGGTGGACACTCTTGGGGCTGAGAGGTTTGGTGAGGTTGGGTGAGCAAACGCAGACCCTTTAAAGGAATACTGCGTGGTACCCATCGCATGGGTCCCAAATCTCCAGGTTCAAGGGCATCTTCCTACATCAAAAACATGCATGAGAAACCCAGAAGATGGTACACCGTGTGATGGGGAAAGGTTTCTAAAACGCACCTCATGTCTCATCTCCTTGTGCCCGGGTTCGCCATTCCAGCCGCTTTACTAGCAAGCTCCCTACTTGGAGCATCAGCACCTTTAACCTCCTGTTCCATACAGGTTGCAATTTGTCCTGAGGATAAACGGGAAGACGTGGAACCAACGAGAGACTAGCTCTTGGTGTTGGGACAGGCACAGGTCACTCTATTTTCCCATCAGAAAGAAGAATTAACCACAGGCTCAGCCTGCCCCCCGGAACCAGAACAGGGCCTGAAGCCATTCTGCGATTTTGCGGCCAGCTCCCATAAAAACGAGTTGTAAAATGGAGGTTCAGGGCACTGCAATTCACAAACCTGCAGAGTTATAAATGATAACTCTCGTCCACAAATATATTGAGGGAAGGCAAAGAATAGGATTTGAAATCAAGGCAGAATTGCAGGAAACAGATTTCAGGAGGTAGATACGAATCGCCTTTAAAGCACATGAAAAGCGGCAAAACGTTGACAATGATGCCCTTGGCCAAAAAGGGCGTATGCGTTTTTTCCTGAATATATTCAGGAAAAAACGCATACGCCCTTTTTGGCCAACCAAGCAACCTGGAAAGGCAAATCAGCGCTACAAAGAAGTCTCGCTTCCCATCGGTCAAAAGGGCCATGCTGAAAAAAGTGTCAAAACCAGAAATGCAGGACAGGCCATGGAGAAATGGGAGCCTTGCTACACTGATGGGCGGGATGTAAATTGCCAAGAGCCACTCCGGAGAAGTGTCCGGTGAGTCCTGAAACATCTGAAAAACACAGCTTAGAGAGCATAGGGCACTTCCACTCATGGGGGTATACATTGGGAAAATGAAAAATCAGCAAGACACAAGCACCCCAAAGTTTAGGGCTGCTCTGTTGACCAGGACCTCCACTTCATTCCACCTTAAATATCCCAGGAAAGAGAAAAATGGATAAAGAAGTTGTGGTCCTTATGTACATTGGAATATCACTCAGCCAGGAAATCAATGTCGTAAGGTTAGTAGCAGCATGATGAGTGGATTTAGGTACGACGATTCTAAGTGAAATAAGTCACACAGAAAAGGACACTTCTCATAAGGTATCACTGATAGAGGGAATGTAAAAACCGTTACACTTGAACTGAATTACAAAACAGAACAGAGTCACACATGCAGAAAACACACTATGGCTGCTTAACGGGAAAGGTGAGGTGGGGTGATACATAAAACAAGGGTATCAAATTAGCTCAGATACCGTTCCATAAACCCAATATGTAATAGACAAGACCTACTCCTGGCTCAGAGAACTGGACTCAACACGCCCTATTCACCGCACAAGAATATATCTGACTAATAATAATCGTAAAACCTATGTATTGATATCTCTCTGTTAGTGTGTCAAGTGGGTGTAAAGCGGCATAAACACAGCAGTGAAAAGCAGCTAAACCCCATTATAAAAATAAATTACTTTGAAACACCCATGAAACAAAGACAGTGAAAGAGAGAGAAATTCTTACACAATGCGTTCAGGGGCTGTGATGCAACCTGGATTGACCATATCTAGACGCACAGCTGGATGAGACATAAGGGTGGACACTCTTGGGGCTGAGAGGTTTGGTGAGGTTGGGTGAGCAAACGCAGACCCTTTAAAGGAATACTGCGTGGTACCCATCGCATGGGTCCCAAATCTCCAGGTTCAAGGGCATCTTCCTACATCAAAAACATGCATGAGAAACCCAGAAGATGGTACACCGTGTGATGGGGAAAGGTTTCTAAAACGCACCTCATTTCTCAACTCCTTGTGCCCGGGTTCGCCATTCCAGCCGCTTTACTAGCAAGCTCCCTACTTGGAGCATCAGCACCTTTAACCTCCTGTTCCATGCAGGTTGCAATTTGTCCTGAGGATAAACGGGAAGACGTGGAACCAACGAGAGACTAGCTCTTGGTGTTGGGACAGGCACAGGTCACTCTATTTTCCCATCAGAAAGAAGAATTAACCACAGGCTCAGCCTGCCCCCCGGAACCAGAACAGGGCCTGAAGCCATTCTGCGATTTTGCGGCCAGCTCCCATAAAAACGAGTTGTAAAATGGAGGTTCAGGGCACTGCAATTCACAAACCTGCAGAGTTATTAATGATAACTGTCGTCCACAAATATATTGAGGGAAGGCAAAGAAGAGGATTTGAAATCAAGGCAGAATTGCAGGAAACAGATTTCAGGAGGTAGATTCGAATCGCCTTTAAAGCACATGAAAAGCGGCAAAACGTTGACAATGATGCCCTTGGCCAAAAAGGGCGTATGCGTTTTTTCCTGAATATATTCAGGAAAAAACGCTTACGCCCTTTTTGGCCAACCAAGCCACCTGGAAAGGCAAATCAGCGCTACAAAGAAGTCTCGCTTCCCATCGGTCAAAAGGGCCATGCTGAAAAAAGTGTCAAAACCAGAAATGCAGGACAGGCCATGGAGAAATGGGAGCCTTGCTACACTGATGGGCGGGATGTAAATTGCCAAGAGCCACTCCGGAGAAGTGTCCAGTGAGTCCTGAAACATCTGAAAAACACAGCTTAGAGAGCATAGGGCACTTCCACTCATGGGGGTATAAATTGGGAAAATTAAAAATCAGCAAGACACAAGCACCCCAAAGTTTAGGGCTGCTCTGTTGACCAGGACCTCCACTTCATTCCACCTTAAATATCCCAGGAAAGAGAAAAATGGATAAAGAAGTTGTGGTCCTTATGTACATTGGAATATCACTCAGCCAGGAAATCAATGTCGTAAGGTTAGTAGCAGCATGATGAGTGGATTTAGGTACGACGATTCTAAGTGAAATAAGTCACACAGAAAAGGACACTTCTCATAAGGTATCACTGATAGAGGGAATGTAAAAACCGTTACACTTGAACTGAATTACAAAACAGAACAGAGTCACACATGCAGAAAACACACTATGGCTGCTTAACGGGAAAGGTGAGGTGGGGTGATACATAAAACAAGGGTATCAAATTAGCTCAGATACCGTTCCATAAACCCAATATGTAATAGACAAGACCTACTCCTTGCTCAGAGAACTGGACTCAACACGCCCTATTCACCGCACAAGAATATATCTGACTAATAATAATCGTAAAACCTATGTATTGATATCTCTCTGTTAGTGTGTCAAGTGGGTGTAAAGCGGCATAAACACAGCAGTGAAAAGCAGCTAAACCCCATTATAAAAATAAATTACTTTGAAACACCCATGAAACAAAGACAGTGAAAGAGAGAGAAATTCTTACACAATGCGTTCAGGGGCTGTGATGCAACCTGGATTGACCATATCTAGACGCACAGCTGGATGAGACATAAGGGTGGACACTCTTGGGGCTGAGAGGTTTGGTGAGGTTGGGTGAGCAAACGCAGACCCTTTAAAGGAATACTGCGTGGTACCCATCGCATGGGTCCCAAATCTCCAGGTTCAAGGGCATCTTCCTACATCAAAAACATGCATGAGAAACCCAGAAGATGGTACACCGTGTGATGGGGAAAGGTTTCTAAAACGCACCTCATTTCTCATCTCCTTGTGCCCGGGTTCGCCATTCCAGCCGCTTTACTAGCAAGCTCCCTACTTGGAGCATCAGCACCTTTAACCTCCTGTTCCATGCAGGTTGCAATTTGTCCTGAGGATAAACGGGAAGACGTGGAACCAACGAGAGACTAGCTCTTGGTGTTGGGACAGGCACAGGTCACTCTATTTTCCCATCAGAAAGAAGAATTAACCACAGGCTCAGCCTGCCCCCCGGAACCAGAACAGGGCCTGAAGCCATTCTGCGATTTTGCGGCCAGCTCCCATAAAAACGAGTTGTAAAATGGAGGTTCAGGGCACTGCAATTCACAAACCTGCAGAGTTATAAATGATAACTCTCGTCCACAAATATATTGAGGGAAGGCAAAGAAGAGGATTTGAAATCAAGGCAGAATTGCAGGAAACAGATTTCAGGAGGTAGATACGAATCGCCTTTAAAGCACATGAAAAGCGGCAAAACGTTGACAATGATGCCCTTGGCCAAAAAGGGCGTATGCGTTTTTTCCTGAATATATTCAGGAAAAAACGCATACGCCCTTTTTGGCCAACCAAGCCACCTGGAAAGGCAAATCAGCGCTACAAAGAAGTCTCGCTTCCCATCGGTCAAAAGGGCCATGCTGAAAAAAGTGTCAAAACCAGAAATGCAGGACAGGCCATGGAGAAATGGGAGCCTTGCTACACTGATGGGCGGGATGTAAATTGCCAAGAGCCACTCTGGAGAAGTGTCCGGTGAGTCCTGAAACATCTGAAAAACACAGCTTAGAGAGCATAGGGCACTTCCACTCATGGGGGTATAAATTGGGAAAATTAAAAATCAGCAAGACACAAGCACCCCAAAGTTTAGGGCTGCTCTGTTGACCAGGACCTCCACTTCATTCCACCTTAAATATCCCAGGAAAGAGAAAAATGGATAAAGAAGTTGTGGTCCTTATGTACATTGGAATATCACTCAGCCAGGAAATCAATGTCGTAAGGTTAGTAGCAGCATGATGAGTGGATTTAGGTACGACGATTCTAAGTGAAATAAGTCACACAGAAAAGGACACTTCTCATAAGGTATCACTGATAGAGGGAATGTAAAAACCGTTACACTTGAACTGAATTACAAAACAGAACAGAGTCACACATGCAGAAAACACACTATGGCTGCTTAACGGGAAAGGTGAGGTGGGGTGATACATAAAACAAGGGTATCAAATTAGCTCAGATACCGTTCCATAAACCCAATATGTAATAGACAAGACCTACTCCTTGCTCAGAGAACTGGACTCAACACGCCCTATTCACCGCACAAGAATATATCTGACTAATAATAATCGTAAAACCTATGTATTGATATCTCTCTGTTAGTGTGTCAAGTGGGTGTAAAGCGGCATAAACACAGCAGTGAAAAGCAGCTAAACCCCATTATAAAAATAAATTACTTTGAAACACCCATGAAACAAAGACAGTGAAAGAGAGAGAAATTCTTACACAATGCGTTCAGGGGCTGTGATGCAACCTGGATTGACCATATCTAGACGCACAGCTGGATGAGACATAAGGGTGGACACTCTTGGGGCTGAGAGGTTTGGTGAGGTTGGGTGAGCAAACGCAGACCCTTTAAAGGAATACTGCGTGGTACCCATCGCATGGGTCCCAAATCTCCAGGTTCAAGGGCATCTTCCTACATCAAAAACATGCATGAGAAACCCAGAAGATGGTACACCGTGTGATGGGGAAAGGTTTCTAAAACGCACCTCATTTCTCATCTCCTTGTGCCCGGGTTCGCCATTCCAGCCGCTTTACTAGCAAGCTCCCTACTTGGAGCATCAGCACCTTTAACCTCCTGTTCCGTACAGGTTGCAATTTGTCCTGAGGATAAACGGGAAGACGTGGAACCAACGAGAGACTAGCTCTTGGTGTTGGGACAGGCACAGGTCACTCTATTTTCCCATCAGAAAGAAGAATTAACCACAGGCTCAGCCTGCCCCCCGGAACCAGAACAGGGCCTGAAGCCATTCTGCGATTTTGGCGCCAGCTCCCATAAAAACGAGTTGTAAAATGGAGGTTCAGGGCACTGCAATTCACAAACCTGCAGAGTTATAAATGATAACTCTCGTCCACAAATATATTGAGGGAAGGCAAAGAAGAGGATTTGAAATCAAGGCAGAATTGCAGGAAACAGATTTCAGGAGGTAGATATGAATCGCCTTTAAAGCACATGAAAAGCGGCAAAACGTTGACAATGATGCCCTTGGCCAAAAAGGGCGTATGCGTTTTTTCCTGAATATATTCAGGAAAAAACGCATACGCCCTTTTTGGCCAACCAAGCCACCTGGAAAGGCAAATCAGCGCTACAAAGAAGTCTCGCTTCCCATCGGTCAAAAGGGCCATGCTGAAAAACGTGTCAAAACCAGAAATGCAGGACAGGCCATGGAGAAATGGGAGCCTTGCTACACTGATGGGCGGGATGTAAATTGCCAAGAGCCACTCTGGAGAAGTGTCCGGTGAGTCCTGAAACATCTGAAAAACACAGCTTAGAGAGCATAGGGCACTTCCACTCATGGGGGTATAAATTGGGAAAATTAAAAATCAGCAAGACACAAGCACCCCAAAGTTTAGGGCTGCTCTGTTGACCAGGACCTCCACTTCATTCCTCCTTAAATATCCCAGGAAAGAGAAAAATGGATAAAGAAGTTGTGGTCCTTATGTACATTGGAATATCACTCAGCCAGGAAATCAATGTCGTAAGGTTAGTAGCAGCATGATGAGTGGATTTAGGTACGACGATTCTAAGTGAAATAAGTCACACAGAAAAGGACACTTCTCATAAGGTATCACTGATAGAGGGAATGTTAAAACCGTTACACTTGAACTGAATTACAAAACAGAACAGAGTCACACATGCAGAAAACACACTATGGCTGCTTAACGGGAAAGGTGAGGTGGGGTGAAACATAAAACAAGGGTATCAAATTAGCTCAGATACCGTTCCATAAACCCAATATGTAATAGACAAGACCTACTCCTTGCTCAGAGAACTGGACTCAGCACGCCCTATTCACTGCACAAGAATATATCTGACTAATAATAATCGTAAAACCTATGTATTGATATCTCTCTGTTAGGGTGTCAAGTGGGTGTAAAGTGGCATAAACACAGCAGTGAAAAGCAGCTAAACCCCATTATAAAAATAAATTACTTTGAAACACCCATGAAACAAAGACAGTGAAAGAGAGAGAAATTCTTACACAATGCGTTCAGGGGCTGTGATGCAACCTGGATTGACCATATCTAGACGCACAGCTGGATGAGACATAAGGGTGGACACTCTTGGGGCTGAGAGGTTTGGTGAGGTTGGGTGAGCAAACGCAGACCCTTTAAAGGAATACAGCGTGGTACCCATCGCATGGGTCCCAAATCTCCAGGTTCAAGGGCATCTTCCTACATCAAAAACATGCATGAGAAACCCAGAAGATGGTACACCGTGTGATGGGGAAAGGTTTCTAAAACGCACCTCATTTCTCATCTCCTTGTGCCCGGGTTCGCCATTCCAGCCGCTTTACTAGCAAGCTCCCTACTTGGAGCATCAGCACCTTTAACCTCCTGTTCCATACAGGTTGCAATTTGTCCTGAGGATAAACGGGAAGACGTGGAACCAACGAGAGACTAGCTCTTGGTGTTGGGACAGGCACAGGTCACTCTATTTTCCCATCAGAAAGAAGAATTAACCACAGGCTCAGCCTGCCCCCCGGAACCAGAACAGGGCCTGAAGCCATTCTGCGATTTTGCGGCCAGCTCCCATAAAAACGAGTTGTAAAATGGAGGTTCAGGGCACTGCAATTCACAAACCTGCAGAGTTATAAATGATAACCCTCGTCCACAAATATACTGAGGGAAGGCAAAGAAGAGGATTTGAAATCAAGGCAGAATTGCACGAAACAGATTTCAGGAGGTAGATACGAATCGCCTTTAAAGCACATGAAAAGCGGCAAAACGTTGACAATGATGCCCTTGGCCAAAAAGGGCGTATGCGTTTTTTCCTGAATATATTCAGGAAAAAACGCATACGCCCTTTTTGGCCAACCAAGCCACCTGGAAAGGCAAATCAGTGCTACAAAGAAGTCTCGCTTCCCATCGGTCAAAAGGGCCATGCTGAAAAAAGTGTCAAAACCAGAAATGCAGGACAGGCCATGGAGAAATGGGAGCCTTGCTACACTGATGGGCGGGATGTAAATTGCCAAGAGCCACTCCGGAGAAGTGTCCGGTGAGTCCTGAAACATCTGAAAAACACAGCTTAGAGAGCATAGGGCACTTCCACTCATGGGGGTATAAATTGGGAAAATTAAAAATCAGCAAGACACAAGCACCCCAAAGTTTAGGGCTGCTCTGTTGACCAGGACCTCCACTTCATTCCACCTTAAATATCCCAGGAAAGAGAAAAATGGATAAAGAAGTTGTGGTCCTTATGTACATTGGAATATCACTCAGCCAGGAAATCAATGTCGTAAGGTTAGTAGCAGCATGATGAGTGGATTTAGGTACGACGATTCTAAGTGAAATAAGTCACACAGAAAAGGACACTTCTCATAAGGTATCACTGATAGAGGGAATGTAAAAACCGTTACACTTGAACTGAATTACAAAACAGAACAGAGTCACACATGCAGAAAACACACTATGGCTGCTTAACGGGAAAGGTGAGGTGGGGTGAAACATAAAACAAGGGTATCAAATTAGCTCAGATACCGTTCCATAAACCCAATATGTAATAGACAAGACCTACTCCTTGCTCAGAGAACTGGACTCAGCACGCCCTATTCACTGCACAAGAATATATCTGACTAATAATAATCGTAAAACCTATGTATTGATATCTCTCTGTTAGTGTGTCAAGTGGGTGTAAAGCGGCATAAACACAGCAGTGAAAAGCAGCTAAACCCCATTATAAAAATAAATTACTTTGAAACACCCATGAAACAAAGACAGTGAAAGAGAGAGAAATTCTTACACAATGCGTTCAGGGGCTGTGATGCAACCTGGATTGACCATATCTAGACGCACAGCTGGATGAGACATAAGGGTGGACACTCTTGGGGCTGAGAGGTTTGGTGAGGTTGGGTGAGCAAACGCAGACCCTTTAAAGGAATACTGCGTGGTACCCATCGCATGGGTCCCAAATCTCCAGGTTCAAGGGCATCTTCCTACATCAAAAACATGCATGAGAAACCCAGAAGATGGTACACCGTGTGATGGGGAAAGGTTTCTAAAACGCACCTCATTTCTCATCTCCTTGTGCCTGGGTTCGCCATTCCAGCCGCTTTACTAGCAAGCTCCCTACTTGGAGCATCAGCACCTTTAACCTCCTGTTCCGTAGAGGTTGCAATTTGTCCTGAGGATAAACGGGAAGACGTGGAACCAACGAGAGACTAGCTCTTGGTGTTGGGACAGGCACAGGTCACTCTATTTTCCCATCAGAAAGAAGAATTAACCACAGGCTCAGCCTGCCCCCCGGAACCAGAACAGGGCCTGAAGCCATTCTGTGATTTTGCGGCCAGCTCCCATAAAAACGAGTTGTAAAATGGAGGTTCAGGGCACTGCAATTCACAAACCTGCAGAGTTATAAATGATAACCCTCGTCCACAAATATACTGAGGGAAGGCAAAGAAGAGGATTTGAAATCAAGGCAGAATTGCAGGAAACAGATTTCAGGAGGTAGATACGAATCGCCTTTAAAGCACATGAAAAGCGGCAAAACTTTGACAATGATGCCCTTGGCCAAAAAGGGCGTATGCGTTTTTTCCTGAATATATTCAGGAAAAAACGCATACGCCCTTTTTGGCCAACCAAGCCACCTGGAAAGGCAAATCAGCGCTACAAAGAAGTCTCACTTCCCATCGGTCAAAAGGGCCATGCTGAAAAAAGTGTCAAAACCAGAAATGCAGGACAGGCCATGGAGAAATGGGAGCCTTGCTACACTGATGGGCGGGATGTAAATTGCCAAGAGCCACTCCGGAGAAGTGTCCGGTGAGTCCTGAAACATCTGAAAAACACAGCTTAGAGAGCATAGGGCACTTCCACTCATGGGGGTATAAATTGGGAAAATTAAAAATCAGCAAGACACAAGCACCCCAAAGTTTAGGGCTGCTCTGTTGACCAGGACCTCCACTTCATTCCACCTTAAATATCCCAGGAAAGAGAAAAATGGATAAAGAAGTTGTGGTCCTTATGTACATTGGAATATCACTCAGCCAGGAAATCAATGTCGTAAGGTTAGTAGCAGCATGATGAGTGGATTTAGGTACGATGATTCTAAGTGAAATAAGTCACACAGAAAAGGACACTTCTCATAAGGTATCACTGATAGAGGGAATGTAAAAACCGTTACACTTGAACTGAATTACAAAACAGAACAGAGTCACACATGCAGAAAACACACTATGGCTGCTTAACGGGAAAGGTGAGGTGGGGTGATACATAAAACAAGGGTATCAAATTAGCTCAGATACCGTTCCATAAACCCAATATGTAATAGACAAGACCTACTCCTTGCTCAGAGAACTGGACTCAACACGCCCTATTCACCGCACAAGAATATATCTGACTAATAATAATCGTAAAACCTATGTATTGATATCTCTCTGTTAGTGTGTCAAGTGGGTGTAAAGCGGCATAAACACAGCAGTGAAAAGCAGCTAAACCCCATTATAAAAATAAATTACTTTGAAACACCCATGAAACAAAGACAGTGAAAGAGAGAGAAATTCTTACACAATGCGTTCAGGGGCTGTGATGCAACCTGGATTGACCATATCTAGACGCACAGCTGGATGAGACATAAGGGTGGACACTCTTGGGGCTGAGAGGTTTGGTGAGGTTGGGTGAGCAAACGCAGACCCTTTAAAGGAATACTGCGTGGTACCCATCGCATGGGTCCCAAATCTCCAGGTTCAAGGGCATCTTCCTACATCAAAAACATGCATGAGAAACCCAGAAGATGGTACACCGTGTGATGGGGAAAGGTTTCTAAAACGCACCTCATTTCTCATCTCCTTGTGCCCGGGTTCGCCATTCCAGCCGCTTTACTAGCAAGCTCCCTACTTGGAGCATCAGCACCTTTAACCTCCTGTTCCGTAGAGGTTGCAAATTGTCCTGAGGATAAACGGGAAGACGTGGAACCAACGAGAGACTAGCTCTTGGTGTTGGGACAGGCACAGGTCACTCTATTTTCCCATCAGAAAGAAGAATTAACCACAGGCTCAGCCTGCCCCCCGGAACCAGAACAGGGCCTGAAGCCATTCTGCGATTTTGCGGCCAGCTCCCATAAAAACGAGTTGTAAAATGGAGGTTCAGGGCACTGCAATTCACAAACCTGCAGAGTTATAAATGATAACTCTCGTCCACAAATATATTGAGGGAAGGCAAAGAAGAGGATTTGAAATCAAGGCAGAATTGCAGGAAACAGATTTCAGGAGGTAGATACGAATCGCCTTTAAAGCACATGAAAAGCGGCAAAACGTTGACAATGATGCCCTTGGCCAAAAAGGGCGTATGCGTTTTTTCCTGAATATATTCAGGAAAAAACGCATACGCCCTTTTTGGCCAACCAAGCCACCTGGAAAGGCAAATCAGCGCTACAAAGAAGTCTCGCTTCCCATCGGTCAAAAGGGCCATGCTGAAAAAAGTGTCAAAACCAGAAATGCAGGACCGGCCATGGAGAAATGGGAGCCTTGCTACACTGATGGGCGGGATGTAAATAGCCAAAAGCCACTCCGGAGAAGTGTCCGGTGAGTCCTGAAACATCTGAAAAACACAGCTTAGAGAGCATAGGGCACTTCCACTCATGGGGGTATAAATTGGGAAAATTAAAAATCAGCAAGACACAAGCACCCCAAAGTTTAGGGCTGCTCTGTTGACCAGGACCTCCACTTCATTCCACCTTAAATATCCCAGGAAAGAGAAAAATGGATAAAGAAGTTGTGGTCCTTATGTACAATGGAATATCACTCAGCCATGAAATCAATGTCGTAAGGTTAGTAGCAGCATGATGAGTGGATTTAGGTACGACGATTCTAAGTGAAATAAGTCACACAGAAAAGGACACTTCTCATAAGGTATCACTGATAGAGGGAATGTAAAAACCGTTACACTTGAACTGAATTACAAAACAGAACAGAGTCACACATGCAGAAAACACACTATGGCTGCTTAACGGGAAAGGTGAGGTGGGGTGAAACATAAAACAAGGGTATCAAATTAGCTCAGATACCGTTCCATAAACCCAATATGTAATAGACAAGACCTACTCCTTGCTCAGAGAACTGGACTCAGCACGCCCTATTCACCGCACAAGAATATATCTGACTAATAATAATCGTAAAACCTATGTATTGATATCTCTCTGTTAGTGTGTCAAGTGGGTGTAAAGCGGCATAAACACAGCAGTGAAAAGCAGCTAAACCCCATTATAAAAATAAATTACTTTGAAACACCCATGAAACAAAGACAGTGAAAGAGAGAGAAATTCTTACACAATGCGTTCAGGGGCTGTGATGTAAACTGGATTGACCATATCTAGACGCACAGCTGGATGAGACATAAGGGTGGACACTCTTGGGGCTGAGAGGTTTGGTGAGGTTGGGTGAGCAAACGCAGACCCTTTAAAGGAATACTGCGTGGTACCCATCGCATGGGTCCCAAATCTCCAGGTTCAAGGGCATCTTCCTACATCAAAAACATGCATGAGAAACCCAGAAGATGGTACACCGTGTGATGGGGAAAGGTTTTTAAAACGCACCTCATTTCTCATCTCCTTGTGCCCGGGTTCGCCACTCCAGCCGCTTTACTAGCAAGCTCCCTACTTGGAGCATCAGCACCTTTAACCTCCTGTTCCATGCAGGTTGCAATTTGTCCTGAGGATAAACGGGAAGACGTGGAACCAACGAGAGACTAGCTCTTGGTGTTGGGACAGGCACAGGTCACTCTATTTTCCCATCAGAAAGAAGAATTAACCACAGGCTCAGCCTGCCCCCCGGAACCAGAACAGGGCCTGAAGCCATTCTGCGATTTTGCGGCCAGCTCCCATAAAAACGAGTTGTAAAATGGAGGTTCAGGGCACTGCAATTCACAAACCTGCAGAGTTATTAATGATAACTCTCGTCCACAAATATATTGAGGGAAGGCAAAGAAGAGGATTTGAAATCAAGGCAGAATTGCAGGAAACAGATTTCAGGAGGTAGATTCGAATCGCCTTTAAAGCACATGAAAAGCGGCAAAACGTTGACAATGATGACCTTGGCCAAAAAGGGCGTATGCGTTTTTTCCTGAATATATTCAGGAAAAAACGCTTACGCCCTTTTTGGCCAACCAAGCCACCTGGAAAGGCAAATCAGCGCTACAAAGAAGTCTCGCTTCCCATCGGTCAAAAGGGCCATGCTGAAAAAAGTGTCAAAACCAGAAATGCAGGACAGGCCATGGAGAAATGGGAGCCTTGCTACACTGATGGGCGGGATGTAAATTGCCAAGAGCCACTCTGGAGAAGTGTCCGGTGAGTCCTGAAACATCTGAAAAACACAGCTTAGAGAGCATAGGGCACTTCCACTCATGGGGGTATAAATTGGGAAAATTAAAAATCAGCAAGACACAAGCACCCCAAAGTTTAGGGCTGCTCTGTTGACCAGGACCTCCACTTCATTCCACCTTAAATATCCCAGGAAAGAGAAAAATGGATAAAGAAGTTGTGGTCCTTATGTACATTGGAATATCACTCAGCCAGGAAATCAATGTCGTAAGGTTAGTAGCAGCATGATGAGTGGATTTAGGTACGACGATTCTAAGTGAAATAAGTCACACAGAAAAGGACACTTCTCATAAGGTATCACTGATAGAGGGAATGTAAAAACCGTTACACTTGAACTGAATTACAAAACAGAACAGAGTCACACATGCAGAAAACACACTATGGCTGCTTAACGGGAAAGGTGAGGTGGGGTGATACATAAAACAAGGGTATCAAATTAGCTCAGATACCGTTCCATAAACCCAATATGTAATAGACAAGACCTACTCCTTGCTCAGAGAACTGGACTCAACACGCCCTATTCACCGCACAAGAATATATCTGACTAATAATAATCGTAAAACCTATGTATTGATATCTCTCTGTTAGTGTGTCAAGTGGGTGTAAAGCGGCATAAACACAGCAGTGAAAAGCAGCTAAACCCCATTATAAAAATAAATTACTTTGAAACACCCATGAAACAAAGACAGTGAAAGAGAGAGAAATTCTTACACAATGCGTTCAGGGGCTGTGATGCAACCTGGATTGACCATATCTAGACGCACAGCTGGATGAGACATAAGGGTGGACACTCTTGGGGCTGAGAGGTTTGGTGAGGTTGGGTGAGCAAACGCAGACCCTTTAAAGGAATACTGCGTGGTACCCATCGCATGGGTCCAAAATCTCCAGGTTCAAGGGCATCTTCCTACATCAAAAACATGCATGAGAAACCCAGAAGATGGTACACCGTGTGATGGGGAAAGGTTTCTAAAACGCACCTCATTTCTCATCTCCTTGTGCCCGGGTTCGCCATTCCAGCCGCTTTACTAGCAAGCTCCCTACTTGGAGCATCAGCACCTTTAACCTCCTGTTCCGTAGAGGTTGCAAATTGTCCTGAGGATAAACGGGAAGACGTGGAACCAACGAGAGACTAGCTCTTGGTGTTGGGACAGGCACAGGTCACTCTATTTTCCCATCAGAAAGAAGAATTAACCACAGGCTCAGCCTGCCCCCCGGAACCAGAACAGGGCCTGAAGCCATTCTGCGATTTTGCGGCCAGCTCCCATAAAAACGAGTTGTAAAATGGAGGTTCAGGGCACTGCAATTCACAAACCTGCAGAGTTATAAATGATAACTCTCGTCCACAAATATATTGAGGGAAGGCAAAGAAGAGGATTTGAAATCAAGGCAGAATTGCAGGAAACAGATTTCAGGAGGTAGATACGAATCGCCTTTAAAGCACATGAAAAGCGGCAAAACGTTGACAATGATGACCTTGGCCAAAAAGGGCGTACGCGTTTTTTCCTGAATATATTCAGGAAAAAACGCGTACGCCCTTTTTGGCCAACCAAGCCACCTGGAAAGGCAAATCAGCGCTACAAAGAAGTCTCGCTTCCCATCGGTCAAAAGGGCCATGCTGAAAAAAGTGTCAAAACCAGAAATGCAGGACAGGCCATGGAGAAATGGGAGCCTTGCTACACTGATGGGCGGGATGTAAATTGCCAAGAGCCACTCTGGAGAAGTGTCCGGTGAGTCCTGAAACATCTGAAAAACACAGCTTAGAGAGCATAGGGCACTTCCACTCATGGGGGTATAAATTGGGAAAATTAAAAATCAGCAAGACACAAGCACCCCAAAGTTTAGGGCTGCTCTGTTGACCAGGACCTCCACTTCATTCCACCTTAAATATCCCAGGAAAGAGAAAAATGGATAAAGAAGTTGTGGTCCTTATGTACATTGGAATATCACTCAGCCAGGAAATCAATGTCGTAAGGTTAGTAGCAGCATGATGAGTGGATTTAGGTACGACGATTCTAAGTGAAATAAGTCACACAGAAAAGGACACTTCTCATAAGGTATCACTGATAGAGGGAATGTAAAAACCGTTACACTTGAACTGAATTACAAAACAGAACAGAGTCACACATGCAGAAAACACACTATGGCTGCTTAACGGGAAAGGTGAGGTGGGGTGATACATAAAACAAGGGTATCAAATTAGCTCAGATACCGTTCCATAAACCCAATATGTAATAGACAAGACCTACTCCTTGCTCAGAGAACTGGACTCAACACGCCCTATTCACCGCACAAGAATATATCTGACTAATAATAATCGTAAAACCTATGTATTGATATCTCTCTGTTAGTGTGTCAAGTGGGTGTAAAGCGGCATAAACACAGCAGTGAAAAGCAGCTAAACCCCATTATAAAAATAAATTACTTTGAAACACCCATGAAACAAAGACAGTGAAAGAGAGAGAAATTCTTACACAATGCGTTCAGGGGCTGTGATGCAACCTGGATTGACCATATCTAGACGCACAGCTGGATGAGACATAAGGGTGGACACTCTTGGGGCTGAGAGGTTTGGTGAGGTTGGGTGAGCAAACGCAGACCCTTTAAAGTAATACTGCGTGGTACCCATCGCATGGGTCCCAAATCTCCAAGTTCAAGGGCATCTTCCTACATCAAAAACATGCATGAGAAACCCAGAAGATGGTACACCGTGTGATGGGGAAAGGTTTCTAAAACGCACCTCATTTCTCAACTCCTTGTGCCCGGGTTCGCCATTCCAGCCGCTTTAATAGCAAGCTCCCTACTTGGAGCATCAGCACCTTTAACCTCCTGTTCCATGCAGGTTGCAATTTGTCCTGAGGATAAACGGGAAGACGTGGAACCAACGAGAGACTAGCTCTTGGTGTTGGGACAGGCACAGGTCACTCTATTTTCCCATCAGAAAGAAGAATTAACCACAGGCTCAGCCTGCCCCCCGGAACCAGAACAGGGCCTGAAGCCATTCTGCGATTTTGCGGCCAGCTCCCATAAAAACGAGTTGTAAAATGGAGGTTCAGGGCACTGCAATTCACAAACCTGCAGAGTTATTAATGATAACTGTCGTCCACAAATATATTGAGGGAAGGCAAAGAAGAGGATTTGAAATCAAGGCAGAATTGCAGGAAACAGATTTCAGGAGGTAGATTCGAATCGCCTTTAAAGCACATGAAAAGCGGCAAAACGTTGACAATGATGCCCTTGGCCAAAAAGGGCGTATGCGTTTTTTCCTGAATATATTCAGGAAAAAACGCATACGCCCTTTTTGGCCAACCAAGCCACCTGGAAAGGCAAATCAGCGCTACAAAGAAGTCTCGCTTCCCATCGGTCAAAAGGGCCATGCTGAAAAAAGTGTCAAAACCAGAAATGCAGGACAGGCCATGGAGAAATGGGAGCCTTGCTACACTGATGGGCGGGATGTAAATTGCCAAGAGCCACTCCGGAGAACTGCAAGGTGAGTCCTGAAACATCTGAAAAACACAGCTTAGAGAGCATAGGGCACTTCCACTCATGGGGGTATAAATTGGGAAAATTAAAAATCAGCAAGACACAAGCACCCCAAAGTTTAGGGCTGCTCTGTTGACCAGGACCTCCACTTCATTCCACCTTAAATATCCCAGGAAAGAGAAAAATGGATAAAGAAGTTGTGGTCCTTATGTACATTGGAATATCACTCAGCCAGGAAATCAATGTCGTAAGGTTAGTAGCAGCATGATGAGTGGATTTAGGTACGACGATTCTAAGTGAAATAAGTCACACAGAAAAGGACACTTCTCATAAGGTATCACTGATAGAGGGAATGTAAAAACCGTTACACTTGAACTGAATTACAAAACAGAACAGAGTCACACATGCAGAAAACACACTATGGCTGCTTAACGGGAAAGGTGAGGTGGGGTGATACATAAAACAAGGGTATCAAATTAGCTCAGATACCGTTCCATAAACCCAATATGTAATAGACAAGACCTACTCCTTGCTCAGAGAACTGGACTCAACACGCCCTATTCACCGCACAAGAATATATCTGACTAATAATAATCGTAAAACCTATGTATTGATATCTCTCTGTTAGTGTGTCAAGTGGGTGTAAAGCGGCATAAACACAGCAGTGAAAAGCAGCTAAACCCCATTATAAAAATAAATTACTTTGAAACACCCATGAAACAAAGACAGTGAAAGAGAGAGAAATTCTTACACAATGCGTTCAGGGGCTGTGATGCAACCTGGATTGACCATATCTAGACGCACAGCTGGATGAGACATAAGGGTGGACACTCTTGGGGCTGAGAGGTTTGGTGAGGTTGGGTGAGCAAACGCAGACCCTTTAAAGGAATACTGCGTGGTACCCATCGCATGGGTCCCAAATCTCCAGGTTCAAGGGCATCTTCCTACATCAAAAACATGCATGAGAAACCCAGAAGATGGTACACCGTGTGATGGGGAAAGGTTTCTAAAACGCACCTCATTTCTCATCTCCTTGTGCCCGGGTTCGCCATTCCAGCCGCTTTACTAGCAAGCTCCCTACTTGGAGCATCAGCACCTTTAACCTCCTGTTCCGTAGAGGTTGCAAATTGTCCTGAGGATAAACGGGAAGACGTGGAACCAACGAGAGACTAGCTCTTGGTGTTGGGACAGGCACAGGTCACTCTATTTTCCCATCAGAAAGAAGAATTAACCACAGGCTCAGCCTGCCCCCCGGAACCAGAACAGGGCCTGAAGCCATTCTGCGATTTTGCGGCCAGCTCCCATAAAAACGAGTTGTAAAATGGAGGTTCAGGGCACTGCAATTCACAAACCTGCAGAGTTATTAATGATAACTCTCGTCCACAAATATATTGAGGGAAGGCAAAGAAGAGGATTTGAAATCAAGGCAGAATTGCAGGAAACAGATTTCAGGAGGTAGATTCGAATCGCCTTTAAAGCACATGAAAAGCGGCAAAACGTTGACAATGATGACCTTGGCCAAAAAGGGCGTATGCGTTTTTTCCTGAATATATTCAGGAAAAAACGCTTACGCCCTTTTTGGCCAACCAAGCCACCTGGAAAGGCAAATCAGCGCTACAAAGAAGTCTCGCTTCCCATCGGTCAAAAGGGCCATGCTGAAAAAAGTGTCAAAACCAGAAATGCAGGACCGGCCATGGAGAAATGGGAGCCTTGCTACACTGATGGGCGGGATGTAAATTGCCAAGAGCCACTCTGGAGAAGTGTCCGGTGAGTCCTGAAACATCTGAAAAACACAGCTTAGAGAGCATAGGGCACTTCCACTCATGGGGGTATAAATTGGGAAAATTAAAAATCAGCAAGACACAAGCACCCCAAAGTTTAGGGCTGCTCTGTTGACCAGGACCTCCACTTCATTCCACCTTAAATATCCCAGGAAAGAGAAAAATGGATAAAGAAGTTGTGGTCCTTATGTACATTGGAATATCACTCAGCCAGGAAATCAATGTCGTAAGGTTAGTAGCAGCATGATGAGTGGATTTAGGTACGACGATTCTAAGTGAAATAAGTCACACAGAAAAGGACACTTCTCATAAGGTATCACTGATAGAGGGAATGTAAAAACCGTTACACTTGAACTGAATTACAAAACAGAACAGAGTCACACATGCAGAAAACACACTATGGCTGCTTAACGGGAAAGGTGAGGTGGGGTGATACATAAAACAAGGGTATCAAATTAGCTCAGATACCGTTCCATAAACCCAATATGTAATAGACAAGACCTACTCCTTGCTCAGAGAACTGGACTCAACACGCCCTATTCACCGCACAAGAATATATCTGACTAATAATAATCGTAAAACCTATGTATTGATATCTCTCTGTTAGTGTGTCAAGTGGGTGTAAAGCGGCATAAACACAGCAGTGAAAAGCAGCTAAACCCCATTATAAAAATAAATTACTTTGAAACACCCATGAAACAAAGACAGTGAAAGAGAGAGAAATTCTTACACAATGCGTTCAGGGGCTGTGATGCAACCTGGATTGACCATATCTAGACGCACAGCTGGATGAGACATAAGGGTGGACACTCTTGGGGCTGAGAGGTTTGGTGAGGTTGGGTGAGCAAACGCAGACCCTTTAAAGGAATACTGCGTGGTACCCATCGCATGGGTCCCAAATCTCCAGGTTCAAGGGCATCTTCCTACATCAAAAACATGCATGAGAAACCCAGAAGATGGTACACTGTGTGATGGGGAAAGGTTTCTAAAACGCACCTCATTTCTCATCTCCTTGTGCCCGGGTTCGCCATTCCAGCCGCTTTACTAGCAAGCTCCCTACTTGGAGCATCAGCACCTTTAACCTCCTGTTCCGTACAGGTTGCAATTTGTCCTGAGGATAAACGGGAAGACGTGGAACCAACGAGAGACTAGCTCTTGGTGTTGGGACAGGCACAGGTCACTCTATTTTCCCATCAGAAAGAAGAATTAACCACAGGCTCAGCCTGCCCCCCGGAACCAGAACAGGGCCTGAAGCCATTCTGTGATTTTGCGGCCAGCTCCCATAAAAACGAGTTGTAAAATGGAGGTTCAGGGCACTGCAATTCACAAACCTGCAGAGTTATAAATGATAACTCTCGTCCACAAATATATTGAGGGAAGGCAAAGAAGAGGATTTGAAATCAAGGCAGAATTGCAGGAAACAGATTTCAGGAGGTAGATACGAATCGCCTTTAAAGCACATGAAAAGCGGCAAAACGTTGACAATGATGCCCTTGGCCAAAAAGGGCGTATGCTTTTTTTCCTGAATATATTCAGGAAAAAACGCATACGCCCTTTTTGGCCAACCAAGCCACCTGGAAAGGCAAATCAGCGCTACAAAGAAGTCTCGCTTCCCATCGGTCAAAAGGGCCATGCTGAAAAAAGTGTCAAAACCAGAAATGCAGGACAGGCCATGGAGAAATGGGAGCCTTGCTACACTGATGGGCGGGATGTAAATTGCCAAGAGCCACTCTGGAGAAGTGTCCGGTGAGTCCTGAAACATCTGAAAAACACAGCTTAGAGAGCATAGGGCACTTCCACTCATGGGGGTATAAATTGGGAAAATTAAAAATCAGCAAGACACAAGCACCCCAAAGTTTAGGGCTGCTCTGTTGACCAGGACCTCCACTTCATTCCACCTTAAATATCCCAGGAAAGAGAAAAATGGATAAAGAAGTTGTGGTCCTTATGTACATTGGAATATCACTCAGCCAGGAAATCAATGTCGTAAGGTTAGTAGCAGCATGATGAGTGGATTTAGGTACGACGATTCTAAGTGAAATAAGTCACACAGAAAAGGACACTTCTCATAAGGTATCACTGATAGAGGGAATGTAAAAACCGTTACACTTGAACTGAATTACAAAACAGAACAGAGTCACACATGCAGAAAACACACTATGGCTGCTTAACGGGAAAGGTGAGGTGGGGTGATACATAAAACAAGGGTATCAAATTAGCTCAGATACCGTTCCATAAACCCAATATGTAATAGACAAGACCTACTCCTTGCTCAGAGAACTGGACTCAACACGCCCTATTCACCGCACAAGAATATATCTGACTAATAATAATCGTAAAACCTATGTATTGATATCTCTCTGTTAGTGTGTCAAGTGGGTGTAAAGCGGCATAAACACAGCAGTGAAAAGCAGCTAAACCCCATTATAAAAATAAATTACTTTGAAACACCCATGAAACAAAGACAGTGAAAGAGAGAGAAATTCTTACACAATGCGTTCAGGGGCTGTGATGCAACCTGGATTGACCATATCTAGACGCACAGCTGGATGAGACATAAGGGTGGACACTCTTGGGGCTGAGAGGTTTGGTGAGGTTGGGTGAGCAAACGCAGACCCTTTAAAGGAATACTGCGTGGTACCCATCGCATGGGTCCCAAATCTCCAGGTTCAAGGGCATCTTCCTACATCAAAAACATGCATGAGAAACCCAGAAGATGGTACACCGTGTGATGGGGAAAGGTTTCTAAAACGCACCTCATTTCTCATCTCCTTGTGCCCGGGTTCGCCATTCCAGCCGCTTTACTAGCAAGCTCCCTACTTGGAGCATCAGCACCTTTAACCTCCTGTTCCGTAGAGGTTGCAAATTGTCCTGAGGATAAACGGGAAGACGTGGAACCAACGAGAGACTAGCTCTTGGTGTTGGGACAGGCACAGGTCACTCTATTTTCCCATCAGAAAGAAGAATTAACCACAGGCTCAGCCTGCCCCCCGGAACCAGAACAGGGCCTGAAGCCATTCGGCGATTTTGCGGCCAGCTCCCATAAAAACGAGTTGTAAAATGGAGGTTCAGGGCACTGCAATTCACAAACCTGCAGAGTTATTAATGATAACTCTCGTCCACAAATATATTGAGGGAAGGCAAAGAAGAGGATTTGAAATCAAGGCAGAATTGCAGGAAACAGATTTCAGGAGGTAGATTCGAATCGCCTTTAAAGCACATGAAAAGCGGCAAAACGTTGACAATGATGACCTTGGCCAAAAAGGGCGTATGCGTTTTTTCCTGAATATATTCAGGAAAAAACGCTTACGCCCTTTTTGGCCAACCAAGCCACCTGGAAAGGCAAATCAGGGCTACAAAGAAGTCTCGCTTCCCATCGGTCAAAAGGGCCATGCTGAAAAAAGTGTCAAAACCAGAAATGCAGGACCGGCCATGGAGAAATGGGAGCCTTGCTACACTGATGGGCGGGATGTAAATTGCCAAGAGCCACTCTGGAGAAGTGTCCGGTGAGTCCTGAAACATCTGAAAAACACAGCTTAGAGAGCATAGGGCACTTCCACTCATGGGGGTATAAATTGGGAAAATTAAAAATCAGCAAGACACAAGCACCCCAAAGTTTAGGGCTGCTCTGTTGACCAGGACCTCCACTTCATTCCACCTTAAATATCCCAGGAAAGAGAAAAATGGATAAAGAAGTTGTGGTCCTTATGTACATTGGAATATCACTCAGCCAGGAAATCAATGTCGTAAGGTTAGTAGCAGCATGATGAGTGGATTTAGGTACGACGATTCTAAGTGAAATAAGTCACACAGAAAAGGACACTTCTCATAAGGTATCACTGATAGAGGGAATGTAAAAACCGTTACACTTGAACTGAATTACAAAACAGAACAGAGTCACACATGCAGAAAACACACTATGGCTGCTTAACGGGAAAGGTGAGGTGGGGTGATACATAAAACAAGGGTATCAAATTAGCTCAGATACCGTTCCATAAACCCAATATGTAATAGACAAGACCTACTCCTTGCTCAGAGAACTGGACTCAACACGCCCTATTCACCGCACAAGAATATATCTGACTAATAATAATCGTAAAACCTATGTATTGATATCTCTCTGTTAGTGTGTCAAGTGGGTGTAAAGCGGCATAAACACAGCAGTGAAAAGCAGCTAAACCCCATTATAAAAATAAATTACTTTGAAACACCCATGAAACAAAGACAGTGAAAGAGAGAGAAATTCTTACACAATGCGTTCAGGGGCTGTGATGCAACCTGGATTGACCATATCTAGACGCACAGCTGGATGAGACATAAGGGTGGACACTCTTGGGGCTGAGAGGTTTGGTGAGGTTGGGTGAGCAAACGCAGACCCTTTAAAGGAATACTGCGTGGTACCCATCGCATGGGTCCCAAATCTCCAGGTTCAAGGGCATCTTCCTACATCAAAAACATGCATGAGAAACCCAGAAGATGGTACACCGTGTGATGGGGAAAGGTTTCTAAAACGCACCTCATTTCTCATCTCCTTGTGCCCGGGTTCGCCATTCCAGCCGCTTTACTAGCAAGCTCCCTACTTGGAGCATCAGCACCTTTAACCTCCTGTTCCGTAGAGGTTGCAAATTGTCCTGAGGATAAACGGGAAGACGTGGAACCAACGAGAGACTAGCTCTTGGTGTTGGGACAGGCACAGGTCACTCTATTTTCCCATCAGAAAGAAGAATTAACCACAGGCTCAGCCTGCCCCCCGGAACCAGAACAGGGCCTGAAGCCATTCTGCGATTTTGCGGCCAGCTCCCATAAAAACGAGTTGTAAAATGGAGGTTCAGGGCACTGCAATTCACAAACCTGCAGAGTTATTAATGATAACTCTCGTCCACAAATATATTGAGGGAAGGCAAAGAAGAGGATTTGAAATCAAGGCAGAATTGCAGGAAACAGATTTCAGGAGGTAGATTCGAATCGCCTTTAAAGCACATGAAAAGCGGCAAAACGTTGACAATGATGACCTTGGCCAAAAAGGGCGTATGCGTTTTTTCCTGAATATATTCAGGAAAAAACGCTTACGCCCTTTTTGGCCAACCAAGCCACCTGGAAAGGCAAATCAGCGCTACAAAGAAGTCTCGCTTCCCATCGGTCAAAAGGGCCATGCTGAAAAAAGTGTCAAAACCAGAAATGCAGGACAGGCCATGGAGAAATGGGAGCCTTGCTACACTGATGGGCGGGATGTAAATTGCCAAGAGCCACTCTGGAGAAGTGTCCGGTGAGTCCTGAAACATCTGAAAAACACAGCTTAGAGAGCATAGGGCACTTCCACTCATGGGGGTATAAATTGGGAAAATTAAAAATCAGCAAGACACAAGCACCCCAAAGTTTAGGGCTGCTCTGTTGACCAGGACCTCCACTTCATTCCACCTTAAATATCCCAGGAAAGAGAAAAATGGATAAAGAAGTTGTGGTCCTTATGTACATTGGAATATCACTCAGCCAGGAAATCAATGTCGTAAGGTTAGTAGCAGCATGATGAGTGGATTTAGGTACGACGATTCTAAGTGAAATAAGTCACACAGAAAAGGACACTTCTCATAAGGTATCACTGATAGAGGGAATGTAAAAACCGTTACACTTGAACTGAATTACAAAACAGAACAGAGTCACACATGCAGAAAACACACTATGGCTGCTTAACGGGAAAGGTGAGGTGGGGTGATACATAAAACAAGGGTATCAAATTAGCTCAGATACCGTTCCATAAACCCAATATGTAATAGACAAGACCTACTCCTTGCTCAGAGAACTGGACTCAACACGCCCTATTCACCGCACAAGAATATATCTGACTAATAATAATCGTAAAACCTATGTATTGATATCTCTCTGTTAGTGTGTCAAGTGGGTGTAAAGCGGCATAAACACAGCAGTGAAAAGCAGCTAAACCCCATTATAAAAATAAATTACTTTGAAACACCCATGAAACAAAGACAGTGAAAGAGAGAGAAATTCTTACACAATGCGTTCAGGGGCTGTGATGCAACCTGGATTGACCATATCTAGACGCACAGCTGGATGAGACATAAGGGTGGACACTCTTGGGGCTGAGAGGTTTGGTGAGGTTGGGTGAGCAAACGCAGACCCTTTAAAGGAATACTGCGTGGTACCCATCGCATGGGTCCAAAATCTCCAGGTTCAAGGGCATCTTCCTACATCAAAAACATGCATGAGAAACCCAGAAGATGGTACACCGTGTGATGGGGAAAGGTTTCTAAAACGCACCTCATTTCTCATCTCCTTGTGCCCGGGTTCGCCATTCCAGCCGCTTTACTAGCAAGCTCCCTACTTGGAGCATCAGCACCTTTAACCTCCTGTTCCGTAGAGGTTGCAAATTGTCCTGAGGATAAACGGGAAGACGTGGAACCAACGAGAGACTAGCTCTTGGTGTTGGGACAGGCACAGGTCACTCTATTTTCCCATCAGAAAGAAGAATTAACCACAGGCTCAGCCTGCCCCCCGGAACCAGAACAGGGCCTGAAGCCATTCTGCGATTTTGCGGCCAGCTCCCATAAAAACGAGTTGTAAAATGGAGGTTCAGGGCACTGCAATTCACAAACCTGCAGAGTTATAAATGATAACTCTCGTCCACAAATATATTGAGGGAAGGCAAAGAAGAGGATTTGAAATCAAGGCAGAATTGCAGGAAACAGATTTCAGGAGGTAGATACGAATCGCCTTTAAAGCACATGAAAAGCGGCAAAACGTTGACAATGATGACCTTGGCCAAAAAGGGCGTACGCGTTTTTTCCTGAATATATTCAGGAAAAAACGCGTACGCCCTTTTTGGCCAACCAAGCCACCTGGAAAGGCAAATCAGCGCTACAAAGAAGTCTCGCTTCCCATCGGTCAAAAGGGCCATGCTGAAAAAAGTGTCAAAACCAGAAATGCAGGACAGGCCATGGAGAAATGGGAGCCTTGCTACACTGATGGGCGGGATGTAAATTGCCAAGAGCCACTCTGGAGAAGTGTCCGGTGAGTCCTGAAACATCTGAAAAACACAGCTTAGAGAGCATAGGGCACTTCCACTCATGGGGGTATAAATTGGGAAAATTAAAAATCAGCAAGACACAAGCACCCCAAAGTTTAGGGCTGCTCTGTTGACCAGGACCTCCACTTCATTCCACCTTAAATATCCCAGGAAAGAGAAAAATGGATAAAGAAGTTGTGGTCCTTATGTACATTGGAATATCACTCAGCCAGGAAATCAATGTCGTAAGGTTAGTAGCAGCATGATGAGTGGATTTAGGTACGACGATTCTAAGTGAAATAAGTCACACAGAAAAGGACACTTCTCATAAGGTATCACTGATAGAGGGAATGTAAAAACCGTTACACTTGAACTGAATTACAAAACAGAACAGAGTCACACATGCAGAAAACACACTATGGCTGCTTAACGGGAAAGGTGAGGTGGGGTGATACATAAAACAAGGGTATCAAATTAGCTCAGATACCGTTCCATAAACCCAATATGTAATAGACAAGACCTACTCCTTGCTCAGAGAACTGGACTCAACACGCCCTATTCACCGCACAAGAATATATCTGACTAATAATAATCGTAAAACCTATGTATTGATATCTCTCTGTTAGTGTGTCAAGTGGGTGTAAAGCGGCATAAACACAGCAGTGAAAAGCAGCTAAACCCCATTATAAAAATAAATTACTTTGAAACACCCATGAAACAAAGACAGTGAAAGAGAGAGAAATTCTTACACAATGCGTTCAGGGGCTGTGATGCAACCTGGATTGACCATATCTAGACGCACAGCTGGATGAGACATAAGGGTGGACACTCTTGGGGCTGAGAGGTTTGGTGAGGTTGGGTGAGCAAACGCAGACCCTTTAAAGTAATACTGCGTGGTACCCATCGCATGGGTCCCAAATCTCCAAGTTCAAGGGCATCTTCCTACATCAAAAACATGCATGAGAAACCCAGAAGATGGTACACCGTGTGATGGGGAAAGGTTTCTAAAACGCACCTCATTTCTCAACTCCTTGTGCCCGGGTTCGCCATTCCAGCCGCTTTAATAGCAAGCTCCCTACTTGGAGCATCAGCACCTTTAACCTCCTGTTCCATGCAGGTTGCAATTTGTCCTGAGGATAAACGGGAAGACGTGGAACCAACGAGAGACTAGCTCTTGGTGTTGGGACAGGCACAGGTCACTCTATTTTCCCATCAGAAAGAAGAATTAACCACAGGCTCAGCCTGCCCCCCGGAACCAGAACAGGGCCTGAAGCCATTCTGCGATTTTGCGGCCAGCTCCCATAAAAACGAGTTGTAAAATGGAGGTTCAGGGCACTGCAATTCACAAACCTGCAGAGTTATTAATGATAACTGTCGTCCACAAATATATTGAGGGAAGGCAAAGAAGAGGATTTGAAATCAAGGCAGAATTGCAGGAAACAGATTTCAGGAGGTAGATTCGAATCGCCTTTAAAGCACATGAAAAGCGGCAAAACGTTGACAATGATGCCCTTGGCCAAAAAGGGCGTATGCGTTTTTTCCTGAATATATTCAGGAAAAAACGCATACGCCCTTTTTGGCCAACCAAGCCACCTGGAAAGGCAAATCAGCGCTACAAAGAAGTCTCGCTTCCCATCGGTCAAAAGGGCCATGCTGAAAAAAGTGTCAAAACCAGAAATGCAGGACAGGCCATGGAGAAATGGGAGCCTTGCTACACTGATGGGCGGGATGTAAATTGCCAAGAGCCACTCCGGAGAACTGCAAGGTGAGTCCTGAAACATCTGAAAAACACAGCTTAGAGAGCATAGGGCACTTCCACTCATGGGGGTATAAATTGGGAAAATTAAAAATCAGCAAGACACAAGCACCCCAAAGTTTAGGGCTGCTCTGTTGACCAGGACCTCCACTTCATTCCACCTTAAATATCCCAGGAAAGAGAAAAATGGATAAAGAAGTTGTGGTCCTTATGTACATTGGAATATCACTCAGCCAGGAAATCAATGTCGTAAGGTTAGTAGCAGCATGATGAGTGGATTTAGGTACGACGATTCTAAGTGAAATAAGTCACACAGAAAAGGACACTTCTCATAAGGTATCACTGATAGAGGGAATGTAAAAACCGTTACACTTGAACTGAATTACAAAACAGAACAGAGTCACACATGCAGAAAACACACTATGGCTGCTTAACGGGAAAGGTGAGGTGGGGTGATACATAAAACAAGGGTATCAAATTAGCTCAGATACCGTTCCATAAACCCAATATGTAATAGACAAGACCTACTCCTTGCTCAGAGAACTGGACTCAACACGCCCTATTCACCGCACAAGAATATATCTGACTAATAATAATCGTAAAACCTATGTATTGATATCTCTCTGTTAGTGTGTCAAGTGGGTGTAAAGCGGCATAAACACAGCAGTGAAAAGCAGCTAAACCCCATTATAAAAATAAATTACTTTGAAACACCCATGAAACAAAGACAGTGAAAGAGAGAGAAATTCTTACACAATGCGTTCAGGGGCTGTGATGCAACCTGGATTGACCATATCTAGACGCACAGCTGGATGAGACATAAGGGTGGACACTCTTGGGGCTGAGAGGTTTGGTGAGGTTGGGTGAGCAAACGCAGACCCTTTAAAGGAATACTGCGTGGTACCCATCGCATGGGTCCCAAATCTCCAGGTTCAAGGGCATCTTCCTACATCAAAAACATGCATGAGAAACCCAGAAGATGGTACACCGTGTGATGGGGAAAGGTTTCTAAAACGCACCTCATTTCTCATCTCCTTGTGCCCGGGTTCGCCATTCCAGCCGCTTTACTAGCAAGCTCCCTACTTGGAGCATCAGCACCTTTAACCTCCTGTTCCGTAGAGGTTGCAAATTGTCCTGAGGATAAACGGGAAGACGTGGAACCAACGAGAGACTAGCTCTTGGTGTTGGGACAGGCACAGGTCACTCTATTTTCCCATCAGAAAGAAGAATTAACCACAGGCTCAGCCTGCCCCCCGGAACCAGAACAGGGCCTGAAGCCATTCTGCGATTTTGCGGCCAGCTCCCATAAAAACGAGTTGTAAAATGGAGGTTCAGGGCACTGCAATTCACAAACCTGCAGAGTTATTAATGATAACTCTCGTCCACAAATATATTGAGGGAAGGCAAAGAAGAGGATTTGAAATCAAGGCAGAATTGCAGGAAACAGATTTCAGGAGGTAGATTCGAATCGCCTTTAAAGCACATGAAAAGCGGCAAAACGTTGACAATGATGACCTTGGCCAAAAAGGGCGTATGCGTTTTTTCCTGAATATATTCAGGAAAAAACGCTTACGCCCTTTTTGGCCAACCAAGCCACCTGGAAAGGCAAATCAGCGCTACAAAGAAGTCTCGCTTCCCATCGGTCAAAAGGGCCATGCTGAAAAAAGTGTCAAAACCAGAAATGCAGGACCGGCCATGGAGAAATGGGAGCCTTGCTACACTGATGGGCGGGATGTAAATTGCCAAGAGCCACTCTGGAGAAGTGTCCGGTGAGTCCTGAAACATCTGAAAAACACAGCTTAGAGAGCATAGGGCACTTCCACTCATGGGGGTATAAATTGGGAAAATTAAAAATCAGCAAGACACAAGCACCCCAAAGTTTAGGGCTGCTCTGTTGACCAGGACCTCCACTTCATTCCACCTTAAATATCCCAGGAAAGAGAAAAATGGATAAAGAAGTTGTGGTCCTTATGTACATTGGAATATCACTCAGCCAGGAAATCAATGTCGTAAGGTTAGTAGCAGCATGATGAGTGGATTTAGGTACGACGATTCTAAGTGAAATAAGTCACACAGAAAAGGACACTTCTCATAAGGTATCACTGATAGAGGGAATGTAAAAACCGTTACACTTGAACTGAATTACAAAACAGAACAGAGTCACACATGCAGAAAACACACTATGGCTGCTTAACGGGAAAGGTGAGGTGGGGTGATACATAAAACAAGGGTATCAAATTAGCTCAGATACCGTTCCATAAACCCAATATGTAATAGACAAGACCTACTCCTTGCTCAGAGAACTGGACTCAACACGCCCTATTCACCGCACAAGAATATATCTGACTAATAATAATCGTAAAACCTATGTATTGATATCTCTCTGTTAGTGTGTCAAGTGGGTGTAAAGCGGCATAAACACAGCAGTGAAAAGCAGCTAAACCCCATTATAAAAATAAATTACTTTGAAACACCCATGAAACAAAGACAGTGAAAGAGAGAGAAATTCTTACACAATGCGTTCAGGGGCTGTGATGCAACCTGGATTGACCATATCTAGACGCACAGCTGGATGAGACATAAGGGTGGACACTCTTGGGGCTGAGAGGTTTGGTGAGGTTGGGTGAGCAAACGCAGACCCTTTAAAGGAATACTGCGTGGTACCCATCGCATGGGTCCCAAATCTCCAGGTTCAAGGGCATCTTCCTACATCAAAAACATGCATGAGAAACCCAGAAGATGGTACACTGTGTGATGGGGAAAGGTTTCTAAAACGCACCTCATTTCTCATCTCCTTGTGCCCGGGTTCGCCATTCCAGCCGCTTTACTAGCAAGCTCCCTACTTGGAGCATCAGCACCTTTAACCTCCTGTTCCGTACAGGTTGCAATTTGTCCTGAGGATAAACGGGAAGACGTGGAACCAACGAGAGACTAGCTCTTGGTGTTGGGACAGGCACAGGTCACTCTATTTTCCCATCAGAAAGAAGAATTAACCACAGGCTCAGCCTGCCCCCCGGAACCAGAACAGGGCCTGAAGCCATTCTGTGATTTTGCGGCCAGCTCCCATAAAAACGAGTTGTAAAATGGAGGTTCAGGGCACTGCAATTCACAAACCTGCAGAGTTATAAATGATAACTCTCGTCCACAAATATATTGAGGGAAGGCAAAGAAGAGGATTTGAAATCAAGGCAGAATTGCAGGAAACAGATTTCAGGAGGTAGATACGAATCGCCTTTAAAGCACATGAAAAGCGGCAAAACGTTGACAATGATGCCCTTGGCCAAAAAGGGCGTATGCTTTTTTTCCTGAATATATTCAGGAAAAAACGCATACGCCCTTTTTGGCCAACCAAGCCACCTGGAAAGGCAAATCAGCGCTACAAAGAAGTCTCGCTTCCCATCGGTCAAAAGGGCCATGCTGAAAAAAGTGTCAAAACCAGAAATGCAGGACAGGCCATGGAGAAATGGGAGCCTTGCTACACTGATGGGCGGGATGTAAATTGCCAAGAGCCACTCTGGAGAAGTGTCCGGTGAGTCCTGAAACATCTGAAAAACACAGCTTAGAGAGCATAGGGCACTTCCACTCATGGGGGTATAAATTGGGAAAATTAAAAATCAGCAAGACACAAGCACCCCAAAGTTTAGGGCTGCTCTGTTGACCAGGACCTCCACTTCATTCCACCTTAAATATCCCAGGAAAGAGAAAAATGGATAAAGAAGTTGTGGTCCTTATGTACATTGGAATATCACTCAGCCAGGAAATCAATGTCGTAAGGTTAGTAGCAGCATGATGAGTGGATTTAGGTACGACGATTCTAAGTGAAATAAGTCACACAGAAAAGGACACTTCTCATAAGGTATCACTGATAGAGGGAATGTAAAAACCGTTACACTTGAACTGAATTACAAAACAGAACAGAGTCACACATGCAGAAAACACACTATGGCTGCTTAACGGGAAAGGTGAGGTGGGGTGATACATAAAACAAGGGTATCAAATTAGCTCAGATACCGTTCCATAAACCCAATATGTAATAGACAAGACCTACTCCTTGCTCAGAGAACTGGACTCAACACGCCCTATTCACCGCACAAGAATATATCTGACTAATAATAATCGTAAAACCTATGTATTGATATCTCTCTGTTAGTGTGTCAAGTGGGTGTAAAGCGGCATAAACACAGCAGTGAAAAGCAGCTAAACCCCATTATAAAAATAAATTACTTTGAAACACCCATGAAACAAAGACAGTGAAAGAGAGAGAAATTCTTACACAATGCGTTCAGGGGCTGTGATGCAACCTGGATTGACCATATCTAGACGCACAGCTGGATGAGACATAAGGGTGGACACTCTTGGGGCTGAGAGGTTTGGTGAGGTTGGGTGAGCAAACGCAGACCCTTTAAAGGAATACTGCGTGGTACCCATCGCATGGGTCCCAAATCTCCAGGTTCAAGGGCATCTTCCTACATCAAAAACATGCATGAGAAACCCAGAAGATGGTACACCGTGTGATGGGGAAAGGTTTCTAAAACGCACCTCATTTCTCATCTCCTTGTGCCCGGGTTCGCCATTCCAGCCGCTTTACTAGCAAGCTCCCTACTTGGAGCATCAGCACCTTTAACCTCCTGTTCCGTAGAGGTTGCAAATTGTCCTGAGGATAAACGGGAAGACGTGGAACCAACGAGAGACTAGCTCTTGGTGTTGGGACAGGCACAGGTCACTCTATTTTCCCATCAGAAAGAAGAATTAACCACAGGCTCAGCCTGCCCCCCGGAACCAGAACAGGGCCTGAAGCCATTCGGCGATTTTGCGGCCAGCTCCCATAAAAACGAGTTGTAAAATGGAGGTTCAGGGCACTGCAATTCACAAACCTGCAGAGTTATTAATGATAACTCTCGTCCACAAATATATTGAGGGAAGGCAAAGAAGAGGATTTGAAATCAAGGCAGAATTGCAGGAAACAGATTTCAGGAGGTAGATTCGAATCGCCTTTAAAGCACATGAAAAGCGGCAAAACGTTGACAATGATGACCTTGGCCAAAAAGGGCGTATGCGTTTTTTCCTGAATATATTCAGGAAAAAACGCTTACGCCCTTTTTGGCCAACCAAGCCACCTGGAAAGGCAAATCAGGGCTACAAAGAAGTCTCGCTTCCCATCGGTCAAAAGGGCCATGCTGAAAAAAGTGTCAAAACCAGAAATGCAGGACCGGCCATGGAGAAATGGGAGCCTTGCTACACTGATGGGCGGGATGTAAATTGCCAAGAGCCACTCTGGAGAAGTGTCCGGTGAGTCCTGAAACATCTGAAAAACACAGCTTAGAGAGCATAGGGCACTTCCACTCATGGGGGTATAAATTGGGAAAATTAAAAATCAGCAAGACACAAGCACCCCAAAGTTTAGGGCTGCTCTGTTGACCAGGACCTCCACTTCATTCCACCTTAAATATCCCAGGAAAGAGAAAAATGGATAAAGAAGTTGTGGTCCTTATGTACATTGGAATATCACTCAGCCAGGAAATCAATGTCGTAAGGTTAGTAGCAGCATGATGAGTGGATTTAGGTACGACGATTCTAAGTGAAATAAGTCACACAGAAAAGGACACTTCTCATAAGGTATCACTGATAGAGGGAATGTAAAAACCGTTACACTTGAACTGAATTACAAAACAGAACAGAGTCACACATGCAGAAAACACACTATGGCTGCTTAACGGGAAAGGTGAGGTGGGGTGATACATAAAACAAGGGTATCAAATTAGCTCAGATACCGTTCCATAAACCCAATATGTAATAGACAAGACCTACTCCTTGCTCAGAGAACTGGACTCAACACGCCCTATTCACCGCACAAGAATATATCTGACTAATAATAATCGTAAAACCTATGTATTGATATCTCTCTGTTAGTGTGTCAAGTGGGTGTAAAGCGGCATAAACACAGCAGTGAAAAGCAGCTAAACCCCATTATAAAAATAAATTACTTTGAAACACCCATGAAACAAAGACAGTGAAAGAGAGAGAAATTCTTACACAATGCGTTCAGGGGCTGTGATGCAACCTGGATTGACCATATCTAGACGCACAGCTGGATGAGACATAAGGGTGGACACTCTTGGGGCTGAGAGGTTTGGTGAGGTTGGGTGAGCAAACGCAGACCCTTTAAAGGAATACTGCGTGGTACCCATCGCATGGGTCCCAAATCTCCAGGTTCAAGGGCATCTTCCTACATCAAAAACATGCATGAGAAACCCAGAAGATGGTACACCGTGTGATGGGGAAAGGTTTCTAAAACGCACCTCATTTCTCATCTCCTTGTGCCCGGGTTCGCCATTCCAGCCGCTTTACTAGCAAGCTCCCTACTTGGAGCATCAGCACCTTTAACCTCCTGTTCCGTAGAGGTTGCAAATTGTCCTGAGGATAAACGGGAAGACGTGGAACCAACGAGAGACTAGCTCTTGGTGTTGGGACAGGCACAGGTCACTCTATTTTCCCATCAGAAAGAAGAATTAACCACAGGCTCAGCCTGCCCCCCGGAACCAGAACAGGGCCTGAAGCCATTCTGCGATTTTGCGGCCAGCTCCCATAAAAACGAGTTGTAAAATGGAGGTTCAGGGCACTGCAATTCACAAACCTGCAGAGTTATTAATGATAACTCTCGTCCACAAATATATTGAGGGAAGGCAAAGAAGAGGATTTGAAATCAAGGCAGAATTGCAGGAAACAGATTTCAGGAGGTAGATTCGAATCGCCTTTAAAGCACATGAAAAGCGGCAAAACGTTGACAATGATGACCTTGGCCAAAAAGGGCGTATGCGTTTTTTCCTGAATATATTCAGGAAAAAACGCTTACGCCCTTTTTGGCCAACCAAGCCACCTGGAAAGGCAAATCAGGGCTACAAAGAAGTCTCGCTTCCCATCGGTCAAAAGGGCCATGCTGAAAAAAGTGTCAAAACCAGAAATGCAGGACCGGCCATGGAGAAATGGGAGCCTTGCTACACTGATGGGCGGGATGTAAATTGCCAAGAGCCACTCTGGAGAAGTGTCCGGTGAGTCCTGAAACATCTGAAAAACACAGCTTAGAGAGCATAGGGCACTTCCACTCATGGGGGTATAAATTGGGAAAATTAAAAATCAGCAAGACACAAGCACCCCAAAGTTTAGGGCTGCTCTGTTGACCAGGACCTCCACTTCATTCCACCTTAAATATCCCAGGAAAGAGAAAAATGGATAAAGAAGTTGTGGTCCTTATGTACATTGGAATATCACTCAGCCAGGAAATCAATGTCGTAAGGTTAGTAGCAGCATGATGAGTGGATTTAGGTACGACGATTCTAAGTGAAATAAGTCACACAGAAAAGGACACTTCTCATAAGGTATCACTGATAGAGGGAATGTAAAAACCGTTACACTTGAACTGAATTACAAAACAGAACAGAGTCACACATGCAGAAAACACACTATGGCTGCTTAACGGGAAAGGTGAGGTGGGGTGATACATAAAACAAGGGTATCAAATTAGCTCAGATACCGTTCCATAAACCCAATATGTAATAGACAAGACCTACTCCTTGCTCAGAGAACTGGACTCAACACGCCCTATTCACCGCACAAGAATATATCTGACTAATAATAATCGTAAAACCTATGTATTGATATCTCTCTGTTAGTGTGTCAAGTGGGTGTAAAGCGGCATAAACACAGCAGTGAAAAGCAGCTAAACCCCATTATAAAAATAAATTACTTTGAAACACCCATGAAACAAAGACAGTGAAAGAGAGAGAAATTCTTACACAATGCGTTCAGGGGCTGTGATGCAACCTGGATTGACCATATCTAGACGCACAGCTGGATGAGACATAAGGGTGGACACTCTTGGGGCTGAGAGGTTTGGTGAGGTTGGGTGAGCAAACGCAGACCCTTTAAAGGAATACTGCGTGGTACCCATCGCATGGGTCCCAAATCTCCAGGTTCAAGGGCATCTTCCTACATCAAAAACATGCATGAGAAACCCAGAAGATGGTACACCGTGTGATGGGGAAAGGTTTCTAAAACGCACCTCATTTCTCATCTCCTTGTGCCCGGGTTCGCCATTCCAGCCGCTTTACTAGCAAGCTCCCTACTTGGAGCATCAGCACCTTTAACCTCCTGTTCCGTACAGGTTGCAATTTGTCCTGAGGATAAACGGGAAGACGTGGAACCAACGAGAGACTAGCTCTTGGTGTTGGGACAGGCACAGGTCACTCTATTTTCCCATCAGAAAGAAGAATTAACCACAGGCTCAGCCTGCCCCCCGGAACCAGAACAGGGCCTGAAGCCATTCTGTGATTTTGCGGCCAGCTCCCATAAAAACGAGTTGTAAAATGGAGGTTCAGGGCACTGCAATTCACAAACCTGCAGAGTTATAAATGATAACTCTCGTCCACAAATATATTGAGGGAAGGCAAAGAAGAGGATTTGAAATCAAGGCAGAATTGCAGGAAACAGATTTCAGGAGGTAGATACGAATCGCCTTTAAAGCACATGAAAAGCGGCAAAACGTTGACAATGATGCCCTTGGCCAAAAAGGGCGTATGCTTTTTTTCCTGAATATATTCAGGAAAAAACGCATACGCCCTTTTTGGCCAACCAAGCCACCTGGAAAGGCAAATCAGCGCTACAAAGAAGTCTCGCTTCCCATCGGTCAAAAGGGCCATGCTGAAAAAAGTGTCAAAACCAGAAATGCAGGACAGGCCATGGAGAAATGGGAGCCTTGCTACACTGATGGGCGGGATGTAAATTGCCAAGAGCCACTCTGGAGAAGTGTCCGGTGAGTCCTGAAACATCTGAAAAACACAGCTTAGAGAGCATAGGGCACTTCCACTCATGGGGGTATAAATTGGGAAAATTAAAAATCAGCAAGACACAAGCACCCCAAAGTTTAGGGCTGCTCTGTTGACCAGGACCTCCACTTCATTCCACCTTAAATATCCCAGGAAAGAGAAAAATGGATAAAGAAGTTGTGGTCCTTATGTACATTGGAATATCACTCAGCCAGGAAATCAATGTCGTAAGGTTAGTAGCAGCATGATGAGTGGATTTAGGTACGACGATTCTAAGTGAAATAAGTCACACAGAAAAGGACACTTCTCATAAGGTATCACTGATAGAGGGAATGTAAAAACCGTTACACTTGAACTGAATTACAAAACAGAACAGAGTCACACATGCAGAAAACACACTATGGCTGCTTAACGGGAAAGGTGAGGTGGGGTGATACATAAAACAAGGGTATCAAATTAGCTCAGATACCGTTCCATAAACCCAATATGTAATAGACAAGACCTACTCCTTGCTCAGAGAACTGGACTCAACACGCCCTATTCACCGCACAAGAATATATCTGACTAATAATAATCGTAAAACCTATGTATTGATATCTCTCTGTTAGTGTGTCAAGTGGGTGTAAAGCGGCATAAACACAGCAGTGAAAAGCAGCTAAACCCCATTATAAAAATAAATTACTTTGAAACACCCATGAAACAAAGACAGTGAAAGAGAGAGAAATTCTTACACAATGCGTTCAGGGGCTGTGATGCAACCTGGATTGACCATATCTAGACGCACAGCTGGATGAGACATAAGGGTGGACACTCTTGGGGCTGAGAGGTTTGGTGAGGTTGGGTGAGCAAACGCAGACCCTTTAAAGGAATACTGCGTGGTACCCATCGCATGGGTCCCAAATCTCCAGGTTCAAGGGCATCTTCCTACATCAAAAACATGCATGAGAAACCCAGAAGATGGTACACCGTGTGATGGGGAAAGGTTTCTAAAACGCACCTCATTTCTCATCTCCTTGTGCCCGGGTTCGCCATTCCAGCCGCTTTACTAGCAAGCTCCCTACTTGGAGCATCAGCACCTTTAACCTCCTGTTCCGTAGAGGTTGCAATTTGTCCTGAGGATAAACGGGAAGACGTGGAACCAACGAGAGACTAGCTCTTGGTGTTGGGACAGGCACAGGTCACTCTATTTTCCCATCAGAAAGAAGAATTAACCACAGGCTCAGCCTGCCCCCCGGAACCAGAACAGGGCCTGAAGCCATTCTGCGATTTTGCGGCCAGCTCCCATAAAAACGAGTTGTAAAATGGAGGTTCAGGGCACTGCAATTCACAAACCTGCAGAGTTATAAATGATAACTCTCGTCCACAAATATATTGAGGGAAGGCAAAGAAGAGGATTTGAAATCAAGGCAGAATTGCAGGAAACAGATTTCAGGAGGTAGATACGAATCGCCTTTAAAGCACATGAAAAGCGGCAAAACGTTGACAATGATGACCTTGGCCAAAAAGGGCGTATGCGTTTTTTCCTGAATATATTCAGGAAAAAACGCTTACGCCCTTTTTGGCCAACCAAGCCACCTGGAAAGGCAAATCAGCGCTACAAAGAAGTCTCGCTTCCCATCGGTCAAAAGGGCCATGCTGAAAAAAGTGTCAAAACCAGAAATGCAGGACAGGCCATGGAGAAATGGGAGCCTTGCTACACTGATGGGCGGGATGTAAATTGCCAAGAGCCACTCTGGAGAAGTGTCCGGTGAGTCCTGAAACATCTGAAAAACACAGCTTAGAGAGCATAGGGCACTTCCACTCATGGGGGTATAAATTGGGAAAATTAAAAATCAGCAAGACACAAGCACCCCAAAGTTTAGGGCTGCTCTGTTGACCAGGACCTCCACTTCATTCCACCTTAAATATCCCAGGAAAGAGAAAAATGGATAAAGAAGTTGTGGTCCTTATGTACATTGGAATATCACTCAGCCAGGAAATCAATGTCGTAAGGTTAGTAGCAGCATGATGAGTGGATTTAGGTACGACGATTCTAAGTGAAATAAGTCACACAGAAAAGGACACTTCTCATAAGGTATCACTGATAGAGGGAATGTAAAAACCGTTACACTTGAACTGAATTACAAAACAGAACAGAGTCACACATGCAGAAAACACACTATGGCTGCTTAACGGGAAAGGTGAGGTGGGGTGATACATAAAACAAGGGTATCAAATTAGCTCAGATACCGTTCCATAAACCCAATATGTAATAGACAAGACCTACTCCTTGCTCAGAGAACTGGACTCAACACGCCCTATTCACCGCACAAGAATATATCTGACTAATAATAATCGTAAAACCTATGTATTGATATCTCTCTGTTAGTGTGTCAAGTGGGTGTAAAGCGGCATAAACACAGCAGTGAAAAGCAGCTAAACCCCATTATAAAAATAAATTACTTTGAAACACCCATGAAACAAAGACAGTGAAAGAGAGAGAAATTCTTACACAATGCGTTCAGGGGCTGTGATGCAACCTGGATTGACCATATCTAGACGCACAGCTGGATGAGACATAAGGGTGGACACTCTTGGGGCTGAGAGGTTTGGTGAGGTTGGGTGAGCAAACGCAGACCCTTTAAAGGAATACTGCGTGGTACCCATCGCATGGGTCCCAAATCTCCAGGTTCAAGGGCATCTTCCTACATCAAAAACATGCATGAGAAACCCAGAAGATGGTACACCGTGTGATGGGGAAAGGTTTCTAAAACGCACCTCATTTCTCATCTCCTTGTGCCCGGGTTCGCCATTCCAGCCGCTTTACTAGCAAGCTCCCTACTTGGAGCATCAGCACCTTTAACCTCCTGTTCCGTACAGGTTGCAATTTGTCCTGAGGATAAACGGGAAGACGTGGAACCAACGAGAGACTAGCTCTTGGTGTTGGGACAGGCACAGGTCACTCTATTTTCCCATCAGAAAGAAGAATTAACCACAGGCTCAGCCTGCCCCCCGGAACCAGAACAGGGCCTGAAGCCATTCTGCGATTTTGCGGCCAGCTCCCATAAAAACGAGTTGTAAAATGGAGGTTCAGGGCACTGCAATTCACAAACCTGCAGAGTTATAAATGATAACTCTCGTCCACAAATATATTGAGGGAAGGCAAAGAAGAGGATTTGAAATCAAGGCAGAATTGCAGGAAACAGATTTCAGGAGGTAGATTCGAATCGCCTTTAAAGCACATGAAAAGCGGCAAAACGTTGACAATGATGACCTTGGCCAAAAAGGGCGTATGCGTTTTTTCCTGAATATATTCAGGAAAAAACGCTTACGCCCTTTTTGGCCAACCAAGCCACCTGGAAAGGCAAATCAGCGCTACAAAGAAGTCTCGCTTCCCATCGGTCAAAAGGGCCATGCTGAAAAAAGTGTCAAAACCAGAAATGCAGGACAGGCCATGGAGAAATGGGAGCCTTGCTACACTGATGGGCGGGATGTAAATTGCCAAGAGCCACTCTGGAGAAGTGTCCGGTGAGTCCTGAAACATCTGAAAAACACAGCTTAGAGAGCATAGGGCACTTCCACTCATGGGGGTATAAATTGGGAAAATTAAAAATCAGCAAGACACAAGCACCCCAAAGTTTAGGGCTGCTCTGTTGACCAGGACCTCCACTTCATTCCACCTTAAATATCCCAGGAAAGAGAAAAATGGATAAAGAAGTTGTGGTCCTTATGTACATTGGAATATCACTCAGCCAGGAAATCAATGTCGTAAGGTTAGTAGCAGCATGATGAGTGGATTTAGGTACGACGATTCTAAGTGAAATAAGTCACACAGAAAAGGACACTTCTCATAAGGTATCACTGATAGAGGGAATGTAAAAACCGTTACACTTGAACTGAATTACAAAACAGAACAGAGTCACACATGCAGAAAACACACTATGGCTGCTTAACGGGAAAGGTGAGGTGGGGTGATACATAAAACAAGGGTATCAAATTAGCTCAGATACCGTTCCATAAACCCAATATGTAATAGACAAGACCTACTCCTTGCTCAGAGAACTGGACTCAACACGCCCTATTCACCGCACAAGAATATATCTGACTAATAATAATCGTAAAACCTATGTATTGATATCTCTCTGTTAGTGTGTCAAGTGGGTGTAAAGCGGCATAAACACAGCAGTGAAAAGCAGCTAAACCCCATTATAAAAATAAATTACTTTGAAACACCCATGAAACAAAGACAGTGAAAGAGAGAGAAATTCTTACACAATGCGTTCAGGGGCTGTGATGCAACCTGGATTGACCATATCTAGACGCACAGCTGGATGAGACATAAGGGTGGACACTCTTGGGGCTGAGAGGTTTGGTGAGGTTGGGTGAGCAAACGCAGACCCTTTAAAGGAATACTGCGTGGTACCCATCGCATGGGTCCCAAATCTCCAGGTTCAAGGGCATCTTCCTACATCAAAAACATGCATGAGAAACCCAGAAGATGGTACACCGTGTGATGGGGAAAGGTTTCTAAAACGCACCTCATTTCTCATCTCCTTGTGCCCGGGTTCGCCATTCCAGCCGCTTTACTAGCAAGCTCCCTACTTGGAGCATCAGCACCTTTAACCTCCTGTTCCGTACAGGTTGCAATTTGTCCTGAGGATAAACGGGAAGACGTGGAACCAACGAGAGACTAGCTCTTGGTGTTGGGACAGGCACAGGTCACTCTATTTTCCCATCAGAAAGAAGAATTAACCACAGGCTCAGCCTGCCCCCCGGAACCAGAACAGGGCCTGAAGCCATTCTGCGATTTTGCGGCCAGCTCCCATAAAAACGAGTTGTAAAATGGAGGTTCAGGGCACTGCAATTCACAAACCTGCAGAGTTATAAATGATAACTCTCGTCCACAAATATATTGAGGGAAGGCAAAGAAGAGGATTTGAAATCAAGGCAGAATTGCAGGAAACAGATTTCAGGAGGTAGATACGAATCGCCTTTAAAGCACATGAAAAGCGGCAAAACGTTGACAATGATGCCCTTGGCCAAAAAGGGCGTATGCGTTTTTTCCTGAATATATTCAGGAAAAAACGCATACGCCCTTTTTGGCCAACCAAGCCACCTGGAAAGGCAAATCAGCGCTACAAAGAAGTCTCGCTTCCCATCGGTCAAAAGGGCCATGCTGAAAAAAGTGTCAAAACCAGAAATGCAGGACAGGCCATGGAGAAATGGGAGCCTTGCTACACTGATGGGCAGGATGTAAATTGCCAAGAGCCACTCCGGAGATGTGTCCGGTGAGTCCTGAAACATCTGAAAAACACAGCTTAGAGAGCATAGGGCACTTCCACTCATGGGGGTATAAATTGGGAAAATTAAAAATCAGCAAGACACAAGCACCCCAAAGTTTAGGGCTGCTCTGTTGACCAGGACCTCCACTTCATTCCACCTTAAATATCCCAGGAAAGAGAAAAATGGAGAAAGAAGTTGTGGTCCTTATGTACATTGGAATATCACTCAGCCAGGAAATCAATGTCGTAAGGTTAGTAGCAGCATGATGAGTGGATTTAGGTACGACGATTCTAAGTGAAATAAGTCACACAGAAAAGGACACTTCTCATAAGGTATCACTGATAGAGGGAATGTAAAAACCGTTACACTTGAACTGAATTACAAAACAGAACAGAGTCACACATGCAGAAAACACACTATGGCTGCTTAACGGGAAAGGTGAGGTGGGGTGATACATAAAACAAGGGTATCAAATTAGCTCAGATACCGTTCCATAAACCCAATATGTAATAGACAAGACCTACTCCTTGCTCAGAGAACTGGACTCAACACGCCCTATTCACCGCACAAGAATATATCTGACTAATAATAATCGTAAAACCTATGTATTGATATCTCTCTGTTAGTGTGTCAAGTGGGTGTAAAGCGGCATAAACACAGCAGTGAAAAGCAGCTAAACCCCATTATAAAAATAAATTACTTTGAAACACCCATGAAACAAAGACAGTGAAAGAGAGAGAAATTCTTACACAATGCGTTCAGGGGCTGTGATGCAACCTGGATTGACCATATCTAGACGCACAGCTGGATGAGACATAAGGGTGGACACTCTTGGGGCTGAGAGGTTTGGTGAGGTTGGGTGAGCAAACGCAGACCCTTTAAAGGAATACTGCGTGGTACCCATCGCATGGGTCCCAAATCTCCAGGTTCAAGGGCATCTTCCTACATCAAAAACATGCATGAGAAACCCAGAAGATGGTACACCGTGTGATGGGGAAAGGTTTCTAAAACGCACCTCATTTCTCATCTCCTTGTGCCCGGGTTCGCCATTCCAGCCGCTTTACTAGCAAGCTCCCTACTTGGAGCATCAGCACCTTTAACCTCCTGTTCCATACAGGTTGCAATTTGTCCTGAGGATAAACGGGAAGACGTGGAACCAACGAGAGACTAGCTCTTGGTGTTGGGACAGGCACAGGTCACTCTATTTTCCCATCAGAAAGAAGAATTAACCACAGGCTCAGCCTGCCCCCCGGAACCAGAACAGGGCCTGAAGCCATTCTGCGATTTTGCGGCCAGCTCCCATAAAAACGAGTTGTAAAATGGAGGTTCAGGGCACTGCAATTCACAAACCTGCAGAGTTATAAATGATAACCCTCGTCCACAAATATACTGAGGGAAGGCAAAGAAGAGGATTTGAAATCAAGGCAGAATTGCAGGAAACAGATTTCAGGAGGTAGATTCGAATCGCCTTTAAAGCACATGAAAAGCGGCAAAACGTTGACAATGATGACCTTGGCCAAAAAGGGCGTATGCGTTTTTTCCTGAATATATTCAGGAAAAAACGCTTACGCCCTTTTTGGCCAACCAAGCCACCTGGAAAGGCAAATCAGGGCTACAAAGAAGTCTCGCTTCCCATCGGTCAAAAGGGCCATGCTGAAAAAAGTGTCAAAACCAGAAATGCAGGACCGGCCATGGAGAAATGGGAGCCTTGCTACACTGATGGGCGGGATGTAAATTGCCAAGAGCCACTCTGGAGAAGTGTCCGGTGAGTCCTGAAACATCTGAAAAACACAGCTTAGAGAGCATAGGGCACTTCCACTCATGGGGGTATAAATTGGGAAAATTAAAAATCAGCAAGACACAAGCACCCCAAAGTTTAGGGCTGCTCTGTTGACCAGGACCTCCACTTCATTCCACCTTAAATATCCCAGGAAAGAGAAAAATGGATAAAGAAGTTGTGGTCCTTATGTACATTGGAATATCACTCAGCCAGGAAATCAATGTCGTAAGGTTAGTAGCAGCATGATGAGTGGATTTAGGTACGACGATTCTAAGTGAAATAAGTCACACAGAAAAGGACACTTCTCATAAGGTATCACTGATAGAGGGAATGTAAAAACCGTTACACTTGAACTGAATTACAAAACAGAACAGAGTCACACATGCAGAAAACACACTATGGCTGCTTAACGGGAAAGGTGAGGTGGGGTGATACATAAAACAAGGGTATCAAATTAGCTCAGATACCGTTCCATAAACCCAATATGTAATAGACAAGACCTACTCCTTGCTCAGAGAACTGGACTCAACACGCCCTATTCACCGCACAACAATATATCTGACTAATAATAATCGTAAAACCTATGTATTGATATCTCTCTGTTAGTGTGTCAAGTGGGTGTAAAGCGGCATAAACACAGCAGTGAAAAGCAGCTAAACCCCATTATAAAAATAAATTACTTTGAAACACCCATGAAACAAAGACAGTGAAAGAGAGAGAAATTCTTACACAATGCGTTCAGGGGCTGTGATGCAACCTGGATTGACCATATCTAGACGCACAGCTGGATGAGACATAAGGGTGGACACTCTTGGGGCTGAGAGGTTTGGTGAGGTTGGGTGAGCAAACGCAGACCCTTTAAAGGAATACTGCGTGGTACCCATCGCATGGGTCCCAAATCTCCAGGTTCAAGGGCATCTTCCTACATCAAAAACATGCATGAGAAACCCAGAAGATGGTACACCGTGTGATGGGGAAAGGTTTCTAAAACGCACCTCATTTCTCATCTCCTTGTGCCCGGGTTCGCCATTCCAGCCGCTTTACTAGCAAGCTCCCTACTTGGAGCATCAGCACCTTTAACCTCCTGTTCCGTACAGGTTGCAATTTGTCCTGAGGATAAACGGGAAGACGTGGAACCAACGAGAGACTAGCTCTTGGTGTTGGGACAGGCACAGGTCACTCTATTTTCCCATCAGAAAGAAGAATTAACCACAGGCTCAGCCTGCCCCCCGGAACCAGAACAGGGCCTGAAGCCATTCTGTGATTTTGCGGCCAGCTCCCATAAAAACGAGTTGTAAAATGGAGGTTCAGGGCACTGCAATTCACAAACCTGCAGAGTTATAAATGATAACTCTCGTCCACAAATATATTGAGGGAAGGCAAAGAAGAGGATTTGAAATCAAGGCAGAATTGCAGGAAACAGATTTCAGGAGGTAGATACGAATCGCCTTTAAAGCACATGAAAAGCGGCAAAACGTTGACAATGATGCCCTTGGCCAAAAAGGGCGTATGCTTTTTTTCCTGAATATATTCAGGAAAAAACGCATACGCCCTTTTTGGCCAACCAAGCCACCTGGAAAGGCAAATCAGCGCTACAAAGAAGTCTCGCTTCCCATCGGTCAAAAGGGCCATGCTGAAAAAAGTGTCAAAACCAGAAATGCAGGACAGGCCATGGAGAAATGGGAGCCTTGCTACACTGATGGGCGGGATGTAAATTGCCAAGAGCCACTCTGGAGAAGTGTCCGGTGAGTCCTGAAACATCTGAAAAACACAGCTTAGAGAGCATAGGGCACTTCCACTCATGGGGGTATAAATTGGGAAAATTAAAAATCAGCAAGACACAAGCACCCCAAAGTTTAGGGCTGCTCTGTTGACCAGGACCTCCACTTCATTCCACCTTAAATATCCCAGGAAAGAGAAAAATGGATAAAGAAGTTGTGGTCCTTATGTACATTGGAATATCACTCAGCCAGGAAATCAATGTCGTAAGGTTAGTAGCAGCATGATGAGTGGATTTAGGTACGACGATTCTAAGTGAAATAAGTCACACAGAAAAGGACACTTCTCATAAGGTATCACTGATAGAGGGAATGTAAAAACCGTTACACTTGAACTGAATTACAAAACAGAACAGAGTCACACATGCAGAAAACACACTATGGCTGCTTAACGGGAAAGGTGAGGTGGGGTGATACATAAAACAAGGGTATCAAATTAGCTCAGATACCGTTCCATAAACCCAATATGTAATAGACAAGACCTACTCCTTGCTCAGAGAACTGGACTCAACACGCCCTATTCACCGCACAAGAATATATCTGACTAATAATAATCGTAAAACCTATGTATTGATATCTCTCTGTTAGTGTGTCAAGTGGGTGTAAAGCGGCATAAACACAGCAGTGAAAAGCAGCTAAACCCCATTATAAAAATAAATTACTTTGAAACACCCATGAAACAAAGACAGTGAAAGAGAGAGAAATTCTTACACAATGCGTTCAGGGGCTGTGATGCAACCTGGATTGACCATATCTAGACGCACAGCTGGATGAGACATAAGGGTGGACACTCTTGGGGCTGAGAGGTTTGGTGAGGTTGGGTGAGCAAACGCAGACCCTTTAAAGGAATACTGCGTGGTACCCATCGCATGGGTCCCAAATCTCCAGGTTCAAGGGCATCTTCCTACATCAAAAACATGCATGAGAAACCCAGAAGATGGTACACCGTGTGATGGGGAAAGGTTTCTAAAACGCACCTCATTTCTCATCTCCTTGTGCCCGGGTTCGCCATTCCAGCCGCTTTACTAGCAAGCTCCCTACTTGGAGCATCAGCACCTTTAACCTCCTGTTCCGTAGAGGTTGCAATTTGTCCTGAGGATAAACGGGAAGACGTGGAACCAACGAGAGACTAGCTCTTGGTGTTGGGACAGGCACAGGTCACTCTATTTTCCCATCAGAAAGAAGAATTAACCACAGGCTCAGCCTGCCCCCCGGAACCAGAACAGGGCCTGAAGCCATTCTGCGATTTTGCGGCCAGCTCCCATAAAAACGAGTTGTAAAATGGAGGTTCAGGGCACTGCAATTCACAAACCTGCAGAGTTATAAATGATAACTCTCGTCCACAAATATATTGAGGGAAGGCAAAGAAGAGGATTTGAAATCAAGGCAGAATTGCAGGAAACAGATTTCAGGAGGTAGATACGAATCGCCTTTAAAGCACATGAAAAGCGGCAAAACGTTGACAATGATGACCTTGGCCAAAAAGGGCGTATGCGTTTTTTCCTGAATATATTCAGGAAAAAACGCTTACGCCCTTTTTGGCCAACCAAGCCACCTGGAAAGGCAAATCAGCGCTACAAAGAAGTCTCGCTTCCCATCGGTCAAAAGGGCCATGCTGAAAAAAGTGTCAAAACCAGAAATGCAGGACAGGCCATGGAGAAATGGGAGCCTTGCTACACTGATGGGCGGGATGTAAATTGCCAAGAGCCACTCCGGAGAAGTGTCCGGTGAGTCCTGAAACATCTGAAAAACACAGCTTAGAGAGCATAGGGCACTTCCACTCATGGGGGTATAAATTGGGAAAATTAAAAATCAGCAAGACACAAGCACCCCAAAGTTTAGGGCTGCTCTGTTGACCAGGACCTCCACTTCATTCCACCTTAAATATCCCAGGAAAGAGAAAAATGGATAAAGAAGTTGTGGTCCTTATGTACATTGGAATATCACTCAGCCAGGAAATCAATGTCGTAAGGTTAGTAGCAGCATGATGAGTGGATTTAGGTACGACGATTCTAAGTGAAATAAGTCACACAGAAAAGGACACTTCTCATAAGGTATCACTGATAGAGGGAATGTAAAAACCGTTACACTTGAACTGAATTACAAAACAGAACAGAGTCACACATGCAGAAAACACACTATGGCTGCTTAACGGGAAAGGTGAGGTGGGGTGATACATAAAACAAGGGTATCAAATTAGCTCAGATACCGTTCCATAAACCCAATATGTAATAGACAAGACCTACTCCTTGCTCAGAGAACTGGACTCAACACGCCCTATTCACCGCACAAGAATATATCTGACTAATAATAATCGTAAAACCTATGTATTGATATCTCTCTGTTAGTGTGTCAAGTGGGTGTAAAGCGGCATAAACACAGCAGTGAAAAGCAGCTAAACCCCATTATAAAAATAAATTACTTTGAAACACCCATGAAACAAAGACAGTGAAAGAGAGAGAAATTCTTACACAATGCGTTCAGGGGCTGTGATGCAACCTGGATTGACCATATCTAGACGCACAGCTGGATGAGACATAAGGGTGGACACTCTTGGGGCTGAGAGGTTTGGTGAGGTTGGGTGAGCAAACGCAGACCCTTTAAAGGAATACTGCGTGGTACCCATCGCATGGGTCCCAAATCTCCAGGTTCAAGGGCATCTTCCTACATCAAAAACATGCATGAGAAACCCAGAAGATGGTACACCGTGTGATGGGGAAAGGTTTCTAAAACGCACCTCATTTCTCATCTCCTTGTGCCCGGGTTCGCCATTCCAGCCGCTTTACTAGCAAGCTCCCTACTTGGAGCATCAGCACCTTTAACCTCCTGTTCCATACAGGTTGCAATTTGTCCTGAGGATAAACGGGAAGACGTGGAACCAACGAGAGACTAGCTCTTGGTGTTGGGACAGGCACAGGTCACTCTATTTTCCCATCAGAAAGAAGAATTAACCACAGGCTCAGCCTGCCCCCCGGAACCAGAACAGGGCCTGAAGCCATTCTGCGATTTTGCGGCCAGCTCCCATAAAAACGAGTTGTAAAATGGAGGTTCAGGGCACTGCAATTCACAAACCTGCAGAGTTATAAATGATAACCCTCGTCCACAAATATACTGAGGGAAGGCAAAGAAGAGGATTTGAAATCAAGGCAGAATTGCAGGAAACAGATTTCAGGAGGTAGATTCGAATCGCCTTTAAAGCACATGAAAAGCGGCAAAACGTTGACAATGATGACCTTGGCCAAAAAGGGCGTATGCGTTTTTTCCTGAATATATTCAGGAAAAAACGCTTACGCCCTTTTTGGCCAACCAAGCCACCTGGAAAGGCAAATCAGGGCTACAAAGAAGTCTCGCTTCCCATCGGTCAAAAGGGCCATGCTGAAAAAAGTGTCAAAACCAGAAATGCAGGACCGGCCATGGAGAAATGGGAGCCTTGCTACACTGATGGGCGGGATGTAAATTGCCAAGAGCCACTCTGGAGAAGTGTCCGGTGAGTCCTGAAACATCTGAAAAACACAGCTTAGAGAGCATAGGGCACTTCCACTCATGGGGGTATAAATTGGGAAAATTAAAAATCAGCAAGACACAAGCACCCCAAAGTTTAGGGCTGCTCTGTTGACCAGGACCTCCACTTCATTCCACCTTAAATATCCCAGGAAAGAGAAAAATGGATAAAGAAGTTGTGGTCCTTATGTACATTGGAATATCACTCAGCCAGGAAATCAATGTCGTAAGGTTAGTAGCAGCATGATGAGTGGATTTAGGTACGACGATTCTAAGTGAAATAAGTCACACAGAAAAGGACACTTCTCATAAGGTATCACTGATAGAGGGAATGTAAAAACCGTTACACTTGAACTGAATTACAAAACAGAACAGAGTCACACATGCAGAAAACACACTATGGCTGCTTAACGGGAAAGGTGAGGTGGGGTGATACATAAAACAAGGGTATCAAATTAGCTCAGATACCGTTCCATAAACCCAATATGTAATAGACAAGACCTACTCCTTGCTCAGAGAACTGGACTCAACACGCCCTATTCACCGCACAAGAATATATCTGACTAATAATAATCGTAAAACCTATGTATTGATATCTCTCTGTTAGTGTGTCAAGTGGGTGTAAAGCGGCATAAACACAGCAGTGAAAAGCAGCTAAACCCCATTATAAAAATAAATTACTTTGAAACACCCATGAAACAAAGACAGTGAAAGAGAGAGAAATTCTTACACAATGCGTTCAGGGGCTGTGATGCAACCTGGATTGACCATATCTAGACGCACAGCTGGATGAGACATAAGGGTGGACACTCTTGGGGCTGAGAGGTTTGGTGAGGTTGGGTGAGCAAACGCAGACCCTTTAAAGGAATACTGCGTGGTACCCATCGCATGGGTCCCAAATCTCCAGGTTCAAGGGCATCTTCCTACATCAAAAACATGCATGAGAAACCCAGAAGATGGTACACCGTGTGATGGGGAAAGGTTTCTAAAACGCACCTCATTTCTCATCTCCTTGTGCCCGGGTTCGCCATTCCAGCCGCTTTACTAGCAAGCTCCCTACTTGGAGCATCAGCACCTTTAACCTCCTGTTCCGTACAGGTTGCAATTTGTCCTGAGGATAAACGGGAAGACGTGGAACCAACGAGAGACTAGCTCTTGGTGTTGGGACAGGCACAGGTCACTCTATTTTCCCATCAGAAAGAAGAATTAACCACAGGCTCAGCCTGCCCCCCGGAACCAGAACAGGGCCTGAAGCCATTCTGTGATTTTGCGGCCAGCTCCCATAAAAACGAGTTGTAAAATGGAGGTTCAGGGCACTGCAATTCACAAACCTGCAGAGTTATAAATGATAACTCTCGTCCACAAATATATTGAGGGAAGGCAAAGAAGAGGATTTGAAATCAAGGCAGAATTGCAGGAAACAGATTTCAGGAGGTAGATACGAATCGCCTTTAAAGCACATGAAAAGCGGCAAAACGTTGACAATGATGACCTTGGCCAAAAAGGGCGTATGCGTTTTTTCCTGAATATATTCAGGAAAAAACGCTTACGCCCTTTTTGGCCAACCAAGCCACCTGGAAAGGCAAATCAGCGCTACAAAGAAGTCTCGCTTCCCATCGGTCAAAAGGGCCATGCTGAAAAAAGTGTCAAAACCAGAAATGCAGGACAGGCCATGGAGAAATGGGAGCCTTGCTACACTGATGGGCGGGATGTAAATTGCCAAGAGCCACTCTGGAGAAGTGTCCGGTGAGTCCTGAAACATCTGAAAAACACAGCTTAGAGAGCATAGGGCACTTCCACTCATGGGGGTATAAATTGGGAAAATTAAAAATCAGCAAGACACAAGCACCCCAAAGTTTAGGGCTGCTCTGTTGACCAGGACCTCCACTTCATTCCACCTTAAATATCCCAGGAAAGAGAAAAATGGATAAAGAAGTTGTGGTCCTTATGTACATTGGAATATCACTCAGCCAGGAAATCAATGTCGTAAGGTTAGTAGCAGCATGATGAGTGGATTTAGGTACGACGATTCTAAGTGAAATAAGTCACACAGAAAAGGACACTTCTCATAAGGTATCACTGATAGAGGGAATGTAAAAACCGTTACACTTGAACTGAATTACAAAACAGAACAGAGTCACACATGCAGAAAACACACTATGGCTGCTTAACGGGAAAGGTGAGGTGGGGTGATACATAAAACAAGGGTATCAAATTAGCTCAGATACCGTTCCATAAACCCAATATGTAATAGACAAGACCTACTCCTTGCTCAGAGAACTGGACTCAACACGCCCTATTCACCGCACAAGAATATATCTGACTAATAATAATCGTAAAACCTATGTATTGATATCTCTCTGTTAGTGTGTCAAGTGGGTGTAAAGCGGCATAAACACAGCAGTGAAAAGCAGCTAAACCCCATTATAAAAATAAATTACTTTGAAACACCCATGAAACAAAGACAGTGAAAGAGAGAGAAATTCTTACACAATGCGTTCAGGGGCTGTGATGCAACCTGGATTGACCATATCTAGACGCACAGCTGGATGAGACATAAGGGTGGACACTCTTGGGGCTGAGAGGTTTGGTGAGGTTGGGTGAGCAAACGCAGACCCTTTAAAGGAATACTGCGTGGTACCCATCGCATGGGTCCCAAATCTCCAGGTTCAAGGGCATCTTCCTACATCAAAAACATGCATGAGAAACCCAGAAGATGGTACACCGTGTGATGGGGAAAGGTTTCTAAAACGCACCTCATTTCTCATCTCCTTGTGCCCGGGTTCGCCATTCCAGCCGCTTTACTAGCAAGCTCCCTACTTGGAGCATCAGCACCTTTAACCTCCTGTTCCGTAGAGGTTGCAATTTGTCCTGAGGATAAACGGGAAGACGTGGAACCAACGAGAGACTAGCTCTTGGTGTTGGGACAGGCACAGGTCACTCTATTTTCCCATCAGAAAGAAGAATTAACCACAGGCTCAGCCTGCCCCCCGGAACCAGAACAGGGCCTGAAGCCATTCTGCGATTTTGCGGCCAGCTCCCATAAAAACGAGTTGTAAAATGGAGGTTCAGGGCACTGCAATTCACAAACCTGCAGAGTTATAAATGATAACTCTCGTCCACAAATATATTGAGGGAAGGCAAAGAAGAGGATTTGAAATCAAGGCAGAATTGCAGGAAACAGATTTCAGGAGGTAGATACGAATCGCCTTTAAAGCACATGAAAAGCGGCAAAACGTTGACAATGATGACCTTGGCCAAAAAGGGCGTATGCGTTTTTTCCTGAATATATTCAGGAAAAAACGCTTACGCCCTTTTTGGCCAACCAAGCCACCTGGAAAGGCAAATCAGCGCTACAAAGAAGTCTCGCTTCCCATCGGTCAAAAGGGCCATGCTGAAAAAAGTGTCAAAACCAGAAATGCAGGACAGGCCATGGAGAAATGGGAGCCTTGCTACACTGATGGGCGGGATGTAAATTGCCAAGAGCCACTCTGGAGAAGTGTCCGGTGAGTCCTGAAACATCTGAAAAACACAGCTTAGAGAGCATAGGGCACTTCCACTCATGGGGGTATAAATTGGGAAAATTAAAAATCAGCAAGACACAAGCACCCCAAAGTTTAGGGCTGCTCTGTTGACCAGGACCTCCACTTCATTCCACCTTAAATATCCCAGGAAAGAGAAAAATGGATAAAGAAGTTGTGGTCCTTATGTACATTGGAATATCACTCAGCCAGGAAATCAATGTCGTAAGGTTAGTAGCAGCATGATGAGTGGATTTAGGTACGACGATTCTAAGTGAAATAAGTCACACAGAAAAGGACACTTCTCATAAGGTATCACTGATAGAGGGAATGTAAAAACCGTTACACTTGAACTGAATTACAAAACAGAACAGAGTCACACATGCAGAAAACACACTATGGCTGCTTAACGGGAAAGGTGAGGTGGGGTGATACATAAAACAAGGGTATCAAATTAGCTCAGATACCGTTCCATAAACCCAATATGTAATAGACAAGACCTACTCCTTGCTCAGAGAACTGGACTCAACACGCCCTATTCACCGCACAAGAATATATCTGACTAATAATAATCGTAAAACCTATGTATTGATATCTCTCTGTTAGTGTGTCAAGTGGGTGTAAAGCGGCATAAACACAGCAGTGAAAAGCAGCTAAACCCCATTATAAAAATAAATTACTTTGAAACACCCATGAAACAAAGACAGTGAAAGAGAGAGAAATTCTTACACAATGCGTTCAGGGGCTGTGATGCAACCTGGATTGACCATATCTAGACGCACAGCTGGATGAGACATAAGGGTGGACACTCTTGGGGCTGAGAGGTTTGGTGAGGTTGGGTGAGCAAACGCAGACCCTTTAAAGGAATACTGCGTGGTACCCATCGCATGGGTCCCAAATCTCCAGGTTCAAGGGCATCTTCCTACATCAAAAACATGCATGAGAAACCCAGAAGATGGTACACCGTGTGATGGGGAAAGGTTTCTAAAACGCACCTCATTTCTCATCTCCTTGTGCCCGGGTTCGCCATTCCAGCCGCTTTACTAGCAAGCTCCCTACTTGGAGCATCAGCACCTTTAACCTCCTGTTCCGTACAGGTTGCAATTTGTCCTGAGGATAAACGGGAAGACGTGGAACCAACGAGAGACTAGCTCTTGGTGTTGGGACAGGCACAGGTCACTCTATTTTCCCATCAGAAAGAAGAATTAACCACAGGCTCAGCCTGCCCCCCGGAACCAGAACAGGGCCTGAAGCCATTCTGCGATTTTGCGGCCAGCTCCCATAAAAACGAGTTGTAAAATGGAGGTTCAGGGCACTGCAATTCACAAACCTGCAGAGTTATAAATGATAACTCTCGTCCACAAATATATTGAGGGAAGGCAAAGAAGAGGATTTGAAATCAAGGCAGAATTGCAGGAAACAGATTTCAGGAGGTAGATACGAATCGCCTTTAAAGCACATGAAAAGCGGCAAAACGTTGACAATGATGACCTTGGCCAAAAAGGGCGTATGCGTTTTTTCCTGAATATATTCAGGAAAAAACGCTTACGCCCTTTTTGGCCAACCAAGCCACCTGGAAAGGCAAATCAGCGCTACAAAGAAGTCTCGCTTCCCATCGGTCAAAAGGGCCATGCTGAAAAAAGTGTCAAAACCAGAAATGCAGGACAGGCCATGGAGAAATGGGAGCCTTGCTACACTGATGGGCGGGATGTAAATTGCCAAGAGCCACTCTGGAGAAGTGTCCGGTGAGTCCTGAAACATCTGAAAAACACAGCTTAGAGAGCATAGGGCACTTCCACTCATGGGGGTATAAATTGGGAAAATTAAAAATCAGCAAGACACAAGCACCCCAAAGTTTAGGGCTGCTCTGTTGACCAGGACCTCCACTTCATTCCACCTTAAATATCCCAGGAAAGAGAAAAATGGATAAAGAAGTTGTGGTCCTTATGTACATTGGAATATCACTCAGCCAGGAAATCAATGTCGTAAGGTTAGTAGCAGCATGATGAGTGGATTTAGGTACGACGATTCTAAGTGAAATAAGTCACACAGAAAAGGACACTTCTCATAAGGTATCACTGATAGAGGGAATGTAAAAACCGTTACACTTGAACTGAATTACAAAACAGAACAGAGTCACACATGCAGAAAACACACTATGGCTGCTTAACGGGAAAGGTGAGGTGGGGTGATACATAAAACAAGGGTATCAAATTAGCTCAGATACCGTTCCATAAACCCAATATGTAATAGACAAGACCTACTCCTTGCTCAGAGAACTGGACTCAACACGCCCTATTCACCGCACAAGAATATATCTGACTAATAATAATCGTAAAACCTATGTATTGATATCTCTCTGTTAGTGTGTCAAGTGGGTGTAAAGCGGCATAAACACAGCAGTGAAAAGCAGCTAAACCCCATTATAAAAATAAATTACTTTGAAACACCCATGAAACAAAGACAGTGAAAGAGAGAGAAATTCTTACACAATGCGTTCAGGGGCTGTGATGCAACCTGGATTGACCATATCTAGACGCACAGCTGGATGAGACATAAGGGTGGACACTCTTGGGGCTGAGAGGTTTGGTGAGGTTGGGTGAGCAAACGCAGACCCTTTAAAGGAATACTGCGTGGTACCCATCGCATGGGTCCCAAATCTCCAGGTTCAAGGGCATCTTCCTACATCAAAAACATGCATGAGAAACCCAGAAGATGGTACACCGTGTGATGGGGAAAGGTTTCTAAAACGCACCTCATTTCTCATCTCCTTGTGCCCGGGTTCGCCATTCCAGCCGCTTTACTAGCAAGCTCCCTACTTGGAGCATCAGCACCTTTAACCTCCTGTTCCGTACAGGTTGCAATTTGTCCTGAGGATAAACGGGAAGACGTGGAACCAACGAGAGACTAGCTCTTGGTGTTGGGACAGGCACAGGTCACTCTATTTTCCCATCAGAAAGAAGAATTAACCACAGGCTCAGCCTGCCCCCCGGAACCAGAACAGGGCCTGAAGCCATTCTGCGATTTTGCGGCCAGCTCCCATAAAAACGAGTTGTAAAATGGAGGTTCAGGGCACTGCAATTCACAAACCTGCAGAGTTATAAATGATAACTCTCGTCCACAAATATATTGAGGGAAGGCAAAGAAGAGGATTTGAAATCAAGGCAGAATTGCAGGAAACAGATTTCAGGAGGTAGATACGAATCGCCTTTAAAGCACATGAAAAGCGGCAAAACGTTGACAATGATGCCCTTGGCCAAAAAGGGCGTATGCGTTTTTTCCTGAATATATTCAGGAAAAAACGCATACGCCCTTTTTGGCCAACCAAGCCACCTGGAAAGGCAAATCAGCGCTACAAAGAAGTCTCGCTTCCCATCGGTCAAAAGGGCCATGCTGAAAAAAGTGTCAAAACCAGAAATGCAGGACAGGCCATGGAGAAATGGGAGCCTTGCTACACTGATGGGCAGGATGTAAATTGCCAAGAGCCACTCCGGAGATGTGTCCGGTGAGTCCTGAAACATCTGAAAAACACAGCTTAGAGAGCATAGGGCACTTCCACTCATGGGGGTATAAATTGGGAAAATTAAAAATCAGCAAGACACAAGCACCCCAAAGTTTAGGGCTGCTCTGTTGACCAGGACCTCCACTTCATTCCACCTTAAATATCCCAGGAAAGAGAAAAATGGATAAAGAAGTTGTGGTCCTTATGTACATTGGAATATCACTCAGCCAGGAAATCAATGTCGTAAGGTTAGTAGCAGCATGATGAGTGGATTTAGGTACGACGATTCTAAGTGAAATAAGTCACACAGAAAAGGACACTTCTCATAAGGTATCACTGATAGAGGGAATGTAAAAACCGTTACACTTGAACTGAATTACAAAACAGAACAGAGTCACACATGCAGAAAACACACTATGGCTGCTTAACGGGAAAGGTGAGGTGGGGTGATACATAAAACAAGGGTATCAAATTAGCTCAGATACCGTTCCATAAACCCAATATGTAATAGACAAGACCTACTCCTTGCTCAGAGAACTGGACTCAACACGCCCTATTCACCGCACAAGAATATATCTGACTAATAATAATCGTAAAACCTATGTATTGATATCTCTCTGTTAGTGTGTCAAGTGGGTGTAAAGCGGCATAAACACAGCAGTGAAAAGCAGCTAAACCCCATTATAAAAATAAATTACTTTGAAACACCCATGAAACAAAGACAGTGAAAGAGAGAGAAATTCTTACACAATGCGTTCAGGGGCTGTGATGCAACCTGGATTGACCATATCTAGACGCACAGCTGGATGAGACATAAGGGTGGACACTCTTGGGGCTGAGAGGTTTGGTGAGGTTGGGTGAGCAAACGCAGACCCTTTAAAGGAATACTGCGTGGTACCCATCGCATGGGTCCCAAATCTCCAGGTTCAAGGGCATCTTCCTACATCAAAAACATGCATGAGAAACCCAGAAGATGGTACACCGTGTGATGGGGAAAGGTTTCTAAAACGCACCTCATTTCTCATCTCCTTGTGCCCGGGTTCGCCATTCCAGCCGCTTTACTAGCAAGCTCCCTACTTGGAGCATCAGCACCTTTAACCTCCTGTTCCATACAGGTTGCAATTTGTCCTGAGGATAAACGGGAAGACGTGGAACCAACGAGAGACTAGCTCTTGGTGTTGGGACAGGCACAGGTCACTCTATTTTCCCATCAGAAAGAAGAATTAACCACAGGCTCAGCCTGCCCCCCGGAACCAGAACAGGGCCTGAAGCCATTCTGCGATTTTGCGGCCAGCTCCCATAAAAACGAGTTGTAAAATGGAGGTTCAGGGCACTGCAATTCACAAACCTGCAGAGTTATAAATGATAACCCTCGTCCACAAATATACTGAGGGAAGGCAAAGAAGAGGATTTGAAATCAAGGCAGAATTGCAGGAAACAGATTTCAGGAGGTAGATTCGAATCGCCTTTAAAGCACATGAAAAGCGGCAAAACGTTGACAATGATGACCTTGGCCAAAAAGGGCGTATGCGTTTTTTCCTGAATATATTCAGGAAAAAACGCTTACGCCCTTTTTGGCCAACCAAGCCACCTGGAAAGGCAAATCAGGGCTACAAAGAAGTCTCGCTTCCCATCGGTCAAAAGGGCCATGCTGAAAAAAGTGTCAAAACCAGAAATGCAGGACCGGCCATGGAGAAATGGGAGCCTTGCTACACTGATGGGCGGGATGTAAATTGCCAAGAGCCACTCTGGAGAAGTGTCCGGTGAGTCCTGAAACATCTGAAAAACACAGCTTAGAGAGCATAGGGCACTTCCACTCATGGGGGTATAAATTGGGAAAATTAAAAATCAGCAAGACACAAGCACCCCAAAGTTTAGGGCTGCTCTGTTGACCAGGACCTCCACTTCATTCCACCTTAAATATCCCAGGAAAGAGAAAAATGGATAAAGAAGTTGTGGTCCTTATGTACATTGGAATATCACTCAGCCAGGAAATCAATGTCGTAAGGTTAGTAGCAGCATGATGAGTGGATTTAGGTACGACGATTCTAAGTGAAATAAGTCACACAGAAAAGGACACTTCTCATAAGGTATCACTGATAGAGGGAATGTAAAAACCGTTACACTTGAACTGAATTACAAAACAGAACAGAGTCACACATGCAGAAAACACACTATGGCTGCTTAACGGGAAAGGTGAGGTGGGGTGATACATAAAACAAGGGTATCAAATTAGCTCAGATACCGTTCCATAAACCCAATATGTAATAGACAAGACCTACTCCTTGCTCAGAGAACTGGACTCAACACGCCCTATTCACCGCACAAGAATATATCTGACTAATAATAATCGTAAAACCTATGTATTGATATCTCTCTGTTAGTGTGTCAAGTGGGTGTAAAGCGGCATAAACACAGCAGTGAAAAGCAGCTAAACCCCATTATAAAAATAAATTACTTTGAAACACCCATGAAACAAAGACAGTGAAAGAGAGAGAAATTCTTACACAATGCGTTCAGGGGCTGTGATGCAACCTGGATTGACCATATCTAGACGCACAGCTGGATGAGACATAAGGGTGGACACTCTTGGGGCTGAGAGGTTTGGTGAGGTTGGGTGAGCAAACGCAGACCCTTTAAAGGAATACTGCGTGGTACCCATCGCATGGGTCCCAAATCTCCAGGTTCAAGGGCATCTTCCTACATCAAAAACATGCATGAGAAACCCAGAAGATGGTACACCGTGTGATGGGGAAAGGTTTCTAAAACGCACCTCATTTCTCATCTCCTTGTGCCCGGGTTCGCCATTCCAGCCGCTTTACTAGCAAGCTCCCTACTTGGAGCATCAGCACCTTTAACCTCCTGTTCCGTACAGGTTGCAATTTGTCCTGAGGATAAACGGGAAGACGTGGAACCAACGAGAGACTAGCTCTTGGTGTTGGGACAGGCACAGGTCACTCTATTTTCCCATCAGAAAGAAGAATTAACCACAGGCTCAGCCTGCCCCCCGGAACCAGAACAGGGCCTGAAGCCATTCTGCGATTTTGCGGCCAGCTCCCATAAAAACGAGTTGTAAAATGGAGGTTCAGGGCACTGCAATTCACAAACCTGCAGAGTTATAAATGATAACTCTCGTCCACAAATATATTGAGGGAAGGCAAAGAAGAGGATTTGAAATCAAGGCAGAATTGCAGGAAACAGATTTCAGGAGGTAGATACGAATCGCCTTTAAAGCACATGAAAAGCGGCAAAACGTTGACAATGATGCCCTTGGCCAAAAAGGGCGTATGCGTTTTTTCCTGAATATATTCAGGAAAAAACGCATACGCCCTTTTTGGCCAACCAAGCCACCTGGAAAGGCAAATCAGCGCTACAAAGAAGTCTCGCTTCCCATCGGTCAAAAGGGCCATGCTGAAAAAAGTGTCAAAACCAGAAATGCAGGACAGGCCATGGAGAAATGGGAGCCTTGCTACACTGATGGGCAGGATGTAAATTGCCAAGAGCCACTCCGGAGATGTGTCCGGTGAGTCCTGAAACATCTGAAAAACACAGCTTAGAGAGCATAGGGCACTTCCACTCATGGGGGTATAAATTGGGAAAATTAAAAATCAGCAAGACACAAGCACCCCAAAGTTTAGGGCTGCTCTGTTGACCAGGACCTCCACTTCATTCCACCTTAAATATCCCAGGAAAGAGAAAAATGGATAAAGAAGTTGTGGTCCTTATGTACATTGGAATATCACTCAGCCAGGAAATCAATGTCGTAAGGTTAGTAGCAGCATGATGAGTGGATTTAGGTACGACGATTCTAAGTGAAATAAGTCACACAGAAAAGGACACTTCTCATAAGGTATCACTGATAGAGGGAATGTAAAAACCGTTACACTTGAACTGAATTACAAAACAGAACAGAGTCACACATGCAGAAAACACACTATGGCTGCTTAACGGGAAAGGTGAGGTGGGGTGATACATAAAACAAGGGTATCAAATTAGCTCAGATACCGTTCCATAAACCCAATATGTAATAGACAAGACCTACTCCTTGCTCAGAGAACTGGACTCAACACGCCCTATTCACCGCACAAGAATATATCTGACTAATAATAATCGTAAAACCTATGTATTGATATCTCTCTGTTAGTGTGTCAAGTGGGTGTAAAGCGGCATAAACACAGCAGTGAAAAGCAGCTAAACCCCATTATAAAAATAAATTACTTTGAAACACCCATGAAACAAAGACAGTGAAAGAGAGAGAAATTCTTACACAATGCGTTCAGGGGCTGTGATGCAACCTGGATTGACCATATCTAGACGCACAGCTGGATGAGACATAAGGGTGGACACTCTTGGGGCTGAGAGGTTTGGTGAGGTTGGGTGAGCAAACGCAGACCCTTTAAAGGAATACTGCATGGTACCCATCGCATGGGTCCCAAATCTCCAGGTTCAAGGGCATCTTCCTACATCAAAAACATGCATGAGAAACCCAGAAGATGGTACACCGTGTGATGGGGAAAGGTTTCTAAAACGCACCTCATTTCTCATCTCCTTGTGCCCGGGTTCGCCATTCCAGCCGCTTTACTAGCAAGCTCCCTACTTGGAGCATCAGCACCTTTAACCTCCTGTTCCATACAGGTTGCAATTTGTCCTGAGGATAAACGGGAAGACGTGGAACCAACGAGAGACTAGCTCTTGGTGTTGGGACAGGCACAGGTCACTCTATTTTCCCATCAGAAAGAAGAATTAACCACAGGCTCAGCCTGCCCCCCGGAACCAGAACAGGGCCTGAAGCCATTCTGCGATTTTGCGGCCAGCTCCCATAAAAACGAGTTGTAAAATGGAGGTTCAGGGCACTGCAATTCACAAACCTGCAGAGTTATAAATGATAACCCTCGTCCACAAATATACTGAGGGAAGGCAAAGAAGAGGATTTGAAATCAAGGCAGAATTGCAGGAAACAGATTTCAGGAGGTAGATTCGAATCGCCTTTAAAGCACATGAAAAGCGGCAAAACGTTGACAATGATGACCTTGGCCAAAAAGGGCGTATGCGTTTTTTCCTGAATATATTCAGGAAAAAACGCTTACGCCCTTTTTGGCCAACCAAGCCACCTGGAAAGGCAAATCAGGGCTACAAAGAAGTCTCGCTTCCCATCGGTCAAAAGGGCCATGCTGAAAAAAGTGTCAAAACCAGAAATGCAGGACCGGCCATGGAGAAATGGGAGCCTTGCTACACTGATGGGCGGGATGTAAATTGCCAAGAGCCACTCTGGAGAAGTGTCCGGTGAGTCCTGAAACATCTGAAAAACACAGCTTAGAGAGCATAGGGCACTTCCACTCATGGGGGTATAAATTGGGAAAATTAAAAATCAGCAAGACACAAGCACCCCAAAGTTTAGGGCTGCTCTGTTGACCAGGACCTCCACTTCATTCCACCTTAAATATCCCAGGAAAGAGAAAAATGGATAAAGAAGTTGTGGTCCTTATGTACATTGGAATATCACTCAGCCAGGAAATCAATGTCGTAAGGTTAGTAGCAGCATGATGAGTGGATTTAGGTACGACGATTCTAAGTGAAATAAGTCACACAGAAAAGGACACTTCTCATAAGGTATCACTGATAGAGGGAATGTAAAAACCGTTACACTTGAACTGAATTACAAAACAGAACAGAGTCACACATGCAGAAAACACACTATGGCTGCTTAACGGGAAAGGTGAGGTGGGGTGATACATAAAACAAGGGTATCAAATTAGCTCAGATACCGTTCCATAAACCCAATATGTAATAGACAAGACCTACTCCTTGCTCAGAGAACTGGACTCAACACGCCCTATTCACCGCACAAGAATATATCTGACTAATAATAATCGTAAAACCTATGTATTGATATCTCTCTGTTAGTGTGTCAAGTGGGTGTAAAGCGGCATAAACACAGCAGTGAAAAGCAGCTAAACCCCATTATAAAAATAAATTACTTTGAAACACCCATGAAACAAAGACAGTGAAAGAGAGAGAAATTCTTACACAATGCGTTCAGGGGCTGTGATGCAACCTGGATTGACCATATCTAGACGCACAGCTGGATGAGACATAAGGGTGGACACTCTTGGGGCTGAGAGGTTTGGTGAGGTTGGGTGAGCAAACGCAGACCCTTTAAAGGAATACTGCGTGGTACCCATCGCATGGGTCCCAAATCTCCAGGTTCAAGGGCATCTTCCTACATCAAAAACATGCATGAGAAACCCAGAAGATGGTACACCGTGTGATGGGGAAAGGTTTCTAAAACGCACCTCATTTCTCATCTCCTTGTGCCCGGGTTCGCCATTCCAGCCGCTTTACTAGCAAGCTCCCTACTTGGAGCATCAGCACCTTTAACCTCCTGTTCCGTACAGGTTGCAATTTGTCCTGAGGATAAACGGGAAGACGTGGAACCAACGAGAGACTAGCTCTTGGTGTTGGGACAGGCACAGGTCACTCTATTTTCCCATCAGAAAGAAGAATTAACCACAGGCTCAGCCTGCCCCCCGGAACCAGAACAGGGCCTGAAGCCATTCTGTGATTTTGCGGCCAGCTCCCATAAAAACGAGTTGTAAAATGGAGGTTCAGGGCACTGCAATTCACAAACCTGCAGAGTTATAAATGATAACTCTCGTCCACAAATATATTGAGGGAAGGCAAAGAAGAGGATTTGAAATCAAGGCAGAATTGCAGGAAACAGATTTCAGGAGGTAGATACGAATCGCCTTTAAAGCACATGAAAAGCGGCAAAACGTTGACAATGATGCCCTTGGCCAAAAAGGGCGTATGCTTTTTTTCCTGAATATATTCAGGAAAAAACGCATACGCCCTTTTTGGCCAACCAAGCCACCTGGAAAGGCAAATCAGCGCTACAAAGAAGTCTCGCTTCCCATCGGTCAAAAGGGCCATGCTGAAAAAAGTGTCAAAACCAGAAATGCAGGACAGGCCATGGAGAAATGGGAGCCTTGCTACACTGATGGGCGGGATGTAAATTGCCAAGAGCCACTCTGGAGAAGTGTCCGGTGAGTCCTGAAACATCTGAAAAACACAGCTTAGAGAGCATAGGGCACTTCCACTCATGGGGGTATAAATTGGGAAAATTAAAAATCAGCAAGACACAAGCACCCCAAAGTTTAGGGCTGCTCTGTTGACCAGGACCTCCACTTCATTCCACCTTAAATATCCCAGGAAAGAGAAAAATGGATAAAGAAGTTGTGGTCCTTATGTACATTGGAATATCACTCAGCCAGGAAATCAATGTCGTAAGGTTAGTAGCAGCATGATGAGTGGATTTAGGTACGACGATTCTAAGTGAAATAAGTCACACAGAAAAGGACACTTCTCATAAGGTATCACTGATAGAGGGAATGTAAAAACCGTTACACTTGAACTGAATTACAAAACAGAACAGAGTCACACATGCAGAAAACACACTATGGCTGCTTAACGGGAAAGGTGAGGTGGGGTGATACATAAAACAAGGGTATCAAATTAGCTCAGATACCGTTCCATAAACCCAATATGTAATAGACAAGACCTACTCCTTGCTCAGAGAACTGGACTCAACACGCCCTATTCACCGCACAAGAATATATCTGACTAATAATAATCGTAAAACCTATGTATTGATATCTCTCTGTTAGTGTGTCAAGTGGGTGTAAAGCGGCATAAACACAGCAGTGAAAAGCAGCTAAACCCCATTATAAAAATAAATTACTTTGAAACACCCATGAAACAAAGACAGTGAAAGAGAGAGAAATTCTTACACAATGCGTTCAGGGGCTGTGATGCAACCTGGATTGACCATATCTAGACGCACAGCTGGATGAGACATAAGGGTGGACACTCTTGGGGCTGAGAGGTTTGGTGAGGTTGGGTGAGCAAACGCAGACCCTTTAAAGGAATACTGCGTGGTACCCATCGCATGGGTCCCAAATCTCCAGGTTCAAGGGCATCTTCCTACATCAAAAACATGCATGAGAAACCCAGAAGATGGTACACCGTGTGATGGGGAAAGGTTTCTAAAACGCACCTCATTTCTCATCTCCTTGTGCCCGGGTTCGCCATTCCAGCCGCTTTACTAGCAAGCTCCCTACTTGGAGCATCAGCACCTTTAACCTCCTGTTCCGTAGAGGTTGCAATTTGTCCTGAGGATAAACGGGAAGACGTGGAACCAACGAGAGACTAGCTCTTGGTGTTGGGACAGGCACAGGTCACTCTATTTTCCCATCAGAAAGAAGAATTAACCACAGGCTCAGCCTGCCCCCCGGAACCAGAACAGGGCCTGAAGCCATTCTGCGATTTTGCGGCCAGCTCCCATAAAAACGAGTTGTAAAATGGAGGTTCAGGGCACTGCAATTCACAAACCTGCAGAGTTATAAATGATAACTCTCGTCCACAAATATATTGAGGGAAGGCAAAGAAGAGGATTTGAAATCAAGGCAGAATTGCAGGAAACAGATTTCAGGAGGTAGATACGAATCGCCTTTAAAGCACATGAAAAGCGGCAAAACGTTGACAATGATGCCCTTGGCCAAAAAGGGCGTATGCGTTTTTTCCTGAATATATTCAGGAAAAAACGCATACGCCCTTTTTGGCCAACCAAGCCACCTGGAAAGGCAAATCAGCGCTACAAAGAAGTCTCGCTTCCCATCGGTCAAAAGGGCCATGCTGAAAAAAGTGTCAAAACCAGAAATGCAGGACAGGCCATGGAGAAATGGGAGCCTTGCTACACTGATGGGCGGGATGTAAATTGCCAAGAGCCACTCTGGAGAAGTGTCCGGTGAGTCCTGAAACATCTGAAAAACACAGCTTAGAGAGCATAGGGCACTTCCACTCATGGGGGTATAAATTGGGAAAATTAAAAATCAGCAAGACACAAGCACCCCAAAGTTTAGGGCTGCTCTGTTGACCAGGACCTCCACTTCATTCCACCTTAAATATCCCAGGAAAGAGAAAAATGGATAAAGAAGTTGTGGTCCTTATGTACATTGGAATATCACTCAGCCAGGAAATCAATGTCGTAAGGTTAGTAGCAGCATGATGAGTGGATTTAGGTACGACGATTCTAAGTGAAATAAGTCACACAGAAAAGGACACTTCTCATAAGGTATCACTGATAGAGGGAATGTAAAAACCGTTACACTTGAACTGAATTACAAAACAGAACAGAGTCACACATGCAGAAAACACACTATGGCTGCTTAACGGGAAAGGTGAGGTGGGGTGATACATAAAACAAGGGTATCAAATTAGCTCAGATACCGTTCCATAAACCCAATATGTAATAGACAAGACCTACTCCTTGCTCAGAGAACTGGACTCAACACGCCCTATTCACCGCACAAGAATATATCTGACTAATAATAATCGTAAAACCTATGTATTGATATCTCTCTGTTAGTGTGTCAAGTGGGTGTAAAGCGGCATAAACACAGCAGTGAAAAGCAGCTAAACCCCATTATAAAAATAAATTACTTTGAAACACCCATGAAACAAAGACAGTGAAAGAGAGAGAAATTCTTACACAATGCGTTCAGGGGCTGTGATGCAACCTGGATTGACCATATCTAGACGCACAGCTGGATGAGACATAAGGGTGGACACTCTTGGGGCTGAGAGGTTTGGTGAGGTTGGGTGAGCAAACGCAGACCCTTTAAAGGAATACTGCGTGGTACCCATCGCATGGGTCCCAAATCTCCAGGTTCAAGGGCATCTTCCTACATCAAAAACATGCATGAGAAACCCAGAAGATGGTACACCGTGTGATGGGGAAAGGTTTCTAAAACGCACCTCATTTCTCATCTCCTTGTGCCCGGGTTCGCCATTCCAGCCGCTTTACTAGCAAGCTCCCTACTTGGAGCATCAGCACCTTTAACCTCCTGTTCCGTACAGGTTGCAATTTGTCCTGAGGATAAACGGGAAGACGTGGAACCAACGAGAGACTAGCTCTTGGTGTTGGGACAGGCACAGGTCACTCTATTTTCCCATCAGAAAGAAGAATTAACCACAGGCTCAGCCTGCCCCCCGGAACCAGAACAGGGCCTGAAGCCATTCTGCGATTTTGCGGCCAGCTCCCATAAAAACGAGTTGTAAAATGGAGGTTCAGGGCACTGCAATTCACAAACCTGCAGAGTTATAAATGATAACTCTCGTCCACAAATATATTGAGGGAAGGCAAAGAAGAGGATTTGAAATCAAGGCAGAATTGCAGGAAACAGATTTCAGGAGGTAGATACGAATCGCCTTTAAAGCACATGAAAAGCGGCAAAACGTTGACAATGATGCCCTTGGCCAAAAAGGGCGTATGCGTTTTTTCCTGAATATATTCAGGAAAAAACGCATACGCCCTTTTTGGCCAACCAAGCCACCTGGAAAGGCAAATCAGCGCTACAAAGAAGTCTCGCTTCCCATCGGTCAAAAGGGCCATGCTGAAAAAAGTGTCAAAACCAGAAATGCAGGACAGGCCATGGAGAAATGGGAGCCTTGCTACACTGATGGGCAGGATGTAAATTGCCAAGAGCCACTCCGGAGATGTGTCCGGTGAGTCCTGAAACATCTGAAAAACACAGCTTAGAGAGCATAGGGCACTTCCACTCATGGGGGTATAAATTGGGAAAATTAAAAATCAGCAAGACACAAGCACCCCAAAGTTTAGGGCTGCTCTGTTGACCAGGACCTCCACTTCATTCCACCTTAAATATCCCAGGAAAGAGAAAAATGGATAAAGAAGTTGTGGTCCTTATGTACATTGGAATATCACTCAGCCAGGAAATCAATGTCGTAAGGTTAGTAGCAGCATGATGAGTGGATTTAGGTACGACGATTCTAAGTGAAATAAGTCACACAGAAAAGGACACTTCTCATAAGGTATCACTGATAGAGGGAATGTAAAAACCGTTACACTTGAACTGAATTACAAAACAGAACAGAGTCACACATGCAGAAAACACACTATGGCTGCTTAACGGGAAAGGTGAGGTGGGGTGATACATAAAACAAGGGTATCAAATTAGCTCAGATACCGTTCCATAAACCCAATATGTAATAGACAAGACCTACTCCTTGCTCAGAGAACTGGACTCAACACGCCCTATTCACCGCACAAGAATATATCTGACTAATAATAATCGTAAAACCTATGTATTGATATCTCTCTGTTAGTGTGTCAAGTGGGTGTAAAGCGGCATAAACACAGCAGTGAAAAGCAGCTAAACCCCATTATAAAAATAAATTACTTTGAAACACCCATGAAACAAAGACAGTGAAAGAGAGAGAAATTCTTACACAATGCGTTCAGGGGCTGTGATGCAACCTGGATTGACCATATCTAGACGCACAGCTGGATGAGACATAAGGGTGGACACTCTTGGGGCTGAGAGGTTTGGTGAGGTTGGGTGAGCAAACGCAGACCCTTTAAAGGAATACTGCGTGGTACCCATCGCATGGGTCCCAAATCTCCAGGTTCAAGGGCATCTTCCTACATCAAAAACATGCATGAGAAACCCAGAAGATGGTACACCGTGTGATGGGGAAAGGTTTCTAAAACGCACCTCATTTCTCATCTCCTTGTGCCCGGGTTCGCCATTCCAGCCGCTTTACTAGCAAGCTCCCTACTTGGAGCATCAGCACCTTTAACCTCCTGTTCCATACAGGTTGCAATTTGTCCTGAGGATAAACGGGAAGACGTGGAACCAACGAGAGACTAGCTCTTGGTGTTGGGACAGGCACAGGTCACTCTATTTTCCCATCAGAAAGAAGAATTAACCACAGGCTCAGCCTGCCCCCCGGAACCAGAACAGGGCCTGAAGCCATTCTGCGATTTTGCGGCCAGCTCCCATAAAAACGAGTTGTAAAATGGAGGTTCAGGGCACTGCAATTCACAAACCTGCAGAGTTATAAATGATAACCCTCGTCCACAAATATACTGAGGGAAGGCAAAGAAGAGGATTTGAAATCAAGGCAGAATTGCAGGAAACAGATTTCAGGAGGTAGATACGAATCGCCTTTAAAGCACATGAAAAGCGGCAAAACGTTGACAATGATGCCCTTGGCCAAAAAGGGCGTATGCGTTTTTTCCTGAATATATTCAGGAAAAAACGCATACGCCCTTTTTGGCCAACCAAGCCACCTGGAAAGGCAAATCAGCGCTACAAAGAAGTCTCGCTTCCCATCGGTCAAAAGGGCCATGCTGAAAAAAGTGTCAAAACCAGAAATGCAGGACAGGCCATGGAGAAATGGGAGCCTTGCTACACTGATGGGCGGGATGTAAATTGCCAAGAGCCACTCCGGAGAAGTGCAAGGTGAGTCCTGAAACATCTGAAAAACACAGCTTAGAGAGCATAGGGCACTTCCACTCATGGGGGTATAAATTGGGAAAATTAAAAATCAGCAAGACACAAGCACCCCAAAGTTTAGGGCTGCTCTGTTGACCAGGACCTCCACTTCATTCCACCTTAAATATTCCAGGAAAGAGAAAAATGGATAAAGAAGTTGTGGTCCTTATGTACATTGGAATATCACTCAGCCAGGAAATCAATGTCGTAAGGTTAGTAGCAGCATGATGAGTGGATTTAGGTACGACGATTCTAAGTGAAATAAGTCACACAGAAAAGGACACTTCTCATAAGGTATCACTGATAGAGGGAATGTAAAAAGCGTTACACTTGAACTGAATTACAAAACAGAACAGAGTCACACATGCAGAAAACACACTATGGCTGCTTAACGGGAAAGGTGAGGTGGGGTGATACATAAAACAAGGGTATCAAATTAGCTCAGATACCGTTCCATAAACCCAATATGTAATAGACAAGACCTACTCCTTGCTCAGAGAACTGGACTCAACACGCCCTATTCACCGCACAAGAATATATCTGACTAATAATAATCGTAAAACCTATGTATTGATATCTCTCTGTTAGTGTGTCAAGTGGGTGTAAAGCGGCATAAACACAGCAGTGAAAAGCAGCTAAACCCCATTATAAAAATAAATTACTTTGAAACACCCATGAAACAAAGACAGTGAAAGAGAGAGAAATTCTTACACAATGCGTTCAGGGGCTGTGATGCAACCTGGATTGACCATATCTAGACGCACAGCTGGATGAGACATAAGGGTGGACACTCTTGGGGCTGAGAGGTTTGGTGAGGTTGGGTGAGCAAACGCAGACCCTTTAAAGGAATACTGCGTGGTACCCATCGCATGGGTCCCAAATCTCCAGGTTCAAGGGCATCTTCCTACATCAAAAACATGCATGAGAAACCCAGAAGATGGTACACCGTGTGATGGGGAAAGGTTTCTAAAACGCACCTCATTTCTCATCTCCTTGTGCCCGGGTTCGCCATTCCAGCCGCTTTACTAGCAAGCTCCCTACTTGGAGCATCAGCACCTTTAACCTCCTGTTCCGTAGAGGTTGCAAATTGTCCTGAGGATAAACGGGAAGACGTGGAACCAACGAGAGACTAGCTCTTGGTGTTGGGACAGGCACAGGTCACTCTATTTTCCCATCAGAAAGAAGAATTAACCACAGGCTCAGCCTGCCCCCCGGAACCAGAACAGGGCCTGAAGCCATTCTGCGATTTTCCGGCCAGCTCCCATAAAAACGAGTTGTAAAATGGAGGTTCAGGGCACTGCAATTCACAAACCTGCAGAGTTATTAATGATAACTCTCGTCCACAAATATATTGAGGGAAGGCAAAGAAGAGGATTTGAAATCAAGGCAGAATTGCAGGAAACAGATTTCAGGAGGTAGATTCGAATCTCCTTTAAAGCACATGAAAAGCGGCAAAACGTTGACAATGATGACCTTGGCCAAAAAGGGCGTATGCGTTTTTTCCTGAATATATTCAGGAAAAAACGCTTACGCCCTTTTTGGCCAACCAAGCCACCTGGAAAGGCAAATCAGCGCTACAAAGAAGTCTCGCTTCCCATCGGTCAAAAGGGCCATGCTGAAAAAAGTGTCAAAACCAGAAATGCAGGACCGGCCATGGAGAAATGGGAGCCTTGCTACACTGATGGGCGGGATGTAAATTGCCAAGAGCCACTCTGGAGAAGTGTCCGGTGAGTCCTGAAACATCTGAAAAACACAGCTTAGAGAGCATAGGGCACTTCCACTCATGGGGGTATAAATTGGGAAAATTAAAAATCAGCAAGACACAAGCACCCCAAAGTTTAGGGCTGCTCTGTTGACCAGGACCTCCACTTCATTCCACCTTAAATATCCCAGGAAAGAGAAAAATGGATAAAGAAGTTGTGGTCCTTATGTACATTGGAATATCACTCAGCCAGGAAATCAATGTCGTAAGGTTAGTAGCAGCATGATGAGTGGATTTAGGTACGACGATTCTAAGTGAAATAAGTCACACAGAAAAGGACACTTCTCATAAGGTATCACTGATAGAGGGAATGTAAAAACCGTTACACTTGAACTGAATTACAAAACAGAACAGAGTCACACATGCAGAAAACACACTATGGCTGCTTAACAGGAAAGGTGAGGTGGGGTGATACATAAAACAAGGGTATCAAATTAGCTCAGATACCGTTCCATAAACCCAATATGTAATAGACAAGACCTACTCCTTGCTCAGAGAACTGGACTCAACACGCCCTATTCACCGCACAAGAATATATCTGACTAATAATAATCGTAAAACCTATGTATTGATATCTCTCTGTTAGTGTGTCAAGTGGGTGTAAAGCGGCATAAACACAGCAGTGAAAAGCAGCTAAACCCCATTATAAAAATAAATTACTTTGAAACACCCATGAAACAAAGACAGTGAAAGAGAGAGAAATTCTTACACAATGCGTTCAGGGGCTGTGATGCAACCTGGATTGACCATATCTAGACGCACAGCTGGATGAGACATAAGGGTGGACACTCTTGGGGCTGAGAGGTTTGGTGAGGTTGGGTGAGCAAACGCAGACCCTTTAAAGGAATACTGCGTGGTACCCATCGCATGGGTCCCAAATCTCCAGGTTCAAGGGCATCTTCCTACATCAAAAACATGCATGAGAAACCCAGAAGATGGTACACCGTGTGATGGGGAAAGGTTTCTAAAACGCACCTCATTTCTCATCTCCTTGTGCCCGGGTTCGCCATTCCAGCCGCTTTACTAGCAAGCTCCCTACTTGGAGCATCAGCACCTTTAACCTCCTGTTCCGTACAGGTTGCAATTTGTCCTGAGGATAAACGGGAAGACGTGGAACCAACGAGAGACTAGCTCTTGGTGTTGGGACAGGCACAGGTCACTCTATTTTCCCATCAGAAAGAAGAATTAACCACAGGCTCAGCCTGCCCCCCGGAACCAGAACAGGGCCTGAAGCCATTCTGTGATTTTGCGGCCAGCTCCCATAAAAACGAGTTGTAAAATGGAGGTTCAGGGCACTGCAATTCACAAACCTGCAGAGTTATAAATGATAACTCTCGTCCACAAATATATTGAGGGAAGGCAAAGAAGAGGATTTGAAATCAAGGCAGAATTGCAGGAAACAGATTTCAGGAGGTAGATACGAATCGCCTTTAAAGCACATGAAAAGCGGCAAAACGTTGACAATGATGCCCTTGGCCAAAAAGGGCGTATGCGTTTTTTCCTGAATATATTCAGGAAAAAACGCATACGCCCTTTTTGGCCAACCAAGCAACCTGGAAAGGCAAATCAGCGCTACAAAGAAGTCTCGCTTCCCATCGGTCAAAAGGGCCATGCTGAAAAAAGTGTCAAAACCGGAAATGCAGGACCGGCCATGGAGAAATGGGAGCCTTGCTACACTGATGGGCGGGATGTAAATTGCCAAGAGCCACTCCGGAGAAGTGTCCGGTGAGTCCTGAAACATCTGAAAAACACAGCTTAGAGAGCATAGGGCACTTCCACTCATGGGGGTATAAATTGGGAAAATTAAAAATCAGCAAGACACAAGCACCCCAAAGTTTAGGGCTGCTCTGTTGACCAGGACCTCCACTTCATTCCACCTTAAATATCCCAGGAAAGAGAAAAATGGATAAAGAAGTTGTGGTCCTTATGTACATTGGAATATCACTCAGCCAGGAAATCAATGTCGTAAGGTTAGTAGCAGCATGATGAGTGGATTTAGGTACGACGATTCTAAGTGAAATAAGTCACACAGAAAAGGACACTTCTCATAAGGTATCACTGATAGAGGGAATGTAAAAACCGTTACACTTGAACTGAATTACAAAACAGAACAGAGTCACACATGCAGAAAACACACTATGGCTGCTTAACGGGAAAGGTGAGGTGGGGTGATACATAAAACAAGGGTATCAAATTAGCTCAGATACCGTTCCATAAACCCAATATGTAATAGACAAGACCTACTCCTTGCTCAGAGAACTGGACTCAACACGCCCTATTCACTGCACAAGAATATATCTGACTAATAATAATCGTAAAACCTATGTATTGATATCTCTCTGTTAGTGTGTCAAGTGGGTGTAAAGCGGCATAAACACAGCAGTGAAAAGCAGCTAAACCCCATTATAAAAATAAATTACTTTGAAACACCCATGAAACAAAGACAGTGAAAGAGAGAGAAATTCTTACACAATGCGTTCAGGGGCTGTGATGCAACCTGGATTGACCATATCTAGACGCACAGCTGGATGAGACATAAGGGTGGACACACTTGGGGCTGAGAGGTTTGGTGAGGTTGGGTGAGCAAACGCAGACCCTTTAAAGGAATACTGCGTGGTACCCATCGCATGGGTCCCAAATCTCCAGGTTCAAGGGCATCTTCCTACATCAAAAACATGCATGAGAAACCCAGAAGATGGTACACCGTGTGATGGGGAAAGGTTTCTAAAACGCACCTCATTTCTCATCTCCTTGTGCCCGGGTTCGCCATTCCAGCCGCTTTACTAGCAAGCTCCCTACTTGGAGCATCAGCACCTTTAACCTCCTGTTCCGTAGAGGTTGCAATTTGTCCTGAGGATAAATGGGAAGACGTGGAACCAACGAGAGACTAGCTCTTGGTGTTGGGACAGGCACAGGTCACTCTATTTTCCCATCAGAAAGAAGAATTAACCACAGGCTCAGCCTGCCCCCCGGAACCAGAACAGGGCCTGAAGCCATTCTGCGATTTTGCGGCCAGCTCCCATAAAAACGAGTTGTAAAATGGAGGTTCAGGGCACTGCAATTCACAAACCTGCAGAGTTATAAATGATAACTCTCGTCCACAAATATATTGAGGGAAGGCAAAGAAGAGGATTTGAAATCAAGGCAGAATTGCAGGAAACAGATTTCAGGAGGTAGATACGAATCGCCTTTAAAGCACATGAAAAGCGGCAAAACGTTGACAATGATGCCCTTGGCCAAAAAGGGCGTATGCGTTTTTTCCTGAATATATTCAGGAAAAAACGCATACGCCCTTTTTGGCCAACCAAGCAACCTGGAAAGGCAAATCAGCGCTACAAAGAAGTCTCGCTTCCCATCGGTCAAAAGGGCCATGCTGAAAAAAGTGTCAAAACCAGAAATGCAGGACCGGCCATGGAGAAATGGGAGCCTTGCTACACTGATGGGCGGGATGTAAATTGCCAAAAGCCACTCCGGAGAAGTGTCCGGTGAGTCCTGAAACATCTGAAAAACACAGCTTAGAGAGCATAGGGCACTTCCACTCATGGGGGTATAAATTGGGAAAATTAAAAATCAGCAAGACACAAGCACCCCAAAGTTTAGGGCTGCTCTGTTGACCAGGACCTCCACTTCATTCCACCTTAAATATCCCAGGAAAGAGAAAAATGGATAAAGAAGTTGTGGTCCTTATGTACATTGGAATATCACTCAGCCAGGAAATCAATGTCGTAAGGTTAGTAGCAGCATGATGAGTGGATTTAGGTACGACGATTCTAAGTGAAATAAGTCACACAGAAAAGGACACTTCTCATAAGGTATCACTGATAGAGGGAATGTAAATACCGTTACACTTGAACTGAATTACAAAACAGAACAGAGTCACACATGCAGAAAACACACTATGGCTGCTTAACGGGAAAGGTGAGGTGGGGTGATACATAAAACAAGGGTATCAAATTAGCTCAGATACCGTTCCATAAACCCAATATGTAATAGACAAGACCTACTCCTTGCTCAGAGAACTGGACTCAACACGCCCTATTCACCGCACAAGAATATATCTGACTAATAATAATCGTAAAACCTATGTATTGATATCTCTCTGTTAGTGTGTCAAGTGGGTGTAAAGCGGCATAAACACAGCAGTGAAAAGCAGCTAAACCCCATTATAAAAATAAATTACTTTGAAACACCCATGAAACAAAGACAGTGAAAGAGAGAGAAATTCTTACACAATGCGTTCAGGGGCTGTGATGCAACCTGGATTGACCATATCTAGACGCACAGCTGGATGAGACATAAGGGTGGACACTCTTGGGGCTGAGAGGTTTGGTGAGGTTGGGTGAGCAAACGCAGACCCTTTAAAGGAATACTGCGTGGTACCCATCGCATGGGTCCCAAATCTCCAGGTTCAAGGGCATCTTCCTACATCAAAAACATGCATGAGAAACCCAGAAGATGGTACACCGTGTGATGGGGAAAGGTTTCTAAAACGCACCTCATTTCTCATCTCCTTGTGCCCGGGTTCGCCATTCCAGCCGCTTTACTAGCAAGCTCCCTACTTGGAGCATCAGCACCTTTAACCTCCTGTTCCGTAGAGGTTGCAATTTGTCCTGAGGATAAACGGGAAGACGTGGAACCAACGAGAGACTAGCTCTTGGTGTTGGGACAGGCACAGGTCACTCTATTTTCCCATCAGAAAGAAGAATTAACCACAGGCTCAGCCTGCCCCCCGGAACCAGAACAGGGCCTGAAGCCATTCTGCGATTTTGCGGCCAGCTCCCATAAAAACGAGTTGTAAAATGGAGGTTCAGGGCACTGCAATTCACAAACCTGCAGAGTTATAAATGATAACTCTCGTCCACAAATATATTGAGGGAAGGCAAAGAAGAGGATTTGAAATCAAGGCAGAATTGCAGGAAACAGATTTCAGGAGGTAGATACGAATCACCTTTAAAGCACATGAAAAGCGGCAAAACGTTGACAATGATGCCCTTGGCCAAAAAGGGCGTATGCGTTTTTTCCTGAATATATTCAGGAAAAAACGCATACGCCCTTTTTGGCCAACCAAGCCACCTGGAAAGGCAAATCAGCGCTACAAAGAAGTCTCGCTTCCCATCGGTCAAAAGGGCCATGCTGAAAAAAGTGTCAAAACCAGAAATGCAGGACCGGCCATGGAGGAATGGGAGCCTTGCTACACTGATGGGCGGGATGTAAATTGCCAAGAGCCACTCTGGAGAAGTGTCCGGTGAGTCCTGAAACATCTGAAAAACACAGCTTAGAGAGCATAGGGCACTTCCACTCATGGGGGTATAAATTGGGAAAATTAAAAATCAGCAAGACACAAGCACCCCAAAGTTTAGGGCTGCTCTGTTGACCAGGACCTCCACTTCATTCCACCTTAAATATCCCAGGAAAGAGAAAAATGGATAAAGAAGTTGTGGTCCTTATGTACATTGGAATATCACTCAGCCAGGAAATCAATGTCGTAAGGTTAGTAGCAGCATGATGAGTGGATTTAGGTACGACGATTCTAAGTGAAATAAGTCACACAGAAAAGGACACTTCTCATAAGGTATCACTGATAGAGGGAATGTAAAAACCGTTACACTTGAACTGAATTACAAAACAGAACAGAGTCACACATGCAGAAAACACACTATGGCTGCTTAACGGGAAAGGTGAGGTGGGGTGATACATAAAACAAGGGTATCAAATTAGCTCAGATACCGTTCCATAAACCCAATATGTAATAGACAAGACCTACTCCTTGCTCAGAGAACTGGACTCAACACGCCCTATTCACCGCACAAGAATATATCTGACTAATAATAATCGTAAAACCTATGTATTGATATCTCTCTGTTAGTGTGTCAAGTGGGTGTAAAGCGGCATAAACACAGCAGTGAAAAGCAGCTAAACCCCATTATAAAAATAAATTACTTTGAAACACCCATGAAACAAAGACAGTGAAAGAGAGAGAAATTCTTACACAATGCGTTCAGGGGCTGTGATGCAACCTGGATTGACCATATCTAGACGCACAGCTGGATGAGACATAAGGGTGGACACTCTTGGGGCTGAGAGGTTTGGTGAGGTTGGGTGAGCAAACGCAGACCCTTTAAAGGAATACTGCGTGGTACCCATCGCATGGGTCCCAAATCTCCAGGTTCAAGGGCATCTTCCTACATCAAAAACATGCATGAGAAACCCAGAAGATGGTACACCGTGTGATGGGGAAAGGTTTCTAAAACGCACCTCATTTCTCATCTCCTTGTGCCCGGGTTCGCCATTCCAGCCGCTTTACTAGCAAGCTCCCTACTTGGAGCATCAGCACCTTTAACCTCCTGTTCCGTAGAGGTTGCAATTTGTCCTGAGGATAAACGGGAAGACGTGGAACCAACGAGAGACTAGCTCTTGGTGTTGGGACAGGCACAGGTCACTCTATTTTCCCATCAGAAAGAAGAATTAACCACAGGCTCAGCCTGCCCCCCGGAACCAGAACAGGGCCTGAAGCCATTCTGCGATTTTGCGGCCAGCTCCCATAAAAACGAGTTGTAAAATGGAGGTTCAGGGCACTGCAATTCACAAACCTGCAGAGTTATAAATGATAACTCTCGTCCACAAATATATTGAGGGAAGGCAAAGAAGAGGATTTGAAATCAAGGCAGAATTGCAGGAAACAGATTTCAGGAGGTAGATACGAATCGCCTTTAAAGCACATGAAAAGCGGCAAAACGTTGACAATGATGCCCTTGGCCAAAAAGGGCGTATGCGTTTTTTCCTGAATATATTCAGGAAAAAACGCATACGCCCTTTTTGGCCAACCAAGCCACCTGGAAAGGCAAATCAGCGCTACAAAGAAGTCTCGCTTCCCATCGGTCAAAAGGGCCATGCTGAAAAAAGTGTCAAAACCAGAAATGCAGGACAGGCCATGGAGAAATGGGAGCCTTGCTACACTGATGGGCGGGATGTAAATTGCCAAGAGCCACTCTGGAGAAGTGTCCGGTGAGTCCTGAAACATCTGAAAAACACAGCTTAGAGAGCATAGGGCACTTCCACTCATGGGGGTATAAATTGGGAAAATTAAAAATCAGCAAGACACAAGCACCCCAAAGTTTAGGGCTGCTCTGTTGACCAGGACCTCCACTTCATTCCACCTTAAATATCCCAGGAAAGAGAAAAATGGAGAAAGAAGTTGTGGTCCTTATGTACATTGGAATATCACTCAGCCAGGAAATCAATGTCGTAAGGTTAGTAGCAGCATGATGAGTGGATTTAGGTACGACGATTCTAAGTGAAATAAGTCACACAGAAAAGGACACTTCTCATAAGGTATCACTGATAGAGGGAATGTAAAAACCGTTACACTTGAACTGAATTACAAAACAGAACAGAGTCACACATGCAGAAAACACACTATGGCTGCTTAACGGGAAAGGTGAGGTGGGGTGATACATAAAACAAGGGTATCAAATTAGCTCAGATACCGTTCCATAAACCCAATATGTAATAGACAAGACCTACTCCTTGCTCAGAGAACTGGACTCAACACGCCCTATTCACTGCACAAGAATATATCTGACTAATAATAATCGTAAAACCTATGTATTGATATCTCTCTGTTAGTGTGTCAAGTGGGTGTAAAGCGGCATAAACACAGCAGTGAAAAGCAGCTAAACCCCATTATAAAAATAAATTACTTTGAAACACCCATGAAACAAAGACAGTGAAAGAGAGAGAAATTCTTACACAATGCGTTCAGGGGCTGTGATGCAACCTGGATTGACCATATCTAGACGCACAGCTGGATGAGACATAAGGGTGGACACACTTGGGGCTGAGAGGTTTGGTGAGGTTGGGTGAGCAAACGCAGACCCTTTAAAGGAATACTGCGTGGTACCCATCGCATGGGTCCCAAATCTCCAGGTTCAAGGGCATCTTCCTACATCAAAAACATGCATGAGAAACCCAGAAGATGGTACACCGTGTGATGGGGAAAGGTTTCTAAAACGCACCTCATTTCTCATCTCCTTGTGCCCGGGTTCGCCATTCCAGCCGCTTTACTAGCAAGCTCCCTACTTGGAGCATCAGCACCTTTAACCTCCTGTTCCGTAGAGGTTGCAATTTGTCCTGAGGATAAACGGGAAGACGTGGAACCAACGAGAGACTAGCTCTTGGTGTTGGGACAGGCACAGGTCACTCTATTTTCCCATCAGAAAGAAGAATTAACCACAGGCTCAGCCTGCCCCCCGGAACCAGAACAGGGCCTGAAGCCATTCTGCGATTTTGCGGCCAGCTCCCATAAAAACGAGTTGTAAAATGGAGGTTCAGGGCACTGCAATTCACAAACCTGCAGAGTTATAAATGATAACTCTCGTCCACAAATATATTGAGGGAAGGCAAAGAAGAGGATTTGAAATCAAGGCAGAATTGCAGGAAACAGATTTCAGGAGGTAGATACGAATCGCCTTTAAAGCACATGAAAAGCGGCAAAACGTTGACAATGATGCCCTTGGCCAAAAAGGGCGTATGCGTTTTTTCCTGAATATATTCAGGAAAAAACGCATACGCCCTTTTTGGCCAACCAAGCAACCTGGAAAGGCAAATCAGCGCTACAAAGAAGTCTCGCTTCCCATCGGTCAAAAGGGCCATGCTGAAAAAAGTGTCAAAACCGGAAATGCAGGACCGGCCATGGAGAAATGGGAGCCTTGCTACACTGATGGGCGGGATGTAAATTGCCAAGAGCCACTCCGGAGAAGTGTCCGGTGAGTCCTGAAACATCTGAAAAACACAGCTTAGAGAGCATAGGGCACTTCCACTCATGGGGGTATAAATTGGGAAAATTAAAAATCAGCAAGACACAAGCACCCCAAAGTTTAGGGCTGCTCTGTTGACCAGGACCTCCACTTCATTCCACCTTAAATATCCCAGGAAAGAGAAAAATGGATAAAGAAGTTGTGGTCCTTATGTACAATGGAATATCACTCAGCCATGAAATCAATGTCGTAAGGTTAGTAGCAGCATGATGAGTGGATTTAGGTACGACGATTCTAAGTGAAATAAGTCACACAGAAAAGGACACTTCTCATAAGGTATCACTGATAGAGGGAATGTAAAAACCGTTACACTTGAACTGAATTACAAAACAGAACAGAGTCACACATGCAGAAAACACACTATGGCTGCTTAACGGGAAAGGTGAGGTGGGGTGAAACATAAAACAAGGGTATCAAATTAGCTCAGATACCGTTCCATAAACCCAATATGTAATAGACAAGACCTACTCCTTGCTCAGGGAACTGGACTCAGCACGCCCTATTCACCGCACAAGAATATATCTGACTAATAATAATCGTAAAACCTATGTATTGATATCTCTCTGTTAGTGTGTCAAGTGGGTGTAAAGCGGCATAAACACAGCAGTGAAAAGCAGCTAAACCCCATTATAAAAATAAATTACTTTGAAACACCCATGAAACAAAGACAGTGAAAGAGAGAGAAATTCTTACACAATGCGTTCAGGGGCTGTGATGTAACCTGGATTGACCATATCTAGACGCACAGCTGGATGAGACATAAGGGTGGACACTCTTGGGGCTGAGAGGTTTGGTGAGGTTGGGTGAGCAAACGCAGACCCTTTAAAGGAATACTGCGTGGTACCCATCGCATGGGTCCCAAATCTCCAGGTTCAAGGGCATCTTCCTACATCAAAAACATGCATGAGAAACCCAGAAGATGGTACACCGTGTGATGGGGAAAGGTTTCTAAAACGCACCTCATTTCTCATCTCCTTGTGCCCGGGTTCGCCATTCCAGCCGCTTTACTAGCAAGCTCCCTACTTGGAGCATCAGCACCTTTAACCTCCTGTTCCGTACAGGTTGCAATTTGTCCTGAGGATAAACGGGAAGACGTGGAACCAACGAGAGACTAGCTCTTGGTGTTGGGACAGGCACAGGTCACTCTATTTTCCCATCAGAAAGAAGAATTAACCACAGGCTCAGCCTGCCCCCCGGAACCAGAACAGGGCCTGAAGCCATTCTGCGATTTTGCGGCCAGCTCCCATAAAAACGAGTTGTAAAATGGAGGTTCAGGGCACTGCAATTCACAAACCTGCAGAGTTATAAATGATAACTCTCGTCCACAAATATATTGAGGGAAGGCAAAGAAGAGGATTTGAAATCAAGGCAGAATTGCAGGAAACAGATTTCAGGAGGTAGATACGAATCGCCTTTAAAGCACATGAAAAGCGGCAAAACGTTGACAATGATGCCCTTGGCCAAAAAGGGCGTATGCGTTTTTTCCTGAATATATTCAGGAAAAAACGCATACGCCCTTTTTGGCCAACCAAGCCACCTGGAAAGGCAAATCAGCGCTACAAAGAAGTCTCGCTTCCCATCGGTCAAAAGGGCCATGCTGAAAAAAGTGTCAAAACCAGAAATGCAGGACAGGCCATGGAGAAATGGGAGCCTTGCTACACTGATGGGCGGGATGTAAATTGCCAAGAGCCACTCTGGAGAAGTGTCCGGTGAGTCCTGAAACATCTGAAAAACACAGCTTAGAGAGCATAGGGCACTTCCACTCATGGGGGTATAAATTGGGAAAATTAAAAATCAGCAAGACACAAGCACCCCAAAGTTTAGGGCTGCTCTGTTGACCAGGACCTCCACTTCATTCCACCTTAAATATCCCAGGAAAGAGAAAAATGGAGAAAGAAGTTGTGGTCCTTATGTACATTGGAATATCACTCAGCCAGGAAATCAATGTCGTAAGGTTAGTAGCAGCATGATGAGTGGATTTAGGTACGACGATTCTAAGTGAAATAAGTCACACAGAAAAGGACACTTCTCATAAGGTATCACTGATAGAGGGAATGTAAAAACCGTTACACTTGAACTGAATTACAAAACAGAACAGAGTCACACATGCAGAAAACACACTATGGCTGCTTAACGGGAAAGGTGAGGTGGGGTGATACATAAAACAAGGGTATCAAATTAGCTCAGATACCGTTCCATAAACCCAATATGTAATAGACAAGACCTACTCCTTGCTCAGAGAACTGGACTCAACACGCCCTATTCACCGCACAAGAATATATCTGACTAATAATAATCGTAAAACCTATGTATTGATATCTCTCTGTTAGTGTGTCAAGTGGGTGTAAAGCGGCATAAACACAGCAGTGAAAAGCAGCTAAACCCCATTATAAAAATAAATTACTTTGAAACACCCATGAAACAAAGACAGTGAAAGAGAGAGAAATTCTTACACAATGCGTTCAGGGGCTGTGATGCAACCTGGATTGACCATATCTAGACGCACAGCTGGATGAGACATAAGGGTGGACACACTTGGGGCTGAGAGGTTTGGTGAGGTTGGGTGAGCAAACGCAGACCCTTTAAAGGAATACTGCGTGGTACCCATCGCATGGGTCCCAAATCTCCAGGTTCAAGGGCATCTTCCTACATCAAAAACATGCATGAGAAACCCAGAAGATGGTACACCGTGTGATGGGGAAAGGTTTCTAAAACGCACCTCATTTCTCATCTCCTTGTGCCCGGGTTCGCCATTCCAGCCGCTTTACTAGCAAGCTCCCTACTTGGAGCATCAGCACCTTTAACCTCCTGTTCCGTAGAGGTTGCAATTTGTCCTGAGGATAAACGGGAAGACGTGGAACCAACGAGAGACTAGCTCTTGGTGTTGGGACAGGCACAGGTCACTCTATTTTCCCATCAGAAAGAAGAATTAACCACAGGCTCAGCCTGCCCCCCGGAACCAGAACAGGGCCTGAAGCCATTCTGCGATTTTGCGGCCAGCTCCCATAAAAACGAGTTGTAAAATGGAGGTTCAGGGCACTGCAATTCACAAACCTGCAGAGTTATAAATGATAACTCTCGTCCACAAATATATTGAGGGAAGGCAAAGAAGAGGATTTGAAATCAAGGCAGAATTGCAGGAAACAGATTTCAGGAGGTAGATACGAATCGCCTTTAAAGCACATGAAAAGCGGCAAAACGTTGACAATGATGCCCTTGGCCAAAAAGGGCGTATGCGTTTTTTCCTGAATATATTCAGGAAAAAACGCATACGCCCTTTTTGGCCAACCAAGCAACCTGGAAAGGCAAATCAGCGCTACAAAGAAGTCTCGCTTCCCATCGGTCAAAAGGGCCATGCTGAAAAAAGTGTCAAAACCAGAAATGCAGGACCGGCCATGGAGAAATGGGAGCCTTGCTACACTGATGGGCGGGATGTAAATTGCCAAGAGCCACTCCGGAGAAGTGTCCGGTGAGTCCTGAAACATCTGAAAAACACAGCTTAGAGAGCATAGGGCACTTCCACTCATGGGGGTATAAATTGGGAAAATTAAAAATCAGCAAGACACAAGCACCCCAAAGTTTAGGGCTGCTCTGTTGACCAGGACCTCCACTTCATTCCACCTTAAATATCCCAGGAAAGAGAAAAATGGATAAAGAAGTTGTGGTCCTTATGTACAATGGAATATCACTCAGCCATGAAATCAATGTCGTAAGGTTAGTAGCAGCATGATGAGTGGATTTAGGTACGACGATTCTAAGTGAAATAAGTCACACAGAAAAGGACACTTCTCATAAGGTATCACTGATAGAGGGAATGTAAAAACCGTTACACTTGAACTGAATTACAAAACAGAACAGAGTCACACATGCAGAAAACACACTATGGCTGCTTAACGGGAAAGGTGAGGTGGGGTGAAACATAAAACAAGGGTATCAAATTAGCTCAGATACCGTTCCATAAACCCAATATGTAATAGACAAGACTACTCCTTGCTCAGAGAACTGGACTCAGCACGCCCTATTCACCGCACAAGAATATATCTGACTAATAATAATCGTAAAACCTATGTATTGATATCTCTCTGTTAGTGTGTCAAGTGGGTGTAAAGCGGCATAAACACAGCAGTGAAAAGCAGCTAAACCCCATTATAAAAATAAATTACTTTGAAACACCCATGAAACAAAGACAGTGAAAGAGAGAGAAATTCTTACACAATGCGTTCAGGGGCTGTGATGTAACCTGGATTGACCATATCTAGACGCACAGCTGGATGAGACATAAGGGTGGACACTCTTGGGGCTGAGAGGTTTGGTGAGGTTGGGTGAGCAAACGCAGACCCTTTAAAGGAATACTGCGTGGTACCCATCGCATGGGTCCAAAATCTCCAGGTTCAAGGGCATCTTCCTACATCAAAAACATGCATGAGAAACCCAGAAGATGGTACACCGTGTGATGGGGAAAGGTTTCTAAAACGCACCTCATTTCTCATCTCCTTGTGCCCGGGTTCGCCATTCCAGCCGCTTTACTAGCAAGCTCCCTACTTGGAGCATCAGCACCTTTAACCTCCTGTTCCGTACAGGTTGCAATTTGTCCTGAGGATAAACGGGAAGACGTGGAACCAACGAGAGACTAGCTCTTGGTGTTGGGACAGGCACAGGTCACTCTATTTTCCCATCAGAAAGAAGAATTAACCACAGGCTCAGCCTGCCCCCCGGAACCAGAACAGGGCCTGAAGCCATTCTGCGATTTTGCGGCCAGCTCCCATAAAAACGAGTTGTAAAATGGAGGTTCAGGGCACTGCAATTCACAAACCTGCAGAGTTATAAATGATAACTCTCGTCCACAAATATATTGAGGGAAGGCAAAGAAGAGGATTTGAAATCAAGGCAGAATTGCAGGAAACAGATTTCAGGAGGTAGATACGAATCGCCTTTAAAGCACATGAAAAGCGGCAAAACGTTGACAATGATGCCCTTGGCCAAAAAGGGCGTATGCGTTTTTTCCTGAATATATTCAGGAAAAAACGCATACGCCCTTTTTGGCCAACCAAGCCACCTGGAAAGGCAAATCAGCGCTACAAAGAAGTCTCGCTTCCCATCGGTCAAAAGGGCCATGCTGAAAAAAGTGTCAAAACCAGAAATGCAGGACAGGCCATGGAGAAATGGGAGCCTTGCTACACTGATGGGCGGGATGTAAATTGCCAAGAGCCACTCTGGAGAAGTGTCCGGTGAGTCCTGAAACATCTGAAAAACACAGCTTAGAGAGCATAGGGCACTTCCACTCATGGGGGTATAAATTGGGAAAATTAAAAATCAGCAAGACACAAGCACCCCAAAGTTTAGGGCTGCTCTGTTGACCAGGACCTCCACTTCATTCCACCTTAAATATCCCAGGAAAGAGAAAAATGGATAAAGAAGTTGTGGTCCTTATGTACATTGGAATATCACTCAGCCAGGAAATCAATGTCGTAAGGTTAGTAGCAGCATGATGAGTGGATTTAGGTACGACGATTCTAAGTGAAATAAGTCACACAGAAAAGGACACTTCTCATAAGGTATCACTGATAGAGGGAATGTAAAAACCGTTACACTTGAACTGAATTACAAAACAGAACAGAGTCACACATGCAGAAAACACACTATGGCTGCTTAACGGGAAAGGTGAGGTGGGGTGATACATAAAACAAGGGTATCAAATTAGCTCAGATACCGTTCCATAAACCCAATATGTAATAGACAAGACCTACTCCTTGCTCAGAGAACTGGACTCAACACGCCCTATTCACCGCACAAGAATATATCTGACTAATAATAATCGTAAAACCTATGTATTGATATCTCTCTGTTAGTGTGTCAAGTGGGTGTAAAGCGGCATAAACACAGCAGTGAAAAGCAGCTAAACCCCATTATAAAAATAAATTACTTTGAAACACCCATGAAACAAAGACAGTGAAAGAGAGAGAAATTCTTACACAATGCGTTCAGGGGCTGTGATGCAACCTGGATTGACCATATCTAGACGCACAGCTGGATGAGACATAAGGGTGGACACTCTTGGGGCTGAGAGGTTTGGTGAGGTTGGGTGAGCAAACGCAGACCCTTTAAAGGAATACTGCGTGGTACCCATCGCATGGGTCCCAAATCTCCAGGTTCAAGGGCATCTTCCTACATCAAAAACATGCATGAGAAACCCAGAAGATGGTACACCGTGTGATGGGGAAAGGTTTCTAAAACGCACCTCATTTCTCATCTCCTTGTGCCCGGGTTCGCCATTCCAGCCGCTTTACTAGCAAGCTCCCTACTTGGAGCATCAGCACCTTTAACCTCCTGTTCCGTACAGGTTGCAATTTGTCCTGAGGATAAACGGGAAGACGTGGAACCAACGAGAGACTAGCTCTTGGTGTTGGGACAGGCACAGGTCACTCTATTTTCCCATCAGAAAGAAGAATTAACCACAGGCTCAGCCTGCACCCCGGAACCAGAACAGGGCCTGAAGCCATTCTGCGATTTTGCGGCCAGCTCCCATAAAAACGAGTTGTAAAATGGAGGTTCAGGGCACTGCAATTCACAAACCTGCAGAGTTATAAATGATAACTCTCGTCCACAAATATATTGAGGGAAGGCAAAGAAGAGGATTTGAAATCAAGGCAGAATTGCAGGAAACAGATTTCAGGAGGTAGATACGAATCGCCTTTAAAGCACATGAAAAGCGGCAAAACGTTGACAATGATGCCCTTGGCCAAAAAGGGCGTATGCGTTTTTTCCTGAATATATTCAGGAAAAAACGCATACGCCCTTTTTGGCCAACCAAGCCACCTGGAAAGGCAAATCAGCGCTACAAAGAAGTCTCGCTTCCCATCGGTCAAAAGGGCCATGCTGAAAAAAGTGTCAAAACCAGAAATGCAGGACAGGCCATGGAGAAATGGGAGCCTTGCTACACTGATGGGCGGGATGTAAATTGCCAAGAGCCACTCCGGAGAAGTGCAAGGTGAGTCCTGAAACATCTGAAAAACACAGCTTAGAGAGCATAGGGCACTTCCACTCATGGGGGTATAAATTGGGAAAATTAAAAATCAGCAAGACACAAGCACCCCAAAGTTTAGGGCTGCTCTGTTGACCAGGACCTCCACTTCATTCCACCTTAAATATCCCAGGAAAGAGAAAAATGGATAAAGAAGTTGTGGTCCTTATGTACATTGGAATATCACTCAGCCAGGAAATCAATGTCGTAAGGTTAGTAGCAGCATGATGAGTGGATTTAGGTACGACGATTCTAAGTGAAATAAGTCACACAGAAAAGGACACTTCTCATAAGGTATCACTGATAGAGGGAATGTAAAAACCGTTACACTTGAACTGAATTACAAAACAGAACAGAGTCACACATGCAGAAAACACACTATGGCTGCTTAACGGGAAAGGTGAGGTGGGGTGATACATAAAACAAGGGTATCAAATTAGCTCAGATACCGTTCCATAAACCCAATATGTAATAGACAAGACCTACTCCTTGCTCAGAGAACTGGACTCAACACGCCCTATTCACCGCACAAGAATATATCTGACTAATAATAATCGTAAAACCTATGTATTGATATCTCTCTGTTAGTGTGTCAAGTGGGTGTAAAGCGGCATAAACACAGCAGTGAAAAGCAGCTAAACCCCATTATAAAAATAAATTACTTTGAAACACCCATGAAACAAAGACAGTGAAAGAGAGAGAAATTCTTACACAATGCGTTCAGGGGCTGTGATGCAACCTGGATTGACCATATCTAGACGCACAGCTGGATGAGACATAAGGGTGGACACTCTTGGGGCTGAGAGGTTTGGTGAGGTTGGGTGAGCAAACGCAGACCCTTTAAAGGAATACTGCGTGGTACCCATCGCATGGGTCCCAAATCTCCAGGTTCAAGGGCATCTTCCTACATCAAAAACATGCATGAGAAACCCAGAAGATGGTACACCGTGTGATGGGGAAAGGTTTCTAAAACGCACCTCATTTCTCATCTCCTTGTGCCCGGGTTCGCCATTCCAGCCGCTTTACTAGCAAGCTCCCTACTTGGAGCATCAGCACCTTTAACCTCCTGTTCCGTAGAGGTTGCAATTTGTCCTGAGGATAAACGGGAAGACGTGGAACCAACGAGAGACTAGCTCTTGGTGTTGGGACAGGCACAGGTCACTCTATTTTCCCATCAGAAAGAAGAATTAACCACAGGCTCAGCCTGCCCCCCGGAACCAGAACAGGGCCTGAAGCCATTCTGCGATTTTGCGGCCAGCTCCCATAAAAACGAGTTGTAAAATGGAGGTTCAGGGCACTGCAATTCACAAACCTGCAGAGTTATAAATGATAACTCTCGTCCACAAATATATTGAGGGAAGGCAAAGAAGAGGATTTGAAATCAAGGCAGAATTGCAGGAAACAGATTTCAGGAGGTAGATACGAATCGCCTTTAAAGCACATGAAAAGCGGCAAAACGTTGACAATGATGCCCTTGGCCAAAAAGGGCGTATGCGTTTTTTCCTGAATATATTCAGGAAAAAACGCATACGCCCTTTTTGGCCAACCAAGCCACCTGGAAAGGCAAATCAGCGCTACAAAGAAGTCTCGCTTCCCATCGGTCAAAAGGGCCATGCTGAAAAAAGTGTCAAAACCAGAAATGCAGGACAGGCCATGGAGAAATGGGAGCCTTGCTACACTGATGGGCGGGATGTAAATTGCCAAGAGCCACTCCGGAGAAGTGCAAGGTGAGTCCTGAAACATCTGAAAAACACAGCTTAGAGAGCATAGGGCACTTCCACTCATGGGGGTATAAATTGGGAAAATTAAAAATCAGCAAGACACAAGCACCCCAAAGTTTAGGGCTGCTCTGTTGACCAGGACCTCCACTTCATTCCACCTTAAATATCCCAGGAAAGAGAAAAATGGATAAAGAAGTTGTGGTCCTTATGTACATTGGAATATCACTCAGCCAGGAAATCAATGTCGTAAGGTTAGTAGCAGCATGATGAGTGGATTTAGGTACGACGATTCTAAGTGAAATAAGTCACACAGAAAAGGACACTTCTCATAAGGTATCACTGATAGAGGGAATGTAAAAACCGTTACACTTGAACTGAATTACAAAACAGAACAGAGTCACACATGCAGAAAACACACTATGGCTGCTTAACGGGAAAGGTGAGGTGGGGTGATACATAAAACAAGGGTATCAAATTAGCTCAGATACCGTTCCATAAACCCAATATGTAATAGACAAGACCTACTCCTTGCTCAGAGAACTGGACTCAACACGCCCTATTCACTGCACAAGAATATATCTGACTAATAATAATCGTAAAACCTATGTATTGATATCTCTCTGTTAGTGTGTCAAGTGGGTGTAAAGCGGCATAAACACAGCAGTGAAAAGCAGCTAAACCCCATTATAAAAATAAATTACTTTGAAACACCCATGAAACAAAGACAGTGAAAGAGAGAGAAATTCTTACACAATGCGTTCAGGGGCTGTGATGCAACCTGGATTGACCATATCTAGACGCACAGCTGGATGAGACATAAGGGTGGACACACTTGGGGCTGAGAGGTTTGGTGAGGTTGGGTGAGCAAACGCAGACCCTTTAAAGGAATACTGCGTGGTACCCATCGCATGGGTCCCAAATCTCCAGGTTCAAGGGCATCTTCCTACATCAAAAACATGCATGAGAAACCCAGAAGATGGTACACCGTGTGATGGGGAAAGGTTTCTAAAACGCACCTCATTTCTCATCTCCTTGTGCCCGGGTTCGCCATTCCAGCCGCTTTACTAGCAAGCTCCCTACTTGGAGCATCAGCACCTTTAACCTCCTGTTCCGTAGAGGTTGCAATTTGTCCTGAGGATAAACGGGAAGACGTGGAACCAACGAGAGACTAGCTCTTGGTGTTGGGACAGGCACAGGTCACTCTATTTTCCCATCAGAAAGAAGAATTAACCACAGGCTCAGCCTGCCCCCCGGAACCAGAACAGGGCCTGAAGCCATTCTGCGATTTTGCGGCCAGCTCCCATAAAAACGAGTTGTAAAATGGAGGTTCAGGGCACTGCAATTCACAAACCTGCAGAGTTATAAATGATAACTCTCGTCCACAAATATATTGAGGGAAGGCAAAGAAGAGGATTTGAAATCAAGGCAGAATTGCAGGAAACAGATTTCAGGAGGTAGATACGAATCGCCTTTAAAGCACATGAAAAGCGGCAAAACGTTGACAATGATGCCCTTGGCCAAAAAGGGCGTATGCGTTTTTTCCTGAATATATTCAGGAAAAAACGCATACGCCCTTTTTGGCCAACCAAGCAACCTGGAAAGGCAAATCAGCGCTACAAAGAAGTCTCGCTTCCCATCGGTCAAAAGGGCCATGCTGAAAAAAGTGTCAAAACCAGAAATGCAGGACCGGCCATGGAGAAATGGGAGCCTTGCTACACTGATGGGCGGGATGTAAATTGCCAAAAGCCACTCCGGAGAAGTGTCCGGTGAGTCCTGAAACATCTGAAAAACACAGCTTAGAGAGCATAGGGCACTTCCACTCATGGGGGTATAAATTGGGAAAATTAAAAATCAGCAAGACACAAGCACCCCAAAGTTTAGGGCTGCTCTGTTGACCAGGACCTCCACTTCATTCCACCTTAAATATCCCAGGAAAGAGAAAAATGGATAAAGAAGTTGTGGTCCTTATGTACATTGGAATATCACTCAGCCAGGAAATCAATGTCGTAAGGTTAGTAGCAGCATGATGAGTGGATTTAGGTACGACGATTCTAAGTGAAATAAGTCACACAGAAAACGACACTTCTCATAAGGTATCACTGATAGAGGGAATGTAAATACCGTTACACTTGAACTGAATTACAAAACAGAACAGAGTCACACATGCAGAAAACACACTATGGCTGCTTAACGGGAAAGGTGAGGTGGGGTGATACATAAAACAAGGGTATCAAATTAGCTCAGATACCGTTCCATAAACCCAATATGTAATAGACAAGACCTACTCCTTGCTCAGAGAACTGGACTCAACACGCCCTATTCACCGCACAAGAATATATCTGACTAATAATAATCGTAAAACCTATGTATTGATATCTCTCTGTTAGTGTGTCAAGTGGGTGTAAAGCGGCATAAACACAGCAGTGAAAAGCAGCTAAACCCCATTATAAAAATAAATTACTTTGAAACACCCATGAAACAAAGACAGTGAAAGAGAGAGAAATTCTTACACAATGCGTTCAGGGGCTGTGATGCAACCTGGATTGACCATATCTAGACGCACAGCTGGATGAGACATAAGGGTGGACACTCTTGGGGCTGAGAGGTTTGGTGAGGTTGGGTGAGCAAACGCAGACCCTTTAAAGGAATACTGCGTGGTACCCATCGCATGGGTCCCAAATCTCCAGGTTCAAGGGCATCTTCCTACATCAAAAACATGCATGAGAAACCCAGAAGATGGTACACCGTGTGATGGGGAAAGGTTTCTAAAACGCACCTCATTTCTCATCTCCTTGTGCCCGGGTTCGCCATTCCAGCCGCTTTACTAGCAAGCTCCCTACTTGGAGCATCAGCACCTTTAACCTCCTGTTCCATACAGGTTGCAATTTGTCCTGAGGATAAACGGGAAGACGTGGAACCAACGAGAGACTAGCTCTTGGTGTTGGGACAGGCACAGGTCACTCTATTTTCCCATCAGAAAGAAGAATTAACCACAGGCTCAGCCTGCCCCCCGGAACCAGAACAGGGCCTGAAGCCATTCTGCGATTTTGCGGCCAGCTCCCATAAAAACGAGTTGTAAAATGGAGGTTCAGGGCACTGCAATTCACAAACCTGCAGAGTTATAAATGATAACTCTCGTCCACAAATATATTGAGGGAAGGCAAAGAAGAGGATTTGAAATCAAGGCAGAATTGCAGGAAACAGATTTCAGGAGGTAGATACGAATCGCCTTTAAAGCACATGAAAAGCGGCAAAACGTTGACAATGATGCCCTTGGCCAAAAAGGGCGTATGCGTTTTTTCCTGAATATATTCAGGAAAAAACGCATACGCCCTTTTTGGCCAACCAAGCCACCTGGAAAGGCAAATCAGCGCTACAAAGAAGTCTCGCTTCCCATCGGTCAAAAGGGCCATGCTGAAAAAAGTGTCAAAACCAGAAATGCAGGACAGGCCATGGAGAAATGGGAGCCTTGCTACACTGATGGGCGGGATGTAAATTGCCAAGAGCCACTCTGGAGAAGTGTCCGGTGAGTCCTGAAACATCTGAAAAACACAGCTTAGAGAGCATAGGGCACTTCCACTCATGGGGGTATAAATTGGGAAAATTAAAAATCAGCAAGACACAAGCACCCCAAAGTTTAGGGCTGCTCTGTTGACCAGAACCTCCACTTCATTCCACCTTAAATATCCCAGGAAAGAGAAAAATGGATAAAGAAGTTGTGGTCCTTATGTACATTGGAATATCACTCAGCCAGGAAATCAATGTCGTAAGGTTAGTAGCAGCATGATGAGTGGATTTAGGTACGACGATTCTAAGTGAAATAAGTCACACAGAAAAGGACACTTCTCATAAGGTATCACTGATAGAGGGAATGTAAAAACCGTTACACTTGAACTGAATTACAAAACAGAACAGAGTCACACATGCAGAAAACACACTATGGCTGCTTAACGGGAAAGGTGAGGTGGGGTGATACATAAAACAAGGGTATCAAATTAGCTCAGATACCGTTCCATAAACCCAATATGTAATAGACAAGACCTACTCCTTGCTCAGAGAACTGGACTCAACACGCCCTATTCACTGCACAAGAATATATCTGACTAATAATAATCGTAAAACCTATGTATTGATATCTCTCTGTTAGTGTGTCAAGTGGGTGTAAAGCGGCATAAACACAGCAGTGAAAAGCAGCTAAACCCCATTATAAAAATAAATTACTTTGAAACACCCATGAAACAAAGACAGTGAAAGAGAGAGAAATTCTTACACAATGCGTTCAGGGGCTGTGATGCAACCTGGATTGACCATATCTAGACGCACAGCTGGATGAGACATAAGGGTGGACACACTTGGGGCTGAGAGGTTTGGTGAGGTTGGGTGAGCAAACGCAGACCCTTTAAAGGAATACTGCGTGGTACCCATCGCATGGGTCCCAAATCTCCAGGTTCAAGGGCATCTTCCTACATCAAAAACATGCATGAGAAACCCAGAAGATGGTACACCGTGTGATGGGGAAAGGTTTCTAAAACGCACCTCATTTCTCATCTCCTTGTGCCCGGGTTCGCCATTCCAGCCGCTTTACTAGCAAGCTCCCTACTTGGAGCATCAGCACCTTTAACCTCCTGTTCCGTAGAGGTTGCAATTTGTCCTGAGGATAAACGGGAAGACGTGGAACCAACGAGAGACTAGCTCTTGGTGTTGGGACAGGCACAGGTCACTCTATTTTCCCATCAGAAAGAAGAATTAACCACAGGCTCAGCCTGCCCCCCGGAACCAGAACAGGGCCTGAAGCCATTCTGCGATTTTGCGGCCAGCTCCCATAAAAACGAGTTGTAAAATGGAGGTTCAGGGCACTGCAATTCACAAACCTGCAGAGTTATAAATGATAACTCTCGTCCACAAATATATTGAGGGAAGGCAAAGAAGAGGATTTGAAATCAAGGCAGAATTGCAGGAAACAGATTTCAGGAGGTAGATACGAATCGCCTTTAAAGCACATGAAAAGCGGCAAAACGTTGACAATGATGCCCTTGGCCAAAAAGGGCGTATGCGTTTTTTCCTGAATATATTCAGGAAAAAACGCATACGCCCTTTTTGGCCAACCAAGCAACCTGGAAAGGCAAATCAGCGCAACAGAGAAGTCTCGCTTCCCATCGGTCAAAAGGGCCATGCTGAAAAAAGTGTCAAAACCAGAAATGCAGGACAGGCCATGGAGAAATGGGAGCCTTGCTACACTGATGGGCGGGATGTAAATTGCCAAGAGCCACTCTGGAGAAGTGTCCGGTGAGTCCTGAAACATCTGAAAAACACAGCTTAGAGAGCATAGGGCACTTCCACTCATGGGGGTATAAATTGGGAAAATTAAAAATCAGCAAGACACAAGCACCCCAAAGTTTAGGGCTGCTCTGTTGACCAGGACCTCCACTTCATTCCACCTTAAATATCCCAGGAAAGAGAAAAATGGATAAAGAAGTTGTGGTCCTTATGTACATTGGAATATCACTCAGCCAGGAAATCAATGTCGTAAGGTTAGTAGCAGCATGATGAGTGGATTTAGGTACGACGATTCTAAGTGAAATAAGTCACACAGAAAAGGACACTTCTCATAAGGTATCACTGATAGAGGGAATGTAAAAACCGTTACACTTGAACTGAATTACAAAACAGAACAGAGTCACACATGCAGAAAACACACTATGGCTGCTTAACGGGAAAGGTGAGGTGGGGTGATACATAAAACAAGGGTATCAAATTAGCTCAGATACCGTTCCATAAACCCAATATGTAATAGACAAGACCTACTCCTTGCTCAGAGAACTGGACTCAACACGCCCTATTCACCGCACAAGAATATATCTGACTAATAATAATCGTAAAACCTATGTATTGATATCTCTCTGTTAGTGTGTCAAGTGGGTGTAAAGCGGCATAAACACAGCAGTGAAAAGCAGCTAAACCCCATTATAAAAATAAATTACTTTGAAACACCCATGAAACAAAGACAGTGAAAGAGAGAGAAATTCTTACACAATGCGTTCAGGGGCTGTGATGCAACCTGGATTGACCATATCTAGACGCACAGCTGGATGAGACATAAGGGTGGACACTCTTGGGGCTGAGAGGTTTGGTGAGGTTGGGTGAGCAAACGCAGACCCTTTAAAGGAATACTGCGTGGTACCCATCGCATGGGTCCCAAATCTCCAGGTTCAAGGGCATCTTCCTACATCAAAAACATGCATGAGAAACCCAGAAGATGGTACACCGTGTGATGGGGAAAGGTTTCTAAAACGCACCTCATTTCTCATCTCCTTGTGCCCGGGTTCGCCATTCCAGCCGCTTTACTAGCAAGCTCCCTACTTGGAGCATCAGCACCTTTAACCTCCTGTTCCATACAGGTTGCAATTTGTCCTGAGGATAAACGGGAAGACGTGGAACCAACGAGAGACTAGCTCTTGGTGTTGGGACAGGCACAGGTCACTCTATTTTCCCATCAGAAAGAAGAATTAACCACAGGCTCAGCCTGCCCCCCGGAACCAGAACAGGGCCTGAAGCCATTCTGCGATTTTGCGGCCAGCTCCCATAAAAACGAGTTGTAAAATGGAGGTTCAGGGCACTGCAATTCACAAACCTGCAGAGTTATAAATGATAACTCTCGTCCACAAATATATTGAGGGAAGGCAAAGAAGAGGATTTGAAATCAAGGCAGAATTGCAGGAAACAGATTTCAGGAGGTAGATACGAATCGCCTTTAAAGCACATGAAAAGCGGCAAAACGTTGACAATGATGCCCTTGGCCAAAAAGTTCGTATGCGTTTTTTCCTGAATATATTCAGGAAAAAACGCATACGCCCTTTTTGGCCAACCAAGCCACCTGGAAAGGCAAATCAGCGCTACAAAGAAGTCTCGCTTCCCATCGGTCAAAAGGGCCATGCTGAAAAAAGTGTCAAAACCAGAAATGCAGGACAGGCCATGGAGAAATGGGAGCCTTGCTACACTGATGGGCGGGATGTAAATTGCCAAGAGCCACTCTGGAGAAGTGTCCGGTGAGTCCTGAAACATCTGAAAAACACAGCTTAGAGAGCATAGGGCACTTCCACTCATGGGGGTATAAATTGGGAAAATTAAAAATCAGCAAGACACAAGCACCCCAAAGTTTAGGGCTGCTCTGTTGACCAGGACCTCCACTTCATTCCACCTTAAATATCCCAGGAAAGAGAAAAATGGAGAAAGAAGTTGTGGTCCTTATGTACATTGGAATATCACTCAGCCAGGAAATCAATGTCGTAAGGTTAGTAGCAGCATGATGAGTGGATTTAGGTACGACGATTCTAAGTGAAATAAGTCACACAGAAAAGGACACTTCTCATAAGGTATCACTGATAGAGGGAATGTAAAAACCGTTACACTTGAACTGAATTACAAAACAGAACAGAGTCACACATGCAGAAAACACACTATGGCTGCTTAACGGGAAAGGTGAGGTGGGGTGAAACATAAAACAAGGGTATCAAATTAGCTCAGATACCGTTCCATAAACCCAATATGTAATAGACAAGACCTACTCCTTGCTCAGAGAACTGGACTCAACACGCCCTATTCACCGCACAAGAATATATCTGACTAATAATAATCGTAAAACCTATGTATTGATATCTCTCTGTTAGTGTGTCAAGTGGGTGTAAAGCGGCATAAACACAGCAGTGAAAAGCAGCTAAACCCCATTATAAAAATAAATTACTTTGAAACACCCATGAAACAAAGACAGTGAAAGAGAGAGAAATTCTTACACAATGCGTTCAGGGGCTGTGATGCAACCTGGATTGACCATATCTAGACGCACAGCTGGATGAGACATAAGGGTGGACACTCTTGGGGCTGAGAGGTTTGGTGAGGTTGGGTGAGCAAACGCAGACCCTTTAAAGGAATACTGCGTGGTACCCATCGCATGGGTCCCAAATCTCCAGGTTCAAGGGCATCTTCCTACATCAAAAACATGCATGAGAAACCCAGAAGATGGTACACCGTGTGATGGGGAAAGGTTTCTAAAACGCACCTCATTTCTCATCTCCTTGTGCCCGGGTTCGCCATTCCAGCCGCTTTACTAGCAAGCTCCCTACTTGGAGCATCAGCACCTTTAACCTCCTGTTCCATGCAGGTTGCAATTTGTCCTGAGGATAAACGGGAAGACGTGGAACCAACGAGAGACTAGCTCTTGGTGTTGGGACAGGCACAGGTCACTCTATTTTCCCATCAGAAAGAAGAATTAACCACAGGCTCAGCCTGCCCCCCGGAACCAGAACAGGGCCTGAAGCCATTCTGCGATTTTGCGGCCAGCTCCCATAAAAACGAGTTGTAAAATGGAGGTTCAGGGCACTGCAATTCACAAACCTGCAGAGTTATAAATGATAACTCTCGTCCACAAATATATTGAGGGAAGGCAAAGAAGAGGATTTGAAATCAAGGCAGAATTGCAGGAAACAGATTTCAGGAGGTAGATACGAATCGCCTTTAAAGCACATGAAAAGCGGCAAAACGTTGACAATGATGCCCTTGGCCAAAAAGGGCGTATGCGTTTTTTCCTGAATATATTCAGGAAAAAACGCATACGCCCTTTTTGGCCAACCAAGCCACCTGGAAAGGCAAATCAGCGCTACAAAGAAGTCTCGCTTCCCATCGGTCAAAAGGGCCATGCTGAAAAAAGTGTCAAAACCAGAAATGCAGGACAGGCCATGGAGAAATGGGAGCCTTGCTACACTGATGGGCGGGATGTAAATTGCCAAGAGCCACTCCGGAGAAGTGTCCGGTGAGTCCTGAAACATCTGAAAAACACAGCTTAGAGAGCATAGGGCACTTCCACTCATGGGGGTATAAATTGGGAAAATTAAAAATCAGCAAGACACAAGCACCCCAAAGTTTAGGGCTGCTCTGTTGACCAGGACCTCCACTTCATTCCACCTTAAATATCCCAGGAAAGAGAAAAATGGAGAAAGAAGTTGTGGTCCTTATGTACATTGGAATATCACTCAGCCAGGAAATCAATGTCGTAAGGTTAGTAGCAGCATGATGAGTGGATTTAGGTACGACGATTCTAAGTGAAATAAGTCACACAGAAAAGGACACTTCTCATAAGGTATCACTGATAGAGGGAATGTAAAAACCGTTACACTTGAACTGAATTACAAAACAGAACAGAGTCACACATGCAGAAAACACACTATGGCTGCTTAACGGGAAAGGTGAGGTGGGGTGATACATAAAACAAGGGTATCAAATTAGCTCAGATACCGTTCCATAAACCCAATATGTAATAGACAAGACCTACTCCTTGCTCAGAGAACTGGACTCAACACGCCCTATTCACTGCACAAGAATATATCTGACTAATAATAATCGTAAAACCTATGTATTGATATCTCTCTGTTAGTGTGTCAAGTGGGTGTAAAGCGGCATAAACACAGCAGTGAAAAGCAGCTAAACCCCATTATAAAAATAAATTACTTTGAAACACCCATGAAACAAAGACAGTGAAAGAGAGAGAAATTCTTACACAATGCGTTCAGGGGCTGTGATGCAACCTGGATTGACCATATCTAGACGCACAGCTGGATGAGACATAAGGGTGGACACACTTGGGGCTGAGAGGTTTGGTGAGGTTGGGTGAGCAAACGCAGACCCTTTAAAGGAATACTGCGTGGTACCCATCGCATGGGTCCCAAATCTCCAGGTTCAAGGGCATCTTCCTACATCAAAAACATGCATGAGAAACCCAGAAGATGGTACACCGTGTGATGGGGAAAGGTTTCTAAAACGCACCTCATTTCTCATCTCCTTGTGCCCGGGTTCGCCATTCCAGCCGCTTTACTAGCAAGCTCCCTACTTGGAGCATCAGCACCTTTAACCTCCTGTTCCGTAGAGGTTGCAATTTGTCCTGAGGATAAACGGGAAGACGTGGAACCAACGAGAGACTAGCTCTTGGTGTTGGGACAGGCACAGGTCACTCTATTTTCCCATCAGAAAGAAGAATTAACCACAGGCTCAGCCTGCCCCCCGGAACCAGAACAGGGCCTGAAGCCATTCTGCGATTTTGCGGCCAGCTCCCATAAAAACGAGTTGTAAAATGGAGGTTCAGGGCACTGCAATTCACAAACCTGCAGAGTTATAAATGATAACTCTCGTCCACAAATATATTGAGGGAAGGCAAAGAAGAGGATTTGAAATCAAGGCAGAATTGCAGGAAACAGATTTCAGGAGGTAGATACGAATCGCCTTTAAAGCACATGAAAAGCGGCAAAACGTTGACAATGATGCCCTTGGCCAAAAAGGGCGTATGCGTTTTTTCCTGAATATATTCAGGAAAAAACGCATACGCCCTTTTTGGCCAACCAAGCAACCTGGAAAGGCAAATCAGCGCTACAAAGAAGTCTCGCTTCCCATCGGTCAAAAGGGCCATGCTGAAAAAAGTGTCAAAACCAGAAATGCAGGACCGGCCATGGAGAAATGGGAGCCTTGCTACACTGATGGGCGGGATGTAAATTGCCAAAAGCCACTCCGGAGAAGTGTCCGGTGAGTCCTGAAACATCTGAAAAACACAGCTTAGAGAGCATAGGGCACTTCCACTCATGGGGGTATAAATTGGGAAAATTAAAAATCAGCAAGACACAAGCACCCCAAAGTTTAGGGCTGCTCTGTTGACCAGGACCTCCACTTCATTCCACCTTAAATATCCCAGGAAAGAGAAAAATGGATAAAGAAGTTGTGGTCCTTATGTACATTGGAATATCACTCAGCCAGGAAATCAATGTCGTAAGGTTAGTAGCAGCATGATGAGTGGATTTAGGTACGACGATTCTAAGTGAAATAAGTCACACAGAAAAGGACACTTCTCATAAGGTATCACTGATAGAGGGAATGTAAATACCGTTACACTTGAACTGAATTACAAAACAGAACAGAGTCACACATGCAGAAAACACACTATGGCTGCTTAACGGGAAAGGTGAGGTGGGGTGATACATAAAACAAGGGTATCAAATTAGCTCAGATACCGTTCCATAAACCCAATATGTAATAGACAAGACCTACTCCTTGCTCAGAGAACTGGACTCAACACGCCCTATTCACCGCACAAGAATATATCTGACTAATAATAATCGTAAAACCTATGTATTGATATCTCTCTGTTAGTGTGTCAAGTGGGTGTAAAGCGGCATAAACACAGCAGTGAAAAGCAGCTAAACCCCATTATAAAAATAAATTACTTTGAAACACCCATGAAACAAAGACAGTGAAAGAGAGAGAAATTCTTACACAATGCGTTCAGGGGCTGTGATGCAACCTGGATTGACCATATCTAGACGCACAGCTGGATGAGACATAAGGGTGGACACTCTTGGGGCTGAGAGGTTTGGTGAGGTTGGGTGAGCAAACGCAGACCCTTTAAAGGAATACTGCGTGGTACCCATCGCATGGGTCCCAAATCTCCAGGTTCAAGGGCATCTTCCTACATCAAAAACATGCATGAGAAACCCAGAAGATGGTACACCGTGTGATGGGGAAAGGTTTCTAAAACGCACCTCATTTCTCATCTCCTTGTGCCCGGGTTCGCCATTCCAGCCGCTTTACTAGCAAGCTCCCTACTTGGAGCATCAGCACCTTTAACCTCCTGTTCCGTAGAGGTTGCAATTTGTCCTGAGGATAAACGGGAAGACGTGGAACCAACGAGAGACTAGCTCTTGGTGTTGGGACAGGCACAGGTCACTCTATTTTCCCATCAGAAAGAAGAATTAACCACAGGCTCAGCCTGCCCCCCGGAACCAGAACAGGGCCTGAAGCCATTCTGCGATTTTGCGGCCAGCTCCCATAAAAACGAGTTGTAAAATGGAGGTTCAGGGCACTGCAATTCACAAACCTGCAGAGTTATAAATGATAACTCTCGTCCACAAATATATTGAGGGAAGGCAAAGAAGAGGATTTGAAATCAAGGCAGAATTGCAGGAAACAGATTTCAGGAGGTAGATACGAATCACCTTTAAAGCACATGAAAAGCGGCAAAACGTTGACAATGATGCCCTTGGCCAAAAAGGGCGTATGCGTTTTTTCCTGAATATATTCAGGAAAAAACGCATACGCCCTTTTTGGCCAACCAAGCCACCTGGAAAGGCAAATCAGCGCTACAAAGAAGTCTCGCTTCCCATCGGTCAAAAGGGCCATGCTGAAAAAAGTGTCAAAACCAGAAATGCAGGACCGGCCATGGAGGAATGGGAGCCTTGCTACACTGATGGGCGGGATGTAAATTGCCAAGAGCCACTCTGGAGAAGTGTCCGGTGAGTCCTGAAATATCTGAAAAACACAGCTTAGAGAGCATAGGGCACTTCCACTCATGGGGGTATAAATTGGGAAAATTAAAAATCAGCAAGACACAAGCACCCCAAAGTTTAGGGCTGCTCTGTTGACCAGGACCTCCACTTCATTCCACCTTAAATATCCCAGGAAAGAGAAAAATGGATAAAGAAGTTGTGGTCCTTATGTACATTGGAATATCACTCAGCCAGGAAATCAATGTCGTAAGGTTAGTAGCAGCATGATGAGTGGATTTAGGTACGACGATTCTAAGTGAAATAAGTCACACAGAAAAGGACACTTCTCATAAGGTATCACTGATAGAGGGAATGTAAAAACCGTTACACTTGAACTGAATTACAAAACAGAACAGAGTCACACATGCAGAAAACACACTATGGCTGCTTAACGGGAAAGGTGAGGTGGGGTGATACATAAAACAAGGGTATCAAATTAGCTCAGATACCGTTCCATAAACCCAATATGTAATAGACAAGACCTACTCCTTGCTCAGAGAACTGGACTCAACACGCCCTATTCACCGCACAAGAATATATCTGACTAATAATAATCGTAAAACCTATGTATTGATATCTCTCTGTTAGTGTGTCAAGTGGGTGTAAAGCGGCATAAACACAGCAGTGAAAAGCAGCTAAACCCCATTATAAAAATAAATTACTTTGAAACACCCATGAAACAAAGACAGTGAAAGAGAGAGAAATTCTTACACAATGCGTTCAGGGGCTGTGATGCAACCTGGATTGACCATATCTAGACGCACAGCTGGATGAGACATAAGGGTGGACACTCTTGGGGCTGAGAGGTTTGGTGAGGTTGGGTGAGCAAACGCAGACCCTTTAAAGGAATACTGCGTGGTACCCATCGCATGGGTCCCAAATCTCCAGGTTCAAGGGCATCTTCCTACATCAAAAACATGCATGAGAAACCCAGAAGATGGTACACCGTGTGATGGGGAAAGGTTTCTAAAACGCACCTCATTTCTCATCTCCTTGTGCCCGGGTTCGCCATTCCAGCCGCTTTACTAGCAAGCTCCCTACTTGGAGCATCAGCACCTTTAACCTCCTGTTCCGTAGAGGTTGCAATTTGTCCTGAGGATAAACGGGAAGACGTGGAACCAACGAGAGACTAGCTCTTGGTGTTGGGACAGGCACAGGTCACTCTATTTTCCCATCAGAAAGAAGAATTAACCACAGGCTCAGCCTGCCCCCCGGAACCAGAACAGGGCCTGAAGCCATTCTGCGATTTTGCGGCCAGCTCCCATAAAAACGAGTTGTAAAATGGAGGTTCAGGGCACTGCAATTCACAAACCTGCAGAGTTATAAATGATAACTCTCGTCCACAAATATATTGAGGGAAGGCAAAGAAGAGGATTTGAAATCAAGGCAGAATTGCAGGAAACAGATTTCAGGAGGTAGATACGAATCGCCTTTAAAGCACATGAAAAGCGGCAAAACGTTGACAATGATGCCCTTGGCCAAAAAGGGCGTATGCGTTTTTTCCTGAATATATTCAGGAAAAAACGCATACGCCCTTTTTGGCCAACCAAGCCACCTGGAAAGGCAAATCAGCACTACAAAGAAGTCTCGCTTCCCATCGGTCAAAAGGGCCATGCTGAAAAAAGTGTCAAAACCAGAAATGCAGGACAGGCCATGGAGAAATGGGAGCCTTGCTACACTGATGGGCGGGATGTAAATTGCCAAGAGCCACTCTGGAGAAGTGTCCGGTGAGTCCTGAAACATCTGAAAAACACAGCTTAGAGAGCATAGGGCACTTCCACTCATGGGGGTATAAATTGGGAAAATTAAAAATCAGCAAGACACAAGCACCCCAAAGTTTAGGGCTGCTCTGTTGACCAGGACCTCCACTTCATTCCACCTTAAATATCCCAGGAAAGAGAAAAATGGAGAAAGAAGTTGTGGTCCTTATGTACATTGGAATATCACTCAGCCAGGAAATCAATGTCGTAAGGTTAGTAGCAGCATGATGAGTGGATTTAGGTACGACGATTCTAAGTGAAATAAGTCACACAGAAAAGGACACTTCTCATAAGGTATCACTGATAGAGGGAATGTAAAAACCGTTACACTTGAACTGAATTACAAAACAGAACAGAGTCACACATGCAGAAAACACACTATGGCTGCTTAACGGGAAAGGTGAGGTGGGGTGATACATAAAACAAGGGTATCAAATTAGCTCAGATACCGTTCCATAAACCCAATATGTAATAGACAAGACCTACTCCTTGCTCAGAGAACTGGACTCAACACGCCCTATTCACTGCACAAGAATATATCTGACTAATAATAATCGTAAAACCTATGTATTGATATCTCTCTGTTAGTGTGTCAAGTGGGTGTAAAGCGGCATAAACACAGCAGTGAAAAGCAGCTAAACCCCATTATAAAAATAAATTACTTTGAAACACCCATGAAACAAAGACAGTGAAAGAGAGAGAAATTCTTACACAATGCGTTCAGGGGCTGTGATGCAACCTGGATTGACCATATCTAGACGCACAGCTGGATGAGACATAAGGGTGGACACACTTGGGGCTGAGAGGTTTGGTGAGGTTGGGTGAGCAAACGCAGACCCTTTAAAGGAATACTGCGTGGTACCCATCGCATGGGTCCCAAATCTCCAGGTTCAAGGGCATCTTCCTACATCAAAAACATGCATGAGAAACCCAGAAGATGGTACACCGTGTGATGGGGAAAGGTTTCTAAAACGCACCTCATTTCTCATCTCCTTGTGCCCGGGTTCGCCATTCCAGCCGCTTTACTAGCAAGCTCCCTACTTGGAGCATCAGCACCTTTAACCTCCTGTTCCGTAGAGGTTGCAATTTGTCCTGAGGATAAACGGGAAGACGTGGAACCAACGAGAGACTAGCTCTTGGTGTTGGGACAGGCACAGGTCACTCTATTTTCCCATCAGAAAGAAGAATTAACCACAGGCTCAGCCTGCCCCCCGGAACCAGAACAGGGCCTGAAGCCATTCTGCGATTTTGCGGCCAGCTCCCATAAAAACGAGTTGTAAAATGGAGGTTCAGGGCACTGCAATTCACAAACCTGCAGAGTTATAAATGATAACTCTCGTCCACAAATATATTGAGGGAAGGCAAAGAAGAGGATTTGAAATCAAGGCAGAATTGCAGGAAACAGATTTCAGGAGGTAGATACGAATCGCCTTTAAAGCACATGAAAAGCGGCAAAACGTTGACAATGATGCCCTTGGCCAAAAAGGGCGTATGCGTTTTTTCCTGAATATATTCAGGAAAAAACGCATACGCCCTTTTTGGCCAACCAAGCAACCTGGAAAGGCAAATCAGCGCTACAAAGAAGTCTCGCTTCCCATCGGTCAAAAGGGCCATGCTGAAAAAAGTGTCAAAACCAGAAATGCAGGACCGGCCATGGAGAAATGGGAGCCTTGCTACACTGATGGGCGGGATGTAAATTGCCAAGAGCCACTCCGGAGAAGTGTCCGGTGAGTCCTGAAACATCTGAAAAACACAGCTTAGAGAGCATAGGGCACTTCCACTCATGGGGGTATAAATTGGGAAAATTAAAAATCAGCAAGACACAAGCACCCCAAAGTTTAGGGCTGCTCTGTTGACCAGGACCTCCACTTCATTCCACCTTAAATATCCCAGGAAAGAGAAAAATGGATAAAGAAGTTGTGGTCCTTATGTACATTGGAATATCACTCAGCCAGGAAATCAATGTCGTAAGGTTAGTAGCAGCATGATGAGTGGATTTAGGTACGACGATTCTAAGTGAAATAAGTCACACAGAAAAGGACACTTCTCATAAGGTATCACTGATAGAGGGAATGTAAAAACCGTTACACTTGAACTGAATTACAAAACAGAACAGAGTCACACATGCAGAAAACACACTATGGCTGCTTAACGGGAAAGGTGAGGTGGGGTGATACATAAAACAAGGGTATCAAATTAGCTCAGATACCGTTCCATAAACCCAATATGTAATAGACAAGACCTACTCCTTGCTCAGAGAACTGGACTCAACACGCCCTATTCACTGCACAAGAATATATCTGACTAATAATAATCGTAAAACCTATGTATTGATATCTCTCTGTTAGTGTGTCAAGTGGGTGTAAAGCGGCATAAACACAGCAGTGAAAAGCAGCTAAACCCCATTATAAAAATAAATTACTTTGAAACACCCATGAAACAAAGACAGTGAAAGAGAGAGAAATTCTTACACAATGCGTTCAGGGGCTGTGATGCAACCTGGATTGACCATATCTAGACGCACAGCTGGATGAGACATAAGGGTGGACACACTTGGGGCTGAGAGGTTTGGTGAGGTTGGGTGAGCAAACGCAGACCCTTTAAAGGAATACTGCGTGGTACCCATCGCATGGGTCCCAAATCTCCAGGTTCAAGGGCATCTTCCTACATCAAAAACATGCATGAGAAACCCAGAAGATGGTACACCGTGTGATGGGGAAAGGTTTCTAAAACGCACCTCATTTCTCATCTCCTTGTGCCCGGGTTCGCCATTCCAGCCGCTTTACTAGCAAGCTCCCTACTTGGAGCATCAGCACCTTTAACCTCCTGTTCCGTAGAGGTTGCAATTTGTCCTGAGGATAAACGGGAAGACGTGGAACCAACGAGAGACTAGCTCTTGGTGTTGGGACAGGCACAGGTCACTCTATTTTCCCATCAGAAAGAAGAATTAACCACAGGCTCAGCCTGCCCCCCGGAACCAGAACAGGGCCTGAAGCCATTCTGCGATTTTGCGGCCAGCTCCCATAAAAACGAGTTGTAAAATGGAGGTTCAGGGCACTGCAATTCACAAACCTGCAGAGTTATAAATGATAACTCTCGTCCACAAATATATTGAGGGAAGGCAAAGAAGAGGATTTGAAATCAAGGCAGAATTGCAGGAAACAGATTTCAGGAGGTAGATACGAATCGCCTTTAAAGCACATGAAAAGCGGCAAAACGTTGACAATGATGCCCTTGGCCAAAAAGGGCGTATGCGTTTTTTCCTGAATATATTCAGGAAAAAACGCATACGCCCTTTTTGGCCAACCAAGCAACCTGGAAAGGCAAATCAGCGCTACAAAGAAGTCTCGCTTCCCATCGGTCAAAAGGGCCATGCTGAAAAAAGTGTCAAAACCAGAAATGCAGGACCGGCCATGGAGAAATGGGAGCCTTGCTACACTGATGGGCGGGATGTAAATTGCCAAGAGCCACTCCGGAGAAGTGTCCGGTGAGTCCTGAAACATCTGAAAAACACAGCTTAGAGAGCATAGGGCACTTCCACTCATGGGGGTATAAATTGGGAAAATTAAAAATCAGCAAGACACAAGCACCCCAAAGTTTAGGGCTGCTCTGTTGACCAGGACCTCCACTTCATTCCACCTTAAATATCCCAGGAAAGAGAAAAATGGAGAAAGAAGTTGTGGTCCTTATGTACATTGGAATATCACTCAGCCAGGAAATCAATGTCGTAAGGTTAGTAGCAGCATGATGAGTGGATTTAGGTACGACGATTCTAAGTGAAATAAGTCACACAGAAAAGGACACTTCTCATAAGGTATCACTGATAGAGGGAATGTAAATACCGTTACACTTGAACTGAATTACAAAACAGAACAGAGTCACACATGCAGAAAACACACTATGGCTGCTTAACGGGAAAGGTGAGGTGGGGTGATACATAAAACAAGGGTATCAAATTAGCTCAGATACCGTTCCATAAACCCAATATGTAATAGACAAGACCTACTCCTTGCTCAGAGAACTGGACTCAACACGCCCTATTCACCGCACAAGAATATATCTGACTAATAATAATCGTAAAACCTATGTATTGATATCTCTCTGTTAGTGTGTCAAGTGGGTGTAAAGCGGCATAAACACAGCAGTGAAAAGCAGCTAAACCCCATTATAAAAATAAATTACTTTGAAACACCCATGAAACAAAGACAGTGAAAGAGAGAGAAATTCTTACACAATGCGTTCAGGGGCTGTGATGCAACCTGGATTGACCATATCTAGACGCACAGCTGGATGAGACATAAGGGTGGACACTCTTGGGGCTGAGAGGTTTGGTGAGGTTGGGTGAGCAAACGCAGACCCTTTAAAGGAATACTGCGTGGTACCCATCGCATGGGTCCCAAATCTCCAGGTTCAAGGGCATCTTCCTACATCAAAAACATGCATGAGAAACCCAGAAGATGGTACACCGTGTGATGGGGAAAGGTTTCTAAAACGCACCTCATTTCTCATCTCCTTGTGCCCGGGTTCGCCATTCCAGCCGCTTTACTAGCAAGCTCCCTACTTGGAGCATCAGCACCTTTAACCTCCTGTTCCGTAGAGGTTGCAATTTGTCCTGAGGATAAACGGGAAGACGTGGAACCAACGAGAGACTAGCTCTTGGTGTTGGGACAGGCACAGGTCACTCTATTTTCCCATCAGAAAGAAGAATTAACCACAGGCTCAGCCTGCCCCCCGGAACCAGAACAGGGCCTGAAGCCATTCTGCGATTTTGCGGCCAGCTCCCATAAAAACGAGTTGTAAAATGGAGGTTCAGGGCACTGCAATTCACAAACCTGCAGAGTTATAAATGATAACTCTCGTCCACAAATATATTGAGGGAAGGCAAAGAAGAGGATTTGAAATCAAGGCAGAATTGCAGGAAACAGATTTCAGGAGGTAGATACGAATCACCTTTAAAGCACATGAAAAGCGGCAAAACGTTGACAATGATGCCCTTGGCCAAAAAGGGCGTATGCGTTTTTTCCTGAATATATTCAGGAAAAAACGCATAGGCCCTTTTTGGCCAACCAAGCCACCTGGAAAGGCAAATCAGCGCTACAAAGAAGTCTCGCTTCCCATCGGTCAAAAGGGCCATGCTGAAAAAAGTGTCAAAACCAGAAATGCAGGACCGGCCATGGAGGAATGGGAGCCTTGCTACACTGATGGGCGGGATGTAAATTGCCAAGAGCCACTCTGGAGAAGTGTCCGGTGAGTCCTGAAACATCTGAAAAACACAGCTTAGAGAGCATAGGGCACTTCCACTCATGGGGGTATAAATTGGGAAAATTAAAAATCAGCAAGACACAAGCACCCCAAAGTTTAGGGCTGCTCTGTTGACCAGGACCTCCACTTCATTCCACCTTAAATATCCCAGGAAAGAGAAAAATGGATAAAGAAGTTGTGGTCCTTATGTACATTGGAATATCACTCAGCCAGGAAATCAATGTCGTAAGGTTAGTAGCAGCATGATGAGTGGATTTAGGTACGACGATTCTAAGTGAAATAAGTCACACAGAAAAGGACACTTCTCATAAGGTATCACTGATAGAGGGAATGTAAAAACCGTTACACTTGAACTGAATTACAAAACAGAACAGAGTCACACATGCAGAAAACACACTATGGCTGCTTAACGGGAAAGGTGAGGTGGGGTGATACATAAAACAAGGGTATCAAATTAGCTCAGATACCGTTCCATAAACCCAATATGTAATAGACAAGACCTACTCCTTGCTCAGAGAACTGGACTCAACACGCCCTATTCACCGCACAAGAATATATCTGACTAATAATAATCGTAAAACCTATGTATTGATATCTCTCTGTTAGTGTGTCAAGTGGGTGTAAAGCGGCATAAACACAGCAGTGAAAAGCAGCTAAACCCCATTATAAAAATAAATTACTTTGAAACACCCATGAAACAAAGACAGTGAAAGAGAGAGAAATTCTTACACAATGCGTTCAGGGGCTGTGATGCAACCTGGATTGACCATATCTAGACGCACAGCTGGATGAGACATAAGGGTGGACACTCTTGGGGCTGAGAGGTTTGGTGAGGTTGGGTGAGCAAACGCAGACCCTTTAAAGGAATACTGCGTGGTACCCATCGCATGGGTCCCAAATCTCCAGGTTCAAGGGCATCTTCCTACATCAAAAACATGCATGAGAAACCCAGAAGATGGTACACCGTGTGATGGGGAAAGGTTTCTAAAACGCACCTCATTTCTCATCTCCTTGTGCCCGGGTTCGCCATTCCAGCCGCTTTACTAGCAAGCTCCCTACTTGGAGCATCAGCACCTTTAACCTCCTGTTCCATACAGGTTGCAATTTGTCCTGAGGATAAACGGGAAGACGTGGAACCAACGAGAGACTAGCTCTTGGTGTTGGGACAGGCACAGGTCACTCTATTTTCCCATCAGAAAGAAGAATTAACCACAGGCTCAGCCTGCCCCCCGGAACCAGAACAGGGCCTGAAGCCATTCTGCGATTTTGCGGCCAGCTCCCATAAAAACGAGTTGTAAAATGGAGGTTCAGGGCACTGCAATTCACAAACCTGCAGAGTTATAAATGATAACTCTCGTCCACAAATATATTGAGGGAAGGCAAAGAAGAGGATTTGAAATCAAGGCAGAATTGCAGGAAACAGATTTCAGGAGGTAGATACGAATCGCCTTTAAAGCACATGAAAAGCGGCAAAACGTTGACAATGATGCCCTTGGCCAAAAAGGGCGTATGCGTTTTTTCCTGAATATATTCAGGAAAAAACGCATACGCCCTTTTTGGCCAACCAAGCCACCTGGAAAGGCAAATCAGCGCTACAAAGAAGTCTCGCTTCCCATCGGTCAAAAGGGCCATGCTGAAAAAAGTGTCAAAACCAGAAATGCAGGACAGGCCATGGAGAAATGGGAGCCTTGCTACACTGATGGGCGGGATGTAAATTGCCAAGAGCCACTCTGGAGAAGTGTCCGGTGAGTCCTGAAACATCTGAAAAACACAGCTTAGAGAGCATAGGGCACTTCCACTCATGGGGGTATAAATTGGGAAAATTAAAAATCAGCAAGACACAAGCACCCCAAAGTTTAGGGCTGCTCTGTTGACCAGGACCTCCACTTCATTCCACCTTAAATATCCCAGGAAAGAGAAAAATGGAGAAAGAAGTTGTGGTCCTTATGTACATTGGAATATCACTCAGCCAGGAAATCAATGTCGTAAGGTTAGTAGCAGCATGATGAGTGGATTTAGGTACGACGATTCTAAGTGAAATAAGTCACACAGAAAAGGACACTTCTCATAAGGTATCACTGATAGAGGGAATGTAAAAACCGTTACACTTGAACTGAATTACAAAACAGAACAGAGTCACACATGCAGAAAACACACTATGGCTGCTTAACGGGAAAGGTGAGGTGGGGTGATACATAAAACAAGGGTATCAAATTAGCTCAGATACCGTTCCATAAACCCAATATGTAATAGACAAGACCTACTCCTTGCTCAGAGAACTGGACTCAACACGCCCTATTCACTGCACAAGAATATATCTGACTAATAATAATCGTAAAACCTATGTATTGATATCTCTCTGTTAGTGTGTCAAGTGGGTGTAAAGCGGCATAAACACAGCAGTGAAAAGCAGCTAAACCCCATTATAAAAATAAATTACTTTGAAACACCCATGAAACAAAGACAGTGAAAGAGAGAGAAATTCTTACACAATGCGTTCAGGGGCTGTGATGCAACCTGGATTGACCATATCTAGACGCACAGCTGGATGAGACATAAGGGTGGACACACTTGGGGCTGAGAGGTTTGGTGAGGTTGGGTGAGCAAACGCAGACCCTTTAAAGGAATACTGCGTGGTACCCATCGCATGGGTCCAAAATCTCCAGGTTCAAGGGCATCTTCCTACATCAAAAACATGCATGAGAAACCCAGAAGATGGTACACCGTGTGATGGGGAAAGGTTTCTAAAACGCACCTCATTTCTCATCTCCTTGTGCCCGGGTTCGCCATTCCAGCCGCTTTACTAGCAAGCTCCCTACTTGGAGCATCAGCACCTTTAACCTCCTGTTCCGTAGAGGTTGCAATTTGTCCTGAGGATAAACGGGAAGACGTGGAACCAACGAGAGACTAGCTCTTGGTGTTGGGACAGGCACAGGTCACTCTATTTTCCCATCAGAAAGAAGAATTAACCACAGGCTCAGCCTGCCCCCCGGAACCAGAACAGGGCCTGAAGCCATTCTGCGATTTTGCGGCCAGCTCCCATAAAAACGAGTTGTAAAATGGAGGTTCAGGGCACTGCAATTCACAAACCTGCAGAGTTATAAATGATAACTCTCGTCCACAAATATATTGAGGGAAGGCAAAGAAGAGGATTTGAAATCAAGGCAGAATTGCAGGAAAGAGATTTCAGGAGGTAGATTCGAATCGCCTTTAAAGCACATGAAAAGCGGCAAAACGTTGACAATGATGCCCTTGGCCAAAAAGGGCGTATGCGTTTTTTCCTGAATATATTCAGGAAAAAACGCATACGCCCTTTTTGGCCAACCAAGCAACCTGGAAAGGCAAATCAGCGCTACAAAGAAGTCTCGCTTCCCATCGGTCAAAAGGGCCATGCTGAAAAAAGTGTCAAAACCAGAAATGCAGGACCGGCCATGGAGAAATGGGAGCCTTGCTACACTGATGGGCGGGATGTAAATTGCCAAGAGCCACTCCGGAGAAGTGTCCGGTGAGTCCTGAAACATCTGAAAAACACAGCTTAGAGAGCATAGGGCACTTCCACTCATGGGGGTATAAATTGGGAAAATTAAAAATCAGCAAGACACAAGCACCCCAAAGTTTAGGGCTGCTCTGTTGACCAGGACCTCCACTTCATTCCACCTTAAATATCCCAGGAAAGAGAAAAATGGAGAAAGAAGTTGTGGTCCTTATGTACAATGGAATATCACTCAGCCATGAAATCAATGTCGTAAGGTTAGTAGCAGCATGATGAGTGGATTTAGGTACGACGATTCTAAGTGAAATAAGTCACACAGAAAAGGACACTTCTCATAAGGTATCACTGATAGAGGGAATGTAAAAACCGTTACACTTGAACTGAATTAAAAAACAGAACAGAGTCACACATGCAGAAAACACACTATGGCTGCTTAACGGGAAAGGTGAGGTGGGGTGAAACATAAAACAAGGGTATCAAATTAGCTCAGATACCGTTCCATAAACCCAATATGTAATAGACAAGACCTACTCCTTGCTCAGAGAACTGGACTCAGCACGCCCTATTCACCGCACAAGAATATATCTGACTAATAATAATCGTAAAACCTATGTATTGATATCTCTCTGTTAGTGTGTCAAGTGGGTGTAAAGCGGCATAAACACAGCAGTGAAAAGCAGCTAAACCCCATTATAAAAATAAATTACTTTGAAACACCCATGAAACAAAGACAGTGAAAGAGAGAGAAATTCTTACACAATGCGTTCAGGGGCTGTGATGTAACCTGGATTGACCATATCTAGACGCACAGCTGGATGAGACATAAGGGTGGACACTCTTGGGGCTGAGAGGTTTGGTGAGGTTGGGTGAGCAAACGCAGACCCTTTAAAGGAATACTGCGTGGTACCCATCGCATGGGTCCAAAATCTCCAGGTTCAAGGGCATCTTCCTACATCAAAAACATGCATGAGAAACCCAGAAGATGGTACACCGTGTGATGGGGACAGGTTTCTAAAACGCACCTCATTTCTCATCTCCTTGTGCCCGGGTTCGCCATTCCAGCCGCTTTACTAGCAAGCTCCCTACTTGGAGCATCAGCACCTTTAACCTCCTGTTCCGTACAGGTTGCAATTTGTCCTGAGGATAAACGGGAAGACGTGGAACCAACGAGAGACTAGCTCTTGGTGTTGGGACAGGCACAGGTCACTCTATTTTCCCATCAGAAAGAAGAATTAACCACAGGCTCAGCCTGCCCCCCGGAACCAGAACAGGGCCTGAAGCCATTCTGCGATTTTGCGGCCAGCTCCCATAAAAACGAGTTGTAAAATGGAGGTTCAGGGCACTGCAATTCACAAACCTGCAGAGTTATAAATGATAACTCTCGTCCACAAATATATTGAGGGAAGGCAAAGAAGAGGATTTGAAATCAAGGCAGAATTGCAGGAAACAGATTTCAGGAGGTAGATACGAATCGCCTTTAAAGCACATGAAAAGCGGCAAAACGTTGACAATGATGCCCTTGGCCAAAAAGGGCGTATGCGTTTTTTCCTGAATATATTCAGGAAAAAACGCATACGCCCTTTTTGGCCAACCAAGCCACCTGGAAAGGCAAATCAGCGCTACAAAGAAGTCTCGCTTCCCATCGGTCAAAAGGGCCATGCTGAAAAAAGTGTCAAAACCAGAAATGCAGGACAGGCCATGGAGAAATGGGAGCCTTGCTACACTGATGGGCGGGATGTAAATTGCCAAGAGCCACTCTGGAGAAGTGTCCGGTGAGTCCTGAAACATCTGAAAAACACAGCTTAGAGAGCATAGGGCACTTCCACTCATGGGGGTATAAATTGGGAAAATTAAAAATCAGCAAGACACAAGCACCCCAAAGTTTAGGGCTGCTCTGTTGACCAGGACCTCCACTTCATTCCACCTTAAATATCCCAGGAAAGAGAAAAATGGATAAAGAAGTTGTGGTCCTTATGTACATTGGAATATCACTCAGCCAGGAAATCAATGTCGTAAGGTTAGTAGCAGCATGATGAGTGGATTTAGGTACGACGATTCTAAGTGAAATAAGTCACACAGAAAAGGACACTTCTCATAAGGTATCACTGATAGAGGGAATGTAAAAACCGTTACACTTGAACTGAATTACAAAACAGAACAGAGTCACACATGCAGAAAACACACTATGGCTGCTTAACGGGAAAGGTGAGGTGGGGTGATACATAAAACAAGGGTATCAAATTAGCTCAGATACCGTTCCATAAACCCAATATGTAATAGACAAGACCTACTCCTTGCTCAGAGAACTGGACTCAACACGCCCTATTCACCGCACAAGAATATATCTGACTAATAATAATCGTAAAACCTATGTATTGATATCTCTCTGTTAGTGTGTCAAGTGGGTGTAAAGCGGCATAAACACAGCAGTGAAAAGCAGCTAAACCCCATTATAAAAATAAATTACTTTGAAACACCCATGAAACAAAGACAGTGAAAGAGAGAGAAATTCTTACACAATGCGTTCAGGGGCTGTGATGCAACCTGGGTTGACCATATCTAGACGCACAGCTGGATGAGACATAAGGGTGGACACTCTTGGGGCTGAGAGGTTTGGTGAGGTTGGGTGAGCAAACGCAGACCCTTTAAAGGAATACTGCGTGGTACCCATCGCATGGGTCCCAAATCTCCAGGTTCAAGGGCATCTTCCTACATCAAAAACATGCATGAGAAACCCAGAAGATGGTACACCGTGTGATGGGGAAAGGTTTCTAAAACGCACCTCATTTCTCATCTCCTTGTGCCCGGGTTCGCCATTCCAGCCGCTTTACTAGCAAGCTCCCTACTTGGAGCATCAGCACCTTTAACCTCCTGTTCCGTAGAGGTTGCAATTTGTCCTGAGGATAAACGGGAAGACGTGGAACCAACGAGAGACTAGCTCTTGGTGTTGGGACAGGCACAGGTCACTCTATTTTCCCATCAGAAAGAAGAATTAACCACAGGCTCAGCCTGCCCCCCGGAACCAGAACAGGGCCTGAAGCCATTCTGCGATTTTGCGGCCAGCTCCCATAAAAACGAGTTGTAAAATGGAGGTTCAGGGCACTGCAATTCACAAACCTGCAGAGTTATAAATGATAACTCTCGTCCACAAATATATTGAGGGAAGGCAAAGAAGAGGATTTGAAATCAAGGCAGAATTGCAGGAAACAGATTTCAGGAGGTAGATACGAATCGCCTTTAAAGCACATGAAAAGCGGCAAAACGTTGACAATGATGCCCTTGGCCAAAAAGGGCGTATGCGTTTTTTCCTGAATATATTCAGGAAAAAACGCATACGCCCTTTTTGGCCAACCAAGCAACCTGGAAAGGCAAATCAGCGCTACAAAGAAGTCTCGCTTCCCATCGGTCAAAAGGGCCATGCTGAAAAAAGTGTCAAAACCAGAAATGCAGGACCGGCCATGGAGAAATGGGAGCCTTGCTACACTGATGGGCGGGATGTAAATTGCCAAGAGCCACTCCGGAGAAGTGTCCGGTGAGTCCTGAAACATCTGAAAAACACAGCTTAGAGAGCATAGGGCACTTCCACTCATGGGGGTATAAATTGGGAAAATTAAAAATCAGCAAGACACAAGCACCCCAAAGTTTAGGGCTGCTCTGTTGACCAGGACCTCCACTTCATTCCACCTTAAATATCCCAGGAAAGAGAAAAATGGATAAAGAAGTTGTGGTCCTTATGTACATTGGAATATCACTCAGCCAGGAAATCAATGTCGTAAGGTTAGTAGCAGCATGATGAGTGGATTTAGGTACGACGATTCTAAGTGAAATAAGTCACACAGAAAAGGACACTTCTCATAAGGTATCACTGATAGAGGGAATGTAAAAACCGTTACACTTGAACTGAATTACAAAACAGAACAGAGTCACACATGCAGAAAACACACTATGGCTGCTTAACGGGAAAGGTGAGGTGGGGTGATACATAAAACAAGGGTATCAAATTAGCTCAGATACCGTTCCATAAACCCAATATGTAATAGACAAGACCTACTCCTTGCTCAGAGAACTGGACTCAACACGCCCTATTCACTGCACAAGAATATATCTGACTAATAATAATCGTAAAACCTATGTATTGATATCTCTCTGTTAGTGTGTCAAGTGGGTGTAAAGCGGCATAAACACAGCAGTGAAAAGCAGCTAAACCCCATTATAAAAATAAATTACTTTGAAACACCCATGAAACAAAGACAGTGAAAGAGAGAGAAATTCTTACACAATGCGTTCAGGGGCTGTGATGCAACCTGGATTGACCATATCTAGACGCACAGCTGGATGAGACATAAGGGTGGACACACTTGGGGCTGAGAGGTTTGGTGAGGTTGGGTGAGCAAACGCAGACCCTTTAAAGGAATACTGCGTGGTACCCATCGCATGGGTCCCAAATCTCCAGGTTCAAGGGCATCTTCCTACATCAAAAACATGCATGAGAAACCCAGAAGATGGTACACCGTGTGATGGGGAAAGGTTTCTAAAACGCACCTCATTTCTCATCTCCTTGTGCCCGGGTTCGCCATTCCAGCCGCTTTACTAGCAAGCTCCCTACTTGGAGCATCAGCACCTTTAACCTCCTGTTCCGTAGAGGTTGCAATTTGTCCTGAGGATAAACGGGAAGACGTGGAACCAACGAGAGACTAGCTCTTGGTGTTGGGACAGGCACAGGTCACTCTATTTTCCCATCAGAAAGAAGAATTAACCACAGGCTCAGCCTGCCCCCCGGAACCAGAACAGGGCCTGAAGCCATTCTGCGATTTTGCGGCCAGCTCCCATAAAAACGAGTTGTAAAATGGAGGTTCAGGGCACTGCAATTCACAAACCTGCAGAGTTATAAATGATAACTCTCGTCCACAAATATATTGAGGGAAGGCAAAGAAGAGGATTTGAAATCAAGGCAGAATTGCAGGAAACAGATTTCAGGAGGTAGATACGAATCGCCTTTAAAGCACATGAAAAGCGGCAAAACGTTGACAATGATGCCCTTGGCCAAAAAGGGCGTATGCGTTTTTTCCTGAATATATTCAGGAAAAAACGCATACGCCCTTTTTGGCCAACCAAGCAACCTGGAAAGGCAAATCAGCGCTACAAAGAAGTCTCGCTTCCCATCGGTCAAAAGGGCCATGCTGAAAAAAGTGTCAAAACCAGAAATGCAGGACCGGCCATGGAGAAATGGGAGCCTTGCTACACTGATGGGCGGGATGTAAATTGCCAAGAGCCACTCCGGAGAAGTGTCCGGTGAGTCCTGAAACATCTGAAAAACACAGCTTAGAGAGCATAGGGCACTTCCACTCATGGGGGTATAAATTGGGAAAATTAAAAATCAGCAAGACACAAGCACCCCAAAGTTTAGGGCTGCTCTGTTGACCAGGACCTCCACTTCATTCCACCTTAAATATCCCAGGAAAGAGAAAAATGGAGAAAGAAGTTGTGGTCCTTATGTACATTGGAATATCACTCAGCCAGGAAATCAATGTCGTAAGGTTAGTAGCAGCATGATGAGTGGATTTAGGTACGACGATTCTAAGTGAAATAAGTCACACAGAAAAGGACACTTCTCATAAGGTATCACTGATAGAGGGAATGTAAATACCGTTACACTTGAACTGAATTACAAAACAGAACAGAGTCACACATGCAGAAAACACACTATGGCTGCTTAACGGGAAAGGTGAGGTGGGGTGATACATAAAACAAGGGTATCAAATTAGCTCAGATACCGTTCCATAAACCCAATATGTAATAGACAAGACCTACTCCTTGCTCAGAGAACTGGACTCAACACGCCCTATTCACCGCACAAGAATATATCTGACTAATAATAATCGTAAAACCTATGTATTGATATCTCTCTGTTAGTGTGTCAAGTGGGTGTAAAGCGGCATAAACACAGCAGTGAAAAGCAGCTAAACCCCATTATAAAAATAAATTACTTTGAAACACCCATGAAACAAAGACAGTGAAAGAGAGAGAAATTCTTACACAATGCGTTCAGGGGCTGTGATGCAACCTGGATTGACCATATCTAGACGCACAGCTGGATGAGACATAAGGGTGGACACTCTTGGGGCTGAGAGGTTTGGTGAGGTTGGGTGAGCAAACGCAGACCCTTTAAAGGAATACTGCGTGGTACCCATCGCATGGGTCCCAAATCTCCAGGTTCAAGGGCATCTTCCTACATCAAAAACATGCATGAGAAACCCAGAAGATGGTACACCGTGTGATGGGGAAAGGTTTCTAAAACGCACCTCATTTCTCATCTCCTTGTGCCCGGGTTCGCCATTCCAGCCGCTTTACTAGCAAGCTCCCTACTTGGAGCATCAGCACCTTTAACCTCCTGTTCCGTAGAGGTTGCAATTTGTCCTGAGGATAAACGGGAAGACGTGGAACCAACGAGAGACTAGCTCTTGGTGTTGGGACAGGCACAGGTCACTCTATTTTCCCATCAGAAAGAAGAATTAACCACAGGCTCAGCCTGCCCCCCGGAACCAGAACAGGGCCTGAAGCCATTCTGCGATTTTGCGGCCAGCTCCCATAAAAACGAGTTGTAAAATGGAGGTTCAGGGCACTGCAATTCACAAACCTGCAGAGTTATAAATGATAACTCTCGTCCACAAATATATTGAGGGAAGGCAAAGAAGAGGATTTGAAATCAAGGCAGAATTGCAGGAAACAGATTTCAGGAGGTAGATACGAATCACCTTTAAAGCACATGAAAAGCGGCAAAACGTTGACAATGATGCCCTTGGCCAAAAAGGGCGTATGCGTTTTTTCCTGAATATATTCAGGAAAAAACGCATAGGCCCTTTTTGGCCAACCAAGCCACCTGGAAAGGCAAATCAGCGCTACAAAGAAGTCTCGCTTCCCATCGGTCAAAAGGGCCATGCTGAAAAAAGTGTCAAAACCAGAAATGCAGGACCGGCCATGGAGGAATGGGAGCCTTGCTACACTGATGGGCGGGATGTAAATTGCCAAGAGCCACTCTGGAGAAGTGTCCGGTGAGTCCTGAAACATCTGAAAAACACAGCTTAGAGAGCATAGGGCACTTCCACTCATGGGGGTATAAATTGGGAAAATTAAAAATCAGCAAGACACAAGCACCCCAAAGTTTAGGGCTGCTCTGTTGACCAGGACCTCCACTTCATTCCACCTTAAATATCCCAGGAAAGAGAAAAATGGATAAAGAAGTTGTGGTCCTTATGTACATTGGAATATCACTCAGCCAGGAAATCAATGTCGTAAGGTTAGTAGCAGCATGATGAGTGGATTTAGGTACGACGATTCTAAGTGAAATAAGTCACACAGAAAAGGACACTTCTCATAAGGTATCACTGATAGAGGGAATGTAAAAACCGTTACACTTGAACTGAATTACAAAACAGAACAGAGTCACACATGCAGAAAACACACTATGGCTGCTTAACGGGAAAGGTGAGGTGGGGTGATACATAAAACAAGGGTATCAAATTAGCTCAGATACCGTTCCATAAACCCAATATGTAATAGACAAGACCTACTCCTTGCTCAGAGAACTGGACTCAACACGCCCTATTCACCGCACAAGAATATATCTGACTAATAATAATCGTAAAACCTATGTATTGATATCTCTCTGTTAGTGTGTCAAGTGGGTGTAAAGCGGCATAAACACAGCAGTGAAAAGCAGCTAAACCCCATTATAAAAATAAATTACTTTGAAACACCCATGAAACAAAGACAGTGAAAGAGAGAGAAATTCTTACACAATGCGTTCAGGGGCTGTGATGCAACCTGGATTGACCATATCTAGACGCACAGCTGGATGAGACATAAGGGTGGACACTCTTGGGGCTGAGAGGTTTGGTGAGGTTGGGTGAGCAAACGCAGACCCTTTAAAGGAATACTGCGTGGTACCCATCGCATGGGTCCCAAATCTCCAGGTTCAAGGGCATCTTCCTACATCAAAAACATGCATGAGAAACCCAGAAGATGGTACACCGTGTGATGGGGAAAGGTTTCTAAAACGCACCTCATTTCTCATCTCCTTGTGCCCGGGTTCGCCATTCCAGCCGCTTTACTAGCAAGCTCCCTACTTGGAGCATCAGCACCTTTAACCTCCTGTTCCATACAGGTTGCAATTTGTCCTGAGGATAAACGGGAAGACGTGGAACCAACGAGAGACTAGCTCTTGGTGTTGGGACAGGCACAGGTCACTCTATTTTCCCATCAGAAAGAAGAATTAACCACAGGCTCAGCCTGCCCCCCGGAACCAGAACAGGGCCTGAAGCCATTCTGCGATTTTGCGGCCAGCTCCCATAAAAACGAGTTGTAAAATGGAGGTTCAGGGCACTGCAATTCACAAACCTGCAGAGTTATAAATGATAACTCTCGTCCACAAATATATTGAGGGAAGGCAAAGAAGAGGATTTGAAATCAAGGCAGAATTGCAGGAAACAGATTTCAGGAGGTAGATACGAATCGCCTTTAAAGCACATGAAAAGCGGCAAAACGTTGACAATGATGCCCTTGGCCAAAAAGGGCGTATGCGTTTTTTCCTGAATATATTCAGGAAAAAACGCATACGCCCTTTTTGGCCAACCAAGCCACCTGGAAAGGCAAATCAGCGCTACAAAGAAGTCTCGCTTCCCATCGGTCAAAAGGGCCATGCTGAAAAAAGTGTCAAAACCAGAAATGCAGGACAGGCCATGGAGAAATGGGAGCCTTGCTACACTGATGGGCGGGATGTAAATTGCCAAGAGCCACTCTGGAGAAGTGTCCGGTGAGTCCTGAAACATCTGAAAAACACAGCTTAGAGAGCATAGGGCACTTCCACTCATGGGGGTATAAATTGGGAAAATTAAAAATCAGCAAGACACAAGCACCCCAAAGTTTAGGGCTGCTCTGTTGACCAGGACCTCCACTTCATTCCACCTTAAATATCCCAGGAAAGAGAAAAATGGAGAAAGAAGTTGTGGTCCTTATGTACATTGGAATATCACTCAGCCAGGAAATCAATGTCGTAAGGTTAGTAGCAGCATGATGAGTGGATTTAGGTACGACGATTCTAAGTGAAATAAGTCACACAGAAAAGGACACTTCTCATAAGGTATCACTGATAGAGGGAATGTAAAAACCGTTACACTTGAACTGAATTACAAAACAGAACAGAGTCACACATGCAGAAAACACACTATGGCTGCTTAACGGGAAAGGTGAGGTGGGGTGATACATAAAACAAGGGTATCAAATTAGCTCAGATACCGTTCCATAAACCCAATATGTAATAGACAAGACCTACTCCTTGCTCAGAGAACTGGACTCAACACGCCCTATTCACTGCACAAGAATATATCTGACTAATAATAATCGTAAAACCTATGTATTGATATCTCTCTGTTAGTGTGTCAAGTGGGTGTAAAGCGGCATAAACACAGCAGTGAAAAGCAGCTAAACCCCATTATAAAAATAAATTACTTTGAAACACCCATGAAACAAAGACAGTGAAAGAGAGAGAAATTCTTACACAATGCGTTCAGGGGCTGTGATGCAACCTGGATTGACCATATCTAGACGCACAGCTGGATGAGACATAAGGGTGGACACACTTGGGGCTGAGAGGTTTGGTGAGGTTGGGTGAGCAAACGCAGACCCTTTAAAGGAATACTGCGTGGTACCCATCGCATGGGTCCAAAATCTCCAGGTTCAAGGGCATCTTCCTACATCAAAAACATGCATGAGAAACCCAGAAGATGGTACACCGTGTGATGGGGAAAGGTTTCTAAAACGCACCTCATTTCTCATCTCCTTGTGCCCGGGTTCGCCATTCCAGCCGCTTTACTAGCAAGCTCCCTACTTGGAGCATCAGCACCTTTAACCTCCTGTTCCGTAGAGGTTGCAATTTGTCCTGAGGATAAACGGGAAGACGTGGAACCAACGAGAGACTAGCTCTTGGTGTTGGGACAGGCACAGGTCACTCTATTTTCCCATCAGAAAGAAGAATTAACCACAGGCTCAGCCTGCCCCCCGGAACCAGAACAGGGCCTGAAGCCATTCTGCGATTTTGCGGCCAGCTCCCATAAAAACGAGTTGTAAAATGGAGGTTCAGGGCACTGCAATTCACAAACCTGCAGAGTTATAAATGATAACTCTCGTCCACAAATATATTGAGGGAAGGCAAAGAAGAGGATTTGAAATCAAGGCAGAATTGCAGGAAAGAGATTTCAGGAGGTAGATTCGAATCGCCTTTAAAGCACATGAAAAGCGGCAAAACGTTGACAATGATGCCCTTGGCCAAAAAGGGCGTATGCGTTTTTTCCTGAATATATTCAGGAAAAAACGCATACGCCCTTTTTGGCCAACCAAGCAACCTGGAAAGGCAAATCAGCGCTACAAAGAAGTCTCGCTTCCCATCGGTCAAAAGGGCCATGCTGAAAAAAGTGTCAAAACCAGAAATGCAGGACCGGCCATGGAGAAATGGGAGCCTTGCTACACTGATGGGCGGGATGTAAATTGCCAAGAGCCACTCCGGAGAAGTGTCCGGTGAGTCCTGAAACATCTGAAAAACACAGCTTAGAGAGCATAGGGCACTTCCACTCATGGGGGTATAAATTGGGAAAATTAAAAATCAGCAAGACACAAGCACCCCAAAGTTTAGGGCTGCTCTGTTGACCAGGACCTCCACTTCATTCCACCTTAAATATCCCAGGAAAGAGAAAAATGGAGAAAGAAGTTGTGGTCCTTATGTACAATGGAATATCACTCAGCCATGAAATCAATGTCGTAAGGTTAGTAGCAGCATGATGAGTGGATTTAGGTACGACGATTCTAAGTGAAATAAGTCACACAGAAAAGGACACTTCTCATAAGGTATCACTGATAGAGGGAATGTAAAAACCGTTACACTTGAACTGAATTAAAAAACAGAACAGAGTCACACATGCAGAAAACACACTATGGCTGCTTAACGGGAAAGGTGAGGTGGGGTGAAACATAAAACAAGGGTATCAAATTAGCTCAGATACCGTTCCATAAACCCAATATGTAATAGACAAGACCTACTCCTTGCTCAGAGAACTGGACTCAGCACGCCCTATTCACCGCACAAGAATATATCTGACTAATAATAATCGTAAAACCTATGTATTGATATCTCTCTGTTAGTGTGTCAAGTGGGTGTAAAGCGGCATAAACACAGCAGTGAAAAGCAGCTAAACCCCATTATAAAAATAAATTACTTTGAAACACCCATGAAACAAAGACAGTGAAAGAGAGAGAAATTCTTACACAATGCGTTCAGGGGCTGTGATGTAACCTGGATTGACCATATCTAGACGCACAGCTGGATGAGACATAAGGGTGGACACTCTTGGGGCTGAGAGGTTTGGTGAGGTTGGGTGAGCAAACGCAGACCCTTTAAAGGAATACTGCGTGGTACCCATCGCATGGGTCCCAAATCTCCAGGTTCAAGGGCATCTTCCTACATCAAAAACATGCATGAGAAACCCAGAAGATGGTACACCGTGTGATGGGGACAGGTTTCTAAAACGCACCTCATTTCTCATCTCCTTGTGCCCGGGTTCGCCATTCCAGCCGCTTTACTAGCAAGCTCCCTACTTGGAGCATCAGCACCTTTAACCTCCTGTTCCGTACAGGTTGCAATTTGTCCTGAGGATAAACGGGAAGACGTGGAACCAACGAGAGACTAGCTCTTGGTGTTGGGACAGGCACAGGTCACTCTATTTTCCCATCAGAAAGAAGAATTAACCACAGGCTCAGCCTGCCCCCCGGAACCAGAACAGGGCCTGAAGCCATTCTGCGATTTTGCGGCCAGCTCCCATAAAAACGAGTTGTAAAATGGAGGTTCAGGGCACTGCAATTCACAAACCTGCAGAGTTATAAATGATAACTCTCGTCCACAAATATATTGAGGGAAGGCAAAGAAGAGGATTTGAAATCAAGGCAGAATTGCAGGAAACAGATTTCAGGAGGTAGATACGAATCGCCTTTAAAGCACATGAAAAGCGGCAAAACGTTGACAATGATGCCCTTGGCCAAAAAGGGCGTATGCGTTTTTTCCTGAATATATTCAGGAAAAAACGCATACGCCCTTTTTGGCCAACCAAGCCACCTGGAAAGGCAAATCAGCGCTACAAAGAAGTCTCGCTTCCCATCGGTCAAAAGGGCCATGCTGAAAAAAGTGTCAAAACCAGAAATGCAGGACAGGCCATGGAGAAATGGGAGCCTTGCTACACTGATGGGCGGGATGTAAATTGCCAAGAGCCACTCTGGAGAAGTGTCCGGTGAGTCCTGAAACATCTGAAAAACACAGCTTAGAGAGCATAGGGCACTTCCACTCATGGGGGTATAAATTGGGAAAATTAAAAATCAGCAAGACACAAGCACCCCAAAGTTTAGGGCTGCTCTGTTGACCAGGACCTCCACTTCATTCCACCTTAAATATCCCAGGAAAGAGAAAAATGGATAAAGAAGTTGTGGTCCTTATGTACATTGGAATATCACTCAGCCAGGAAATCAATGTCGTAAGGTTAGTAGCAGCATGATGAGTGGATTTAGGTACGACGATTCTAAGTGAAATAAGTCACACAGAAAAGGACACTTCTCATAAGGTATCACTGATAGAGGGAATGTAAAAACCGTTACACTTGAACTGAATTACAAAACAGAACAGAGTCACACATGCAGAAAACACACTATGGCTGCTTAACGGGAAAGGTGAGGTGGGGTGATACATAAAACAAGGGTATCAAATTAGCTCAGATACCGTTCCATAAACCCAATATGTAATAGACAAGACCTACTCCTTGCTCAGAGAACTGGACTCAACACGCCCTATTCACCGCACAAGAATATATCTGACTAATAATAATCGTAAAACCTATGTATTGATATCTCTCTGTTAGTGTGTCAAGTGGGTGTAAAGCGGCATAAACACAGCAGTGAAAAGCAGCTAAACCCCATTATAAAAATAAATTACTTTGAAACACCCATGAAACAAAGACAGTGAAAGAGAGAGAAATTCTTACACAATGCGTTCAGGGGCTGTGATGCAACCTGGGTTGACCATATCTAGACGCACAGCTGGATGAGACATAAGGGTGGACACTCTTGGGGCTGAGAGGTTTGGTGAGGTTGGGTGAGCAAACGCAGACCCTTTAAAGGAATACTGCGTGGTACCCATCGCATGGGTCCCAAATCTCCAGGTTCAAGGGCATCTTCCTACATCAAAAACATGCATGAGAAACCCAGAAGATGGTACACCGTGTGATGGGGAAAGGTTTCTAAAACGCACCTCATTTCTCATCTCCTTGTGCCCGGGTTCGCCATTCCAGCCGCTTTACTAGCAAGCTCCCTACTTGGAGCATCAGCACCTTTAACCTCCTGTTCCATACAGGTTGCAATTTGTCCTGAGGATAAACGGGAAGACGTGGAACCAACGAGAGACTAGCTCTTGGTGTTGGGACAGGCACAGGTCACTCTATTTTCCCATCAGAAAGAAGAATTAACCACAGGCTCAGCCTGCCCCCCGGAACCAGAACAGGGCCTGAAGCCATTCTGCGATTTTGCGGCCAGCTCCCATAAAAACGAGTTGTAAAATGGAGGTTCAGGGCACTGCAATTCACAAACCTGCAGAGTTATAAATGATAACTCTCGTCCACAAATATATTGAGGGAAGGCAAAGAAGAGGATTTGAAATCAAGGCAGAATTGCAGGAAACAGATTTCAGGAGGTAGATACGAATCGCCTTTAAAGCACATGAAAAGCGGCAAAACGTTGACAATGATGCCCTTGGCCAAAAAGGGCGTATGCGTTTTTTCCTGAATATATTCAGGAAAAAACGCATACGCCCTTTTTGGCCAACCAAGCCACCTGGAAAGGCAAATCAGCGCTACAAAGAAGTCTCGCTTCCCATCGGTCAAAAGGGCCATGCTGAAAAAAGTGTCAAAACCAGAAATGCAGGACCGGCCATGGAGGAATGGGAGCCTTGCTACACTGATGGGCGGGATGTAAATTGCCAAGAGCCACTCCGGAGAAGTGTCCGGTGAGTCCTGAAACATCTGAAAAACACAGCTTAGAGAGCATAGGGCACTTCCACTCATGGGGGTATAAATTGGGAAAATTAAAAATCAGCAAGACACAAGCACCCCAAAGTTTAGGGCTGCTCTGTTGACCAGGACCTCCACTTCATTCCACCTTAAATATCCCAGGAAAGAGAAAAATGGATAAAGAAGTTGTGGTCCTTATGTACATTGGAATATCACTCAGCCAGGAAATCAATGTCGTAAGGTTAGTAGCAGCATGATGAGTGGATTTAGGTACGACGATTCTAAGTGAAATAAGTCACACAGAAAAGGACACTTCTCATAAGGTATCACTGATAGAGGGAATGTAAAAACCGTTACACTTGAACTGAATTACAAAACAGAACAGAGTCACACATGCAGAAAACACACTATGGCTGCTTAACGGGAAAGGTGAGGTGGGGTGATACATAAAACAAGGGTATCAAATTAGCTCAGATACCGTTCCATAAACCCAATATGTAATAGACAAGACCTACTCCTTGCTCAGAGAACTGGACTCAACACGCCCTATTCACCGCACAAGAATATATCTGACTAATAATAATCGTAAAACCTATGTATTGATATCTCTCTGTTAGTGTGTCAAGTGGGTGTAAAGCGGCATAAACACAGCAGTGAAAAGCAGCTAAACCCCATTATAAAAATAAATTACTTTGAAACACCCATGAAACAAAGACAGTGAAAGAGAGAGAAATTCTTACACAATGCGTTCAGGGGCTGTGATGCAACCTGGGTTGACCATATCTAGACGCACAGCTGGATGAGACATAAGGGTGGACACTCTTGGGGCTGAGAGGTTTGGTGAGGTTGGGTGAGCAAACGCAGACCCTTTAAAGGAATACTGCGTGGTACCCATCGCATGGGTCCCAAATCTCCAGGTTCAAGGGCATCTTCCTACATCAAAAACATGCATGAGAAACCCAGAAGATGGTACACCGTGTGATGGGGAAAGGTTTCTAAAACGCACCTCATTTCTCATCTCCTTGTGCCCGGGTTCGCCATTCCAGCCGCTTTACTAGCAAGCTCCCTACTTGGAGCATCAGCACCTTTAACCTCCTGTTCCATACAGGTTGCAATTTGTCCTGAGGATAAACGGGAAGACGTGGAACCAACGAGAGACTAGCTCTTGGTGTTGGGACAGGCACAGGTCACTCTATTTTCCCATCAGAAAGAAGAATTAACCACAGGCTCAGCCTGCCCCCCGGAACCAGAACAGGGCCTGAAGCCATTCTGCGATTTTGCGGCCAGCTCCCATAAAAACGAGTTGTAAAATGGAGGTTCAGGGCACTGCAATTCACAAACCTGCAGAGTTATAAATGATAACTCTCGTCCACAAATATATTGAGGGAAGGCAAAGAAGAGGATTTGAAATCAAGGCAGAATTGCAGGAAACAGATTTCAGGAGGTAGATACGAATCGCCTTTAAAGCACATGAAAAGCGGCAAAACGTTGACAATGATGCCCTTGGCCAAAAAGGGCGTATGCGTTTTTTCCTGAATATATTCAGGAAAAAACGCATACGCCCTTTTTGGCCAACCAAGCCACCTGGAAAGGCAAATCAGCGCTACAAAGAAGTCTCGCTTCCCATCGGTCAAAAGGGCCATGCTGAAAAAAGTGTCAAAACCAGAAATGCAGGACAGGCCATGGAGAAATGGGAGCCTTGCTACACTGATGGGCGGGATGTAAATTGCCAAGAGCCACTCCGGAGAAGTGTCCGGTGAGTCCTGAAACATCTGAAAAACACAGCTTAGAGAGCATAGGGCACTTCCACTCATGGGGGTATAAATTGGGAAAATTAAAAATCAGCAAGACACAAGCACCCCAAAGTTTAGGGCTGCTCTGTTGACCAGGACCTCCACTTCATTCCACCTTAAATATCCCAGGAAAGAGAAAAATGGAGAAAGAAGTTGTGGTCCTTATGTACATTGGAATATCACTCAGCCAGGAAATCAATGTCGTAAGGTTAGTAGCAGCATGATGAGTGGATTTAGGTACGACGATTCTAAGTGAAATAAGTCACACAGAAAAGGACACTTCTCATAAGGTATCACTGATAGAGGGAATGTAAAAACCGTTACACTTGAACTGAATTACAAAACAGAACAGAGTCACACATGCAGAAAACACACTATGGCTGCTTAACGGGAAAGGTGAGGTGGGGTGATACATAAAACAAGGGTATCAAATTAGCTCAGATACCGTTCCATAAACCCAATATGTAATAGACAAGACCTACTCCTTGCTCAGAGAACTGGACTCAACACGCCCTATTCACCGCACAAGAATATATCTGACTAATAATAATCGTAAAACCTATGTATTGATATCTCTCTGTTAGTGTGTCAAGTGGGTGTAAAGCGGCATAAACACAGCAGTGAAAAGCAGCTAAACCCCATTATAAAAATAAATTACTTTGAAACACCCATGAAACAAAGACAGTGAAAGAGAGAGAAATTCTTACACAATGCGTTCAGGGGCTGTGATGCAACCTGGATTGACCATATCTAGACGCACAGCTGGATGAGACATAAGGGTGGACACTCTTGGGGCTGAGAGGTTTGGTGAGGTTGGGTGAGCAAACGCAGACCCTTTAAAGGAATACTGCGTGGTACCCATCGCATGGGTCCCAAATCTCCAGGTTCAAGGGCATCTTCCTACATCAAAAACATGCATGAGAAACCCAGAAGATGGTACACCGTGTGATGGGGAAAGGTTTCTAAAACGCACCTCATTTCTCATCTCCTTGTGCCCGGGTTCGCCATTCCAGCCGCTTTACTAGCAAGCTCCCTACTTGGAGCATCAGCACCTTTAACCTCCTGTTCCATACAGGTTGCAATTTGTCCTGAGGATAAACGGGAAGACGTGGAACCAACGAGAGACTAGCTCTTGGTGTTGGGACAGGCACAGGTCACTCTATTTTCCCATCAGAAAGAAGAATTAACCACAGGCTCAGCCTGCCCCCCGGAACCAGAACAGGGCCTGAAGCCATTCTGCGATTTTGCGGCCAGCTCCCATAAAAACGAGTTGTAAAATGGAGGTTCAGGGCACTGCAATTCACAAACCTGCAGAGTTATAAATGATAACCCTCGTCCACAAATATACTGAGGGAAGGCAAAGAAGAGGATTTGAAATCAAGGCAGAATTGCAGGAAACAGATTTCAGGAGGTAGATACGAATCGCCTTTAAAGCACATGAAAAGCAGCAAAACGTTGACAATGATGCCCTTGGCCAAAAAGGGCGTATGCGTTTTTTCCTGAATATATTCAGGAAAAAACGCATACGCCCTTTTTGGCCAACCAAGCCACCTGGAAAGGCAAATCAGCGCTACAAAGAAGTCTCGCTTCCCATCGGTCAAAAGGGCCATGCTGAAAAAAGTGTCAAAACCAGAAATGCAGGACAGGCCATGGAGAAATGGGAGCCTTGCTACACTGATGGGCGGGATGTAAATTGCCAAGAGCCACTCCGGAGAAGTGTCCGGTGAGTCCTGAAACATCTGAAAAACACAGCTTAGAGAGCATAGGGCACTTCCACTCATGGGGGTATAAATTGGGAAAATTAAAAATCAGCAAGACACAAGCACCCCAAAGTTTAGGGCTGCTCTGTTGACCAGGACCTCCACTTCATTCCACCTTAAATATCCCAGGAAAGAGAAAAATGGAGAAAGAAGTTGTGGTCCTTATGTACATTGGAATATCACTCAGCCAGGAAATCAATGTCGTAAGGTTAGTAGCAGCATGATGAGTGGATTTAGGTACGACGATTCTAAGTGAAATAAGTCACACAGAAAAGGACACTTCTCATAAGGTATCACTGATAGAGGGAATGTAAAAACCGTTACACTTGAACTGAATTACAAAACAGAACAGAGTCACACATGCAGAAAACACACTATGGCTGCTTAACGGGAAAGGTGAGGTGGGGTGATACATAAAACAAGGGTATCAAATTAGCTCAGATACCGTTCCATAAACCCAATATGTAATAGACAAGACCTACTCCTTACTCAGAGAACTGGACTCAACACGCCCTATTCACCGCACAAGAATATATCTGACTAATAATAATCGTAAAACCTATGTATTGATATCTCTCTGTTAGTGTGTCAAGTGGGTGTAAAGCGGCATAAACACAGCAGTGAAAAGCAGCTAAACCCCATTATAAAAATAAATTACTTTGAAACACCCATGAAACAAAGACAGTGAAAGAGAGAGAAATTCTTACACAATGCGTTCAGGGGCTGTGATGCAACCTGGATTGACCATATCTAGACGCACAGCTGGATGAGACATAAGGGTGGACACTCTTGGGGCTGAGAGGTTTGGTGAGGTTGGGTGAGCAAACGCAGACCCTTTAAAGGAATACTGCGTGGTACCCATCGCATGGGTCCCAAATCTCCAGGGTCAAGGGCATCTTCCTACATCAAAAACATGCATGAGAAACCCAGAAGATGGTACACCGTGTGATGGGGAAAGGTTTCTAAAACGCACCTCATTTCTCATCTCCTTGTGCCCGGGTTCGCCATTCCAGCCGCTTTACTAGCAAGCTCCCTACTTGGAGCATCAGCACCTTTAACCTCCTGTTCCATGCAGGTTGCAATTTGTCCTGAGGATAAACGGGAAGACGTGGAACCAACGAGAGACTAGCTCTTGGTGTTGGGACAGGCACAGGTCACTCTATTTTCCCATCAGAAAGAAGAATTAACCACAGGCTCAGCCTGCCCCCCGGAACCAGAACAGGGCCTGAAGCCATTCTGCGATTTTGCGGCCAGCTCCCATAAAAACGAGTTGTAAAATGGAGGTTCAGGGCACTGCAATTCACAAACCTGCAGAGTTATAAATGATAACTGTCGTCCACAAATATATTGAGGGAAGGCAAAGAAGAGGATTTGAAATCAAGGCAGAATTGCAGGAAACAGATTTCAGGAGGTAGATACAAATCGCCTTTAAAGCACATGAAAAGCGGCAAAACGTTGACAATGATGCCCTTGGCCAAAAAGGGCGTATGCGTTTTTTCCTGAATATATTCAGGAAAAAACGCATACGCCCTTTTTGGCCAACCAAGCCACCTGGAAAGGCAAATCAGCGCTACAAAGAAGTCTCGCTTCCCATCGGTCAAAAGGGCCATGCTGAAAAAAGTGTCAAAACCAGAAATGCAGGACCGGCCATGGAGAAATGGGAGCCTTGCTACACTGATGGGCGGGATGTAAATTCCCAAGAGCCACTCCGGAGAAGTGTCCGGTGAGTCCTGAAACATCTGAAAAACACAGCTTAGAGAGCATAGGGCACTTCCACTCATGGGGGTATAAATTGGGAAAATTAAAAATCAGCAAGACACAAGCACCCCAAAGTTTAGGGCTGCTCTGTTGACCAGGACCTCCACTTCATTCCACCTTAAATATCCCAGGAAAGAGAAAAATGGATAAAGAAGTTGTGGTCCTTATGTACAATGGAATATCACTCAGCCAGGAAATCAATGTCGTAAGGTTAGTAGCAGCATGATGAGTGGATTTAGGTACGACGATTCTAAGTGAAATAAGTCACACAGAAAAGGACACTTCTCATAAGGTATCACTGATAGAGGGAATGTAAAAACCGTTACACTTGAACTGAATTACAAAACAGAACAGAGTCACACATGCAGAAAACACACTATGGCTGCTTAACGGGAAAGGTGAGGTGGGGTGATACATAAAACAAGGGTATCAAATTAGCTCAGATACCGTTCCATAAACCCAATATGTAATAGACAAGACCTACTCCTTGCTCAGAGAACTGGACTCAGCACGCCCTATTCACCGCACAAGAATATATCTGACTAATAATAATCGTAAAACCTATGTATTGATATCTCTCTGTTAGTGTGTCAAGTGGGTGTAAAGCGGCATAAACACAGCAGTGAAAAGCAGCTAAACCCCATTATAAAAATAAATTACTTTGAAACACCCATGAAACAAAGACAGTGAAAGAGAGAGAAATTCTTACACAATGCGTTCAGGGGCTGTGATGCAACCTGGATTGACCATATCTAGACGCACAGCTGGATGAGACATAAGGGTGGACACTCTTGGGGCTGAGAGGTTTGGTGAGGTTGGGTGAGCAAACGCAGACCCTTTAAAGGAATACTGCGTGGTACCCATCGCATGGGTCCCAAATCTCCAGGTTCAAGGGCATCTTCCTACATCAAAAACATGCATGAGAAACCCAGAAGATGGTACACCGTGTGATGGGGAAAGGTTTCTAAAACGCACCTCATTTCTCATCTCCTTGTGCCCGGGTTCGCCATTCCAGCCGCTTTACTAGCAAGCTCCCTACTTGGAGCATCAGCACCTTTAACCTCCTGTTCCATACAGGTTGCAATTTGTCCTGAGGATAAACGGGAAGACGTGGAACCAACGAGAGACTAGCTCTTGGTGTTGGGACAGGCACAGGTCACTCTATTTTCCCATCAGAAAGAAGAATTAACCACAGGCTCAGCCTGCCCCCCGGAACCAGAACAGGGCCTGAAGCCATTCTGCGATTTTGCGGCCAGCTCCCATAAAAACGAGTTGTAAAATGGAGGTTCAGGGCACTGCAATTCACAAACCTGCAGAGTTATAAATGATAACTCTCGTCCACAAATATATTGAGGGAAGGCAAAGAAGAGGATTTGAAATCAAGGCAGAATTGCAGGAAACAGATTTCAGGAGGTAGATACGAATCGCCTTTAAAGCACATGAAAAGCGGCAAAACGTTGACAATGATGCCCTTGGCCAAAAAGGGCGTATGCGTTTTTTCCTGAATATATTCAGGAAAAAACGCATACGCCCTTTTTGGCCAACCAAGCCACCTGGAAAGGCAAATCAGCGCTACAAAGAAGTCTCGCTTCCCATCGGTCAAAAGGGCCATGCTGAAAAAAGTGTCAAAACCAGAAATGCAGGACAGGCCATGGAGAAATGGGAGCCTTGCTACACTGATGGGCGGGATGTAAATTGCCAAGAGCCACTCTGGAGAAGTGTCCGGTGAGTCCTGAAACATCTGAAAAACACAGCTTAGAGAGCATAGGGCACTTCCACTCATGGGGGTATAAATTGGGAAAATTAAAAATCAGCAAGACACAAGCACCCCAAAGTTTAGGGCTGCTCTGTTGACCAGGACCTCCACTTCATTCCACCTTAAATATCCCAGGAAAGAGAAAAATGGAGAAAGAAGTTGTGGTCCTTATGTACATTGGAATATCACTCAGCCAGGAAATCAATGTCGTAAGGTTAGTAGCAGCATGATGAGTGGATTTAGGTACGACGATTCTAAGTGAAATAAGTCACACAGAAAAGGACACTTCTCATAAGGTATCACTGATAGAGGGAATGTAAAAACCGTTACACTTGAACTGAATTACAAAACAGAACAGAGTCACACATGCAGAAAACACACTATGGCTGCTTAACGGGAAAGGTGAGGTGGGGTGATACATAAAACAAGGGTATCAAATTAGCTCAGATACCGTTCCATAAACCCAATATGTAATAGACAAGACCTACTCCTTGCTCAGAGAACTGGACTCAACACGCCCTATTCACTGCACAAGAATATATCTGACTAATAATAATCGTAAAACCTATGTATTGATATCTCTCTGTTAGTGTGTCAAGTGGGTGTAAAGCGGCATAAACACAGCAGTGAAAAGCAGCTAAACCCCATTATAAAAATAAATTACTTTGAAACACCCATGAAACAAAGACAGTGAAAGAGAGAGAAATTCTTACACAATGCGTTCAGGGGCTGTGATGCAACCTGGATTGACCATATCTAGACGCACAGCTGGATGAGACATAAGGGTGGACACACTTGGGGCTGAGAGGTTTGGTGAGGTTGGGTGAGCAAACGCAGACCCTTTAAAGGAATACTGCGTGGTACCCATCGCATGGGTCCAAAATCTCCAGGTTCAAGGGCATCTTCCTACATCAAAAACATGCATGAGAAACCCAGAAGATGGTACACCGTGTGATGGGGAAAGGTTTCTAAAACGCACCTCATTTCTCATCTCCTTGTGCCCGGGTTCGCCATTCCAGCCGCTTTACTAGCAAGCTCCCTACTTGGAGCATCAGCACCTTTAACCTCCTGTTCCGTAGAGGTTGCAATTTGTCCTGAGGATAAACGGGAAGACGTGGAACCAACGAGAGACTAGCTCTTGGTGTTGGGACAGGCACAGGTCACTCTATTTTCCCATCAGAAAGAAGAATTAACCACAGGCTCAGCCTGCCCCTCGGAACCAGAACAGGGCCTGAAGCCATTCTGCGATTTTGCGGCCAGCTCCCATAAAAACGAGTTGTAAAATGGAGGTTCAGGGCACTGCAATTCACAAACCTGCAGAGTTATAAATGATAACTCTCGTCCACAAATATATTGAGGGAAGGCAAAGAAGAGGATTTGAAATCAAGGCAGAATTGCAGGAAACAGATTTCAGGAGGTAGATACGAATCGCCTTTAAAGCACATGAAAAGCGGCAAAACGTTGACAATGATGCCCTTGGCCAAAAAGGGCGTATGCGTTTTTTCCTGAATATATTCAGGAAAAAACGCATACGCCCTTTTTGGCCAACCAAGCCACCTGGAAAGGCAAATCAGCGCTACAAAGAAGTCTCGCTTCCCATCGGTCAAAAGGGCCATGCTGAAAAAAGTGTCAAAACCAGAAATGCAGGACAGGCCATGGAGAAATGGGAGCCTTGCTACACTGATGGGCGGGATGTAAATTGCCAAGAGCCACTCTGGAGAAGTGTCCGGTGAGTCCTGAAACATCTGAAAAACACAGCTTAGAGAGCATAGGGCACTTCCACTCATGGGGGTATAAATTGGGAAAATTAAAAATCAGCAAGACACAAGCACCCCAAAGTTTAGGGCTGCTCTGTTGACCAGGACCTCCACTTCATTCCACCTTAAATATCCCAGGAAAGAGAAAAATGGAGAAAGAAGTTGTGGTCCTTATGTACATTGGAATATCACTCAGCCAGGAAATCAATGTCGTAAGGTTAGTAGCAGCATGATGAGTGGATTTAGGTACGACGATTCTAAGTGAAATAAGTCACACAGAAAAGGACACTTCTCATAAGGTATCACTGATAGAGGGAATGTAAAAACCGTTACACTTGAACTGAATTACAAAACAGAACAGAGTCACACATGCAGAAAACACACTATGGCTGCTTAACGGGAAAGGTGAGGTGGGGTGATACATAAAACAAGGGTATCAAATTAGCTCAGATACCGTTCCATAAACCCAATATGTAATAGACAAGACCTACTCCTTGCTCAGAGAACTGGACTCAACACGCCCTATTCACTGCACAAGAATATATCTGACTAATAATAATCGTAAAACCTATGTATTGATATCTCTCTGTTAGTGTGTCAAGTGGGTGTAAAGCGGCATAAACACAGCAGTGAAAAGCAGCTAAACCCCATTATAAAAATAAATTACTTTGAAACACCCATGAAACAAAGACAGTGAAAGAGAGAGAAATTCTTACACAATGCGTTCAGGGGCTGTGATGCAACCTGGATTGACCATATCTAGACGCACAGCTGGATGAGACATAAGGGTGGACACACTTGGGGCTGAGAGGTTTGGTGAGGTTGGGTGAGCAAACGCAGACCCTTTAAAGGAATACTGCGTGGTACCCATCGCATGGGTCCAAAATCTCCAGGTTCAAGGGCATCTTCCTACATCAAAAACATGCATGAGAAACCCAGAAGATGGTACACCGTGTGATGGGGAAAGGTTTCTAAAACGCACCTCATTTCTCATCTCCTTGTGCCCGGGTTCGCCATTCCAGCCGCTTTACTAGCAAGCTCCCTACTTGGAGCATCAGCACCTTTAACCTCCTGTTCCGTAGAGGTTGCAATTTGTCCTGAGGATAAACGGGAAGACGTGGAACCAACGAGAGACTAGCTCTTGGTGTTGGGACAGGCACAGGTCACTCTATTTTCCCATCAGAAAGAAGAATTAACCACAGGCTCAGCCTGCCCCCCGGAACCAGAACAGGGCCTGAAGCCATTCTGCGATTTTGCGGCCAGCTCCCATAAAAACGAGTTGTAAAATGGAGGTTCAGGGCACTGCAATTCACAAACCTGCAGAGTTATAAATGATAACTCTCGTCCACAAATATATTGAGGGAAGGCAAAGAAGAGGATTTGAAATCAAGGCAGAATTGCAGGAAAGAGATTTCAGGAGGTAGATTCGAATCGCCTTTAAAGCACATGAAAAGCGGCAAAACGTTGACAATGATGCCCTTGGCCAAAAAGGGCGTATGCGTTTTTTCCTGAATATATTCAGGAAAAAACGCATACGCCCTTTTTGGCCAACCAAGCAACCTGGAAAGGCAAATCAGCGCTACAAAGAAGTCTCGCTTCCCATCGGTCAAAAGGGCCATGCTGAAAAAAGTGTCAAAACCAGAAATGCAGGACCGGCCATGGAGAAATGGGAGCCTTGCTACACTGATGGGCGGGATGTAAATTGCCAAGAGCCACTCCGGAGAAGTGTCCGGTGAGTCCTGAAACATCTGAAAAACACAGCTTAGAGAGCATAGGGCACTTCCACTCATGGGGGTATAAATTGGGAAAATTAAAAATCAGCAAGACACAAGCACCCCAAAGTTTAGGGCTGCTCTGTTGACCAGGACCTCCACTTCATTCCACCTTAAATATCCCAGGAAAGAGAAAAATGGATAAAGAAGTTGTGGTCCTTATGTACAATGGAATATCACTCAGCCATGAAATCAATGTCGTAAGGTTAGTAGCAGCATGATGAGTGGATTTAGGTACGACGATTCTAAGTGAAATAAGTCACACAGAAAAGGACACTTCTCATAAGGTATCACTGATAGAGGGAATGTAAAAACCGTTACACTTGAACTGAATTACAAAACAGAACAGAGTCACACATGCAGAAAACACACTATGGCTGCTTAACGGGAAAGGTGAGGTGGGGTGAAACATAAAACAAGGGTATCAAATTAGCTCAGATACCGTTCCATAAACCCAATATGTAATAGACAAGACCTACTCCTTGCTCAGAGAACTGGACTCAACACGCCCTATTCACCGCACAAGAATATATCTGACTAATAATAATCGTAAAACCTATGTATTGATATCTCTCTGTTAGTGTGTCAAGTGGGTGTAAAGCGGCATAAACACAGCAGTGAAAAGCAGCTAAACCCCATTATAAAAATAAATTACTTTGAAACACCCATGAAACAAAGACAGTGAAAGAGAGAGAAATTCTTACACAATGCGTTCAGGGGCTGTGATGTAACCTGGATTGACCATATCTAGACGCACAGCTGGATGAGACATAAGGGTGGACACTCTTGGGGCTGAGAGGTTTGGTGAGGTTGGGTGAGCAAACGCAGACCCTTTAAAGGAATACTGCGTGGTACCCATCGCATGGGTCCAAAATCTCCAGGTTCAAGGGCATCTTCCTACATCAAAAACATGCATGAGAAACCCAGAAGATGGTACACCGTGTGATGGGGACAGGTTTCTAAAACGCACCTCATTTCTCATCTCCTTGTGCCCGGGTTCGCCATTCCAGCCGCTTTACTAGCAAGCTCCCTACTTGGAGCATCAGCACCTTTAACCTCCTGTTCCGTACAGGTTGCAATTTGTCCTGAGGATAAACGGGAAGACGTGGAACCAACGAGAGACTAGCTCTTGGTGTTGGGACAGGCACAGGTCACTCTATTTTCCCATCAGAAAGAAGAATTAACCACAGGCTCAGCCTGCCCCCCGGAACCAGAACAGGGCCTGAAGCCATTCTGCGATTTTGCGGCCAGCTCCCATAAAAACGAGTTGTAAAATGGAGGTTCAGGGCACTGCAATTCACAAACCTGCAGAGTTATAAATGATAACTCTCGTCCACAAATATATTGAGGGAAGGCAAAGAAGAGGATTTGAAATCAAGGCAGAATTGCAGGAAACAGATTTCAGGAGGTAGATACGAATCGCCTTTAAAGCACATGAAAAGCGGCAAAACGTTGACAATGATGCCCTTGGCCAAAAAGGGCGTATGCGTTTTTTCCTGAATATATTCAGGAAAAAACGCATACGCCCTTTTTGGCCAACCAAGCCACCTGGAAAGGCAAATCAGCGCTACAAAGAAGTCTCGCTTCCCATCGGTCAAAAGGGCCATGCTGAAAAAAGTGTCAAAACCAGAAATGCAGGACAGGCCATGGAGAAATGGGAGCCTTGCTACACTGATGGGCGGGATGTAAATTGCCAAGAGCCACTCTGGAGAAGTGTCCGGTGAGTCCTGAAACATCTGAAAAACACAGCTTAGAGAGCATAGGGCACTTCCACTCATGGGGGTATAAATTGGGAAAATTAAAAATCAGCAAGACACAAGCACCCCAAAGTTTAGGGCTGCTCTGTTGACCAGGACCTCCACTTCATTCCACCTTAAATATCCCAGGAAAGAGAAAAATGGATAAAGAAGTTGTGGTCCTTATGTACATTGGAATATCACTCAGCCAGGAAATCAATGTCGTAAGGTTAGTAGCAGCATGATGAGTGGATTTAGGTACGACGATTCTAAGTGAAATAAGTCACACAGAAAAGGACACTTCTCATAAGGTATCACTGATAGAGGGAATGTAAAAACCGTTACACTTGAACTGAATTACAAAACAGAACAGAGTCACACATGCAGAAAACACACTATGGCTGCTTAACGGGAAAGGTGAGGTGGGGTGATACATAAAACAAGGGTATCAAATTAGCTCAGATACCGTTCCATAAACCCAATATGTAATAGACAAGACCTACTCCTTGCTCAGAGAACTGGACTCAACACGCCCTATTCACCGCACAAGAATATATCTGACTAATAATAATCGTAAAACCTATGTATTGATATCTCTCTGTTAGTGTGTCAAGTGGGTGTAAAGCGGCATAAACACAGCAGTGAAAAGCAGCTAAACCCCATTATAAAAATAAATTACTTTGAAACACCCATGAAACAAAGACAGTGAAAGAGAGAGAAATTCTTACACAATGCGTTCAGGGGCTGTGATGCAACCTGGGTTGACCATATCTAGACGCACAGCTGGATGAGACATAAGGGTGGACACTCTTGGGGCTGAGAGGTTTGGTGAGGTTGGGTGAGCAAACGCAGACCCTTTAAAGGAATACTGCGTGGTACCCATCGCATGGGTCCCAAATCTCCAGGTTCAAGGGCATCTTCCTACATCAAAAACATGCATGAGAAACCCAGAAGATGGTACACCGTGTGATGGGGAAAGGTTTCTAAAACGCACCTCATTTCTCATCTCCTTGTGCCCGGGTTCGCCATTCCAGCCGCTTTACTAGCAAGCTCCCTACTTGGAGCATCAGCACCTTTAACCTCCTGTTCCATACAGGTTGCAATTTGTCCTGAGGATAAACGGGAAGACGTGGAACCAACGAGAGACTAGCTCTTGGTGTTGGGACAGGCACAGGTCACTCTATTTTCCCATCAGAAAGAAGAATTAACCACAGGCTCAGCCTGCCCCCCGGAACCAGAACAGGGCCTGAAGCCATTCTGCGATTTTGCGGCCAGCTCCCATAAAAACGAGTTGTAAAATGGAGGTTCAGGGCACTGCAATTCACAAACCTGCAGAGTTATAAATGATAACTCTCGTCCACAAATATATTGAGGGAAGGCAAAGAAGAGGATTTGAAATCAAGGCAGAATTGCAGGAAACAGATTTCAGGAGGTAGATACGAATCGCCTTTAAAGCACATGAAAAGCGGCAAAACGTTGACAATGATGCCCTTGGCCAAAAAGGGCGTATGCGTTTTTTCCTGAATATATTCAGGAAAAAACGCATACGCCCTTTTTGGCCAACCAAGCCACCTGGAAAGGCAAATCAGCGCTACAAAGAAGTCTCGCTTCCCATCGGTCAAAAGGGCCATGCTGAAAAAAGTGTCAAAACCAGAAATGCAGGACCGGCCATGGAGGAATGGGAGCCTTGCTACACTGATGGGCGGGATGTAAATTGCCAAGAGCCACTCCGGAGAAGTGTCCGGTGAGTCCTGAAACATCTGAAAAACACAGCTTAGAGAGCATAGGGCACTTCCACTCATGGGGGTATAAATTGGGAAAATTAAAAATCAGCAAGACACAAGCACCCCAAAGTTTAGGGCTGCTCTGTTGACCAGGACCTCCACTTCATTCCACCTTAAATATCCCAGGAAAGAGAAAAATGGATAAAGAAGTTGTGGTCCTTATGTACATTGGAATATCACTCAGCCAGGAAATCAATGTCGTAAGGTTAGTAGCAGCATGATGAGTGGATTTAGGTACGACGATTCTAAGTGAAATAAGTCACACAGAAAAGGACACTTCTCATAAGGTATCACTGATAGAGGGAATGTAAAAACCGTTACACTTGAACTGAATTACAAAACAGAACAGAGTCACACATGCAGAAAACACACTATGGCTGCTTAACGGGAAAGGTGAGGTGGGGTGATACATAAAACAAGGGTATCAAATTAGCTCAGATACCGTTCCATAAACCCAATATGTAATAGACAAGACCTACTCCTTGCTCAGAGAACTGGACTCAACACGCCCTATTCACCGCACAAGAATATATCTGACTAATAATAATCGTAAAACCTATGTATTGATATCTCTCTGTTAGTGTGTCAAGTGGGTGTAAAGCGGCATAAACACAGCAGTGAAAAGCAGCTAAACCCCATTATAAAAATAAATTACTTTGAAACACCCATGAAACAAAGACAGTGAAAGAGAGAGAAATTCTTACACAATGCGTTCAGGGGCTGTGATGCAACCTGGGTTGACCATATCTAGACGCACAGCTGGATGAGACATAAGGGTGGACACTCTTGGGGCTGAGAGGTTTGGTGAGGTTGGGTGAGCAAACGCAGACCCTTTAAAGGAATACTGCGTGGTACCCATCGCATGGGTCCCAAATCTCCAGGTTCAAGGGCATCTTCCTACATCAAAAACATGCATGAGAAACCCAGAAGATGGTACACCGTGTGATGGGGAAAGGTTTCTAAAACGCACCTCATTTCTCATCTCCTTGTGCCCGGGTTCGCCATTCCAGCCGCTTTACTAGCAAGCTCCCTACTTGGAGCATCAGCACCTTTAACCTCCTGTTCCATACAGGTTGCAATTTGTCCTGAGGATAAACGGGAAGACGTGGAACCAACGAGAGACTAGCTCTTGGTGTTGGGACAGGCACAGGTCACTCTATTTTCCCATCAGAAAGAAGAATTAACCACAGGCTCAGCCTGCCCCCCGGAACCAGAACAGGGCCTGAAGCCATTCTGCGATTTTGCGGCCAGCTCCCATAAAAACGAGTTGTAAAATGGAGGTTCAGGGCACTGCAATTCACAAACCTGCAGAGTTATAAATGATAACTCTCGTCCACAAATATATTGAGGGAAGGCAAAGAAGAGGATTTGAAATCAAGGCAGAATTGCAGGAAACAGATTTCAGGAGGTAGATACGAATCGCCTTTAAAGCACATGAAAAGCGGCAAAACGTTGACAATGATGCCCTTGGCCAAAAAGGGCGTATGCGTTTTTTCCTGAATATATTCAGGAAAAAACGCATACGCCCTTTTTGGCCAACCAAGCCACCTGGAAAGGCAAATCAGCGCTACAAAGAAGTCTCGCTTCCCATCGGTCAAAAGGGCCATGCTGAAAAAAGTGTCAAAACCAGAAATGCAGGACAGGCCATGGAGAAATGGGAGCCTTGCTACACTGATGGGCGGGATGTAAATTGCCAAGAGCCACTCTGGAGAAGTGTCCGGTGAGTCCTGAAACATCTGAAAAACACAGCTTAGAGAGCATAGGGCACTTCCACTCATGGGGGTATAAATTGGGAAAATTAAAAATCAGCAAGACACAAGCACCCCAAAGTTTAGGGCTGCTCTGTTGACCAGGACCTCCACTTCATTCCACCTTAAATATCCCAGGAAAGAGAAAAATGGAGAAAGAAGTTGTGGTCCTTATGTACATTGGAATATCACTCAGCCAGGAAATCAATGTCGTAAGGTTAGTAGCAGCATGATGAGTGGATTTAGGTACGACGATTCTAAGTGAAATAAGTCACACAGAAAAGGACACTTCTCATAAGGTATCACTGATAGAGGGAATGTAAAAACCGTTACACTTGAACTGAATTACAAAACAGAACAGAGTCACACATGCAGAAAACACACTATGGCTGCTTAACGGGAAAGGTGAGGTGGGGTGATACATAAAACAAGGGTATCAAATTAGCTCAGATACCGTTCCATAAACCCAATATGTAATAGACAAGACCTACTCCTTGCTCAGAGAACTGGACTCAACACGCCCTATTCACCGCACAAGAATATATCTGACTAATAATAATCGTAAAACCTATGTATTGATATCTCTCTGTTAGTGTGTCAAGTGGGTGTAAAGCGGCATAAACACAGCAGTGAAAAGCAGCTAAACCCCATTATAAAAATAAATTACTTTGAAACACCCATGAAACAAAGACAGTGAAAGAGAGAGAAATTCTTACACAATGCGTTCAGGGGCTGTGATGCAACCTGGATTGACCATATCTAGACGCACAGCTGGATGAGACATAAGGGTGGACACTCTTGGGGCTGAGAGGTTTGGTGAGGTTGGGTGAGCAAACGCAGACCCTTTAAAGGAATACTGCGTGGTACCCATCGCATGGGTCCCAAATCTCCAGGTTCAAGGGCATCTTCCTACATCAAAAACATGCATGAGAAACCCAGAAGATGGTACACCGTGTGATGGGGAAAGGTTTCTAAAACGCACCTCATTTCTCATCTCCTTGTGCCCGGGTTCGCCATTCCAGCCGCTTTACTAGCAAGCTCCCTACTTGGAGCATCAGCACCTTTAACCTCCTGTTCCATACAGGTTGCAATTTGTCCTGAGGATAAACGGGAAGACGTGGAACCAACGAGAGACTAGCTCTTGGTGTTGGGACAGGCACAGGTCACTCTATTTTCCCATCAGAAAGAAGAATTAACCACAGGCTCAGCCTGCCCCCCGGAACCAGAACAGGGCCTGAAGCCATTCTGCGATTTTGCGGCCAGCTCCCATAAAAACGAGTTGTAAAATGGAGGTTCAGGGCACTGCAATTCACAAACCTGCAGAGTTATAAATGATAACCCTCGTCCACAAATATACTGAGGGAAGGCAAAGAAGAGGATTTGAAATCAAGGCAGAATTGCAGGAAACAGATTTCAGGAGGTAGATACGAATCGCCTTTAAAGCACATGAAAAGCAGCAAAACGTTGACAATGATGCCCTTGGCCAAAAAGGGCGTATGCGTTTTTTCCTGAATATATTCAGGAAAAAACGCATACGCCCTTTTTGGCCAACCAAGCCACCTGGAAAGGCAAATCAGCGCTACAAAGAAGTCTCGCTTCCCATCGGTCAAAAGGGCCATGCTGAAAAAAGTGTCAAAACCAGAAATGCAGGACAGGCCATGGAGAAATGGGAGCCTTGCTACACTGATGGGCGGGATGTAAATTGCCAAGAGCCACTCCGGAGAAGTGTCCGGTGAGTCCTGAAACATCTGAAAAACACAGCTTAGAGAGCATAGGGCACTTCCACTCATGGGGGTATAAATTGGGAAAATTAAAAATCAGCAAGACACAAGCACCCCAAAGTTTAGGGCTGCTCTGTTGACCAGGACCTCCACTTCATTCCACCTTAAATATCCCAGGAAAGAGAAAAATGGAGAAAGAAGTTGTGGTCCTTATGTACATTGGAATATCACTCAGCCAGGAAATCAATGTCGTAAGGTTAGTAGCAGCATGATGAGTGGATTTAGGTACGACGATTCTAAGTGAAATAAGTCACACAGAAAAGGACACTTCTCATAAGGTATCACTGATAGAGGGAATGTAAAAACCGTTACACTTGAACTGAATTACAAAACAGAACAGAGTCACACATGCAGAAAACACACTATGGCTGCTTAACGGGAAAGGTGAGGTGGGGTGATACATAAAACAAGGGTATCAAATTAGCTCAGATACCGTTCCATAAACCCAATATGTAATAGACAAGACCTACTCCTTACTCAGAGAACTGGACTCAACACGCCCTATTCACCGCACAAGAATATATCTGACTAATAATAATCGTAAAACCTATGTATTGATATCTCTCTGTTAGTGTGTCAAGTGGGTGTAAAGCGGCATAAACACAGCAGTGAAAAGCAGCTAAACCCCATTATAAAAATAAATTACTTTGAAACACCCATGAAACAAAGACAGTGAAAGAGAGAGAAATTCTTACACAATGCGTTCAGGGGCTGTGATGCAACCTGGATTGACCATATCTAGACGCACAGCTGGATGAGACATAAGGGTGGACACTCTTGGGGCTGAGAGGTTTGGTGAGGTTGGGTGAGCAAACGCAGACCCTTTAAAGGAATACTGCGTGGTACCCATCGCATGGGTCCCAAATCTCCAGGTTCAAGGGCATCTTCCTACATCAAAAACATGCATGAGAAACCCAGAAGATGGTACACCGTGTGATGGGGAAAGGTTTCTAAAACGCACCTCATTTCTCATCTCCTTGTGCCCGGGTTCGCCATTCCAGCCGCTTTACTAGCAAGCTCCCTACTTGGAGCATCAGCACCTTTAACCTCCTGTTCCATGCAGGTTGCAATTTGTCCTGAGGATAAACGGGAAGACGTGGAACCAACGAGAGACTAGCTCTTGGTGTTGGGACAGGCACAGGTCACTCTATTTTCCCATCAGAAAGAAGAATTAACCACAGGCTCAGCCTGCCCCCCGGAACCAGAACAGGGCCTGAAGCCATTCTGCGATTTTGCGGCCAGCTCCCATAAAAACGAGTTGTAAAATGGAGGTTCAGGGCACTGCAATTCACAAACCTGCAGAGTTATAAATGATAACTCTCGTCCACAAATATATTGAGGGAAGGCAAAGAAGAGGATTTGAAATCAAGGCAGAATTGCAGGAAACAGATTTCAGGAGGTAGATACGAATCGCCTTTAAAGCACATGAAAAGCGGCAAAACGTTGACAATGATGCCCTTGGCCAAAAAGGGCGTATGCGTTTTTTCCTGAATATATTCAGGAAAAAACGCATACGCCCTTTTTGGCCAACCAAGCCACCTGGAAAGGCAAATCAGCGCTACAAAGAAGTCTCGCTTCCCATCGGTCAAAAGGGCCATGCTGAAAAAAGTGTCAAAACCAGAAATGCAGGACCGGCCATGGAGGAATGGGAGCCTTGCTACACTGATGGGCGGGATGTAAATTGCCAAGAGCCACTCTGGAGAAGTGTCCGGTGAGTCCTGAAACATCTGAAAAACACAGCTTAGAGAGCATAGGGCACTTCCACTCATGGGGGTATAAATTGGGAAAATTAAAAATCAGCAAGACACAAGCACCCCAAAGTTTAGGGCTGCTCTGTTGACCAGGACCTCCACTTCATTCCACCTTAAATATCCCAGGAAAGAGAAAAATGGAGAAAGAAGTTGTGGTCCTTATGTACATTGGAATATCACTCAGCCAGGAAATCAATGTCGTAAGGTTAGTAGCAGCATGATGAGTGGATTTAGGTACGACGATTCTAAGTGAAATAAGTCACACAGAAAAGGACACTTCTCATAAGGTATCACTGATAGAGGGAATGTAAAAACCGTTACACTTGAACTGAATTACAAAACAGAACAGAGTCACACATGCAGAAAACACACTATGGCTGCTTAACGGGAAAGGTGAGGTGGGGTGATACATAAAACAAGGGTATCAAATTAGCTCAGATACCGTTCCATAAACCCAATATGTAATAGACAAGACCTACTCCTTGCTCAGAGAACTGGACTCAGCACGCCCTATTCACCGCACAAGAATATATCTGACTAATAATAATCGTAAAACCTATGTATTGATATCTCTCTGTTAGTGTGTCAAGTGGGTGTAAAGCGGCATAAACACAGCAGTGAAAAGCAGCTAAACCCCATTATAAAAATAAATTACTTTGAAACACCCATGAAACAAAGACAGTGAAAGAGAGAGAAATTCTTACACAATGCGTTCAGGGGCTGTGATGCAACCTGGATTGACCATATCTAGACGCACAGCTGGATGAGACATAAGGGTGGACACTCTTGGGGCTGAGAGGTTTGGTGAGGTTGGGTGAGCAAACGCAGACCCTTTAAAGGAATACTGCGTGGTACCCATCGCATGGGTCCCAAATCTCCAGGTTCAAGGGCATCTTCCTACATCAAAAACATGCATGAGAAACCCAGAAGATGGTACACCGTGTGATGGGGAAAGGTTTCTAAAACGCACCTCATTTCTCATCTCCTTGTGCCCGGGTTCGCCATTCCAGCCGCTTTACTAGCAAGCTCCCTACTTGGAGCATCAGCACCTTTAACCTCCTGTTCCATACAGGTTGCAATTTGTCCTGAGGATAAACGGGAAGACGTGGAACCAACGAGAGACTAGCTCTTGGTGTTGGGACAGGCACAGGTCACTCTATTTTCCCATCAGAAAGAAGAATTAACCACAGGCTCAGCCTGCCCCCCGGAACCAGAACAGGGCCTGAAGCCATTCTGCGATTTTGCGGCCAGCTCCCATAAAAACGAGTTGTAAAATGGAGGTTCAGGACACTGCAATTCACAAACCTGCAGAGTTATAAATGATAACTCTCGTCCACAAATATATTGAGGGAAGGCAAAGAAGAGGATTTGAAATCAAGGCAGAATTGCAGGAAACAGATTTCAGGAGGTAGATACGAATCGCCTTTAAAGCACATGAAAAGCGGCAAAACGTTGACAATGATGCCCTTGGCCAAAAAGTTCGTATGCGTTTTCTCCTGAATATATTCAGGAAAAAACGCATACGCCCTTTTTGGCCAACCAAGCCACCTGGAAAGGCAAATCAGCGCTACAAAGAAGTCTCGCTTCCCATCGGTCAAAAGGGCCATGCTGAAAAAAGTGTCAAAACCAGAAATGCAGGACAGGCCATGGAGAAATGGGAGCCTTGCTACACTGATGGGCGGGATGTAAATTGCCAAGAGCCACTCTGGAGAAGTGTCCGGTGAGTCCTGAAACATCTGAAAAACACAGCTTAGAGAGCATAGGGCACTTCCACTCATGGGGGTATAAATTGGGAAAATTAAAAATCAGCAAGACACAAGCACCCCAAAGTTTAGGGCTGCTCTGTTGACCAGGACCTCCACTTCATTCCACCTTAAATATCCCAGGAAAGAGAAAAATGGAGAAAGAAGTTGTGGTCCTTATGTACATTGGAATATCACTCAGCCAGGAAATCAATGTCGTAAGGTTAGTAGCAGCATGATGAGTGGATTTAGGTACGACGATTCTAAGTGAAATAAGTCACACAGAAAAGGACACTTCTCATAAGGTATCACTGATAGAGGGAATGTAAAAACCGTTACACTTGAACTGAATTACAAAACAGAACAGAGTCACACATGCAGAAAACACACTATGGCTGCTTAACGGGAAAGGTGAGGTGGGGTGATACATAAAACAAGGGTATCAAATTAGCTCAGATACCGTTCCATAAACCCAATATGTAATAGACAAGACCTACTCCTTGCTCAGAGAACTGGACTCAACACGCCCTATTCACCGCACAAGAATATATCTGACTAATAATAATCGTAAAACCTATGTATTGATATCTCTCTGTTAGTGTGTCAAGTGGGTGTAAAGCGGCATAAACACAGCAGTGAAAAGCAGCTAAACCCCATTATAAAAATAAATTACTTTGAAACACCCATGAAACAAAGACAGTGAAAGAGAGAGAAATTCTTACACAATGCGTTCAGGGGCTGTGATGCAACCTGGATTGACCATATCTAGACGCACAGCTGGATGAGACATAAGGGTGGACACTCTTGGGGCTGAGAGGTTTGGTGAGGTTGGGTGAGCAAACGCAGACCCTTTAAAGGAATACTGCGTGGTACCCATCGCATGGGTCCCAAATCTCCAGGTTCAAGGGCATCTTCCTACATCAAAAACATGCATGAGAAACCCAGAAGATGGTACACCGTGTGATGGGGAAAGGTTTCTAAAACGCACCTCATTTCTCATCTCCTTGTGCCCGGGTTCGCCATTCCAGCCGCTTTACTAGCAAGCTCCCTACTTGGAGCATCAGCACCTTTAACCTCCTGTTCCATACAGGTTGCAATTTGTCCTGAGGATAAACGGGAAGACGTGGAACCAACGAGAGACTAGCTCTTGGTGTTGGGACAGGCACAGGTCACTCTATTTTCCCATCAGAAAGAAGAATTAACCACAGGCTCAGCCTGCCCCCCGGAACCAGAACAGGGCCTGAAGCCATTCTGCGATTTTGCGGCCAGCTCCCATAAAAACGAGTTGTAAAATGGAGGTTCAGGGCACTGCAATTCACAAACCTGCAGAGTTATAAATGATAACCCTCGTCCACAAATATACTGAGGGAAGGCAAAGAAGAGGATTTGAAATCAAGGCAGAATTGCAGGAAACAGATTTCAGGAGGTAGATACGAATCGCCTTTAAAGCACATGAAAAGCGGCAAAACGTTGACAATGATGCCCTTGGCCAAAAAGGGCGTATGCGTTTTTTCCTGAATATATTCAGGAAAAAACGCATACGCCCTTTTTGGCCAACCAAGCCACCTGGAAAGGCAAATCAGCGCTACAAAGAAGTCTCGCTTCCCATCGGTCAAAAGGGCCATGCTGAAAAAAGTGTCAAAACCAGAAATGCAGGACAGGCCATGGAGAAATGGGAGCCTTGCTACACTGATGGGCGGGATGTAAATTGCCAAGAGCCACTCTGGAGAAGTGTCCGGTGAGTCCTGAAACATCTGAAAAACACAGCTTAGAGAGCATAGGGCACTTCCACTCATGGGGGTATAAATTGGGAAAATTAAAAATCAGCAAGACACAAGCACCCCAAAGTTTAGGGCTGCTCTGTTGACCAGGACCTCCACTTCATTCCACCTTAAATATCCCAGGAAAGAGAAAAATGGAGAAAGAAGTTGTGGTCCTTATGTACATTGGAATATCACTCAGCCAGGAAATCAATGTCGTAAGGTTAGTAGCAGCATGATGAGTGGATTTAGGTACGACGATTCTAAGTGAAATAAGTCACACAGAAAAGGACACTTCTCATAAGGTATCACTGATAGAGGGAATGTAAAAACCGTTACACTTGAACTGAATTACAAAACAGAACAGAGTCACACATGCAGAAAACACACTATGGCTGCTTAACGGGAAAGGTGAGGTGGGGTGATACATAAAACAAGGGTATCAAATTAGCTCAGATACCGTTCCATAAACCCAATATGTAATAGACAAGACCTACTCCTTGCTCAGAGAACTGGACTCAACACGCCCTATTCACCGCACAAGAATATATCTGACTAATAATAATCGTAAAACCTATGTATTGATATCTCTCTGTTAGTGTGTCAAGTGGGTGTAAAGCGGCATAAACACAGCAGTGAAAAGCAGCTAAACCCCATTATAAAAATAAATTACTTTGAAACACCCATGAAACAAAGACAGTGAAAGAGAGAGAAATTCTTACACAATGCGTTCAGGGGCTGTGATGCAACCTGGATTGACCATATCTAGACGCACAGCTGGATGAGACATAAGGGTGGACACTCTTGGGGCTGAGAGGTTTGGTGAGGTTGGGTGAGCAAACGCAGACCCTTTAAAGGAATACTGCGTGGTACCCATCGCATGGGTCCCAAATCTCCAGGTTCAAGGGCATCTTCCTACATCAAAAACATGCATGAGAAACCCAGAAGATGGTACACCGTGTGATGGGGAAAGGTTTCTAAAACGCACCTCATTTCTCATCTCCTTGTGCCCGGGTTCGCCATTCCAGCCGCTTTACTAGCAAGCTCCCTACTTGGAGCATCAGCACCTTTAACCTCCTGTTCCATACAGGTTGCAATTTGTCCTGAGGATAAACGGGAAGACGTGGAACCAACGAGAGACTAGCTCTTGGTGTTGGGACAGGCACAGGTCACTCTATTTTCCCATCAGAAAGAAGAATTAACCACAGGCTCAGCCTGCCCCCCGGAACCAGAACAGGGCCTGAAGCCATTCTGCGATTTTGCGGCCAGCTCCCATAAAAACGAGTTGTAAAATGGAGGTTCAGGGCACTGCAATTCACAAACCTGCAGAGTTATAAATGATAACCCTCGTCCACAAATATACTGAGGGAAGGCAAAGAAGAGGATTTGAAATCAAGGCAGAATTGCAGGAAACAGATTTCAGGAGGTAGATACGAATCGCCTTTAAAGCACATGAAAAGCGGCAAAACGTTGACAATGATGCCCTTGGCCAAAAAGGGCGTATGCGTTTTTTCCTGAATATATTCAGGAAAAAACGCATACGCCCTTTTTGGCCAACCAAGCCACCTGGAAAGGCAAATCAGCGCTACAAAGAAGTCTCGCTTCCCATCGGTCAAAAGGGCCATGCTGAAAAAAGTGTCAAAACCAGAAATGCAGGACCGGCCATGGAGAAATGGGAGCCTTGCTACACTGATGGGCGGGATGTAAATTCCCAAGAGCCACTCCGGAGAAGTGTCCGGTGAGTCCTGAAACATCTGAAAAACACAGCTTAGAGAGCATAGGGCACTTCCACTCATGGGGGTATAAATTGGGAAAATTAAAAATCAGCAAGACACAAGCACCCCAAAGTTTAGGGCTCCTCTGTTGACCAGGACCTCCACTTCATTCCACCTTAAATATCCCAGGAAAGAGAAAAATGGATAAAGAAGTTGTGGTCCTTATGTACAATGGAATATCACTCAGCCAGGAAATCAATGTCGTAAGGTTAGTAGCAGCATGATGAGTGGATTTAGGTACGACGATTCTAAGTGAAATAAGTCACACAGAAAAGGACACTTCTCATAAGGTATCACTGATAGAGGGAATGTAAAAACCGTTACACTTGAACTGAATTACAAAACAGAACAGAGTCACACATGCAGAAAACACACTATGGCTGCTTAACGGGAAAGGTGAGGTGGGGTGATACATAAAACAAGGGTATCAAATTAGCTCAGATACCGTTCCATAAACCCAATATGTAATAGACAAGACCTACTCCTTGCTCAGAGAACTGGACTCAGCACGCCCTATTCACCGCACAAGAATATATCTGACTAATAATAATCGTAAAACCTATGTATTGATATCTCTCTGTTAGTGTGTCAAGTGGGTGTAAAGCGGCATAAACACAGCAGTGAAAAGCAGCTAAACCCCATTATAAAAATAAATTACTTTGAAACACCCATGAAACAAAGACAGTGAAAGAGAGAGAAATTCTTACACAATGCGTTCAGGGGCTGTGATGCAACCTGGATTGACCATATCTAGACGCACAGCTGGATGAGACATAAGGGTGGACACTCTTGGGGCTGAGAGGTTTGGTGAGGTTGGGTGAGCAAACGCAGACCCTTTAAAGGAATACTGCGTGGTACCCATCGCATGGGTCCCAAATCTCCAGGTTCAAGGGCATCTTCCTACATCAAAAACATGCATGAGAAACCCAGAAGATGGTACACCGTGTGATGGGGAAAGGTTTCTAAAACGCACCTCATTTCTCAACTCCTTGTGCCCGGGTTCGCCATTCCAGCCGCTTTACTAGCAAGCTCCATACTTGGAGCATCAGCACCTTTAACCTCCTGTTCCATGCAGGTTGCAATTTGTCCTGAGGATAAACGGGAAGACGTGGAACCAACGAGAGACTAGCTCTTGGTGTTGGGACAGGCACAGGTCACTCTATTTTCCCATCAGAAAGAAGAATTAACCACAGGCTCAGCCTGCCCCCCGGAACCAGAACAGGGCCTGAAGCCATTCTGCGATTTTGCGGCCAGCTCCCATAAAAACGAGTTGTAAAATGGAGGTTCAGGGCACTGCAATTCACAAACCTGCAGAGTTATAAATGATAACTCTCGTCCACAAATATATTGAGGGAAGGCAAAGAAGAGGATTTGAAATCAAGGCAGAATTGCAGGAAACAGATTTCAGGAGGTAGATACGAATCGCCTTTAAAGCACATGAAAAGCGGCAAAACGTTGACAATGATGCCCTTGGCCAAAAAGGGCGTATGCGTTTTTTCCTGAATATATTCAGGAAAAAACGCATACGCCCTTTTTGGCCAACCAAGCCACCTGGAAAGGCAAATCAGTGCTACAAAGAAGTCTCGCTTCCCATCGGTCAAAAGGGCCATGCTGAAAAAAGTGTCAAAACCAGAAATGCAGGACCGGCCATGGAGGAATGGGAGCCTTGCTACACTGATGGGCGGGATGTAAATTGCCAAGAGCCACTCTGGAGAAGTGTCCGGTGAGTCCTGAAACATCTGAAAAACACAGCTTAGAGAGCATAGGGCACTTCCACTCATGGGGGTATAAATTGGGAAAATGAAAAATCAGCAAGACACAAGCACCCCAAAGTTTAGGGCTGCTCTGTTGACCAGGACCTCCACTTCATTCCACCTTAAATATCCCAGGAAAGAGAAAAATGGATAAAGAAGTTGTGGTCCTTATGTACATTGGAATATCACTCAGCCAGGAAATCAATGTCGTAAGGTTAGTAGCAGCATGATGAGTGGATTTAGGTACGACGATTCTAAGTGAAATAAGTCACACAGAAAAGGACACTTCTCATAAGGTATCACTGATAGAGGGAATGTAAAAACCGTTACACTTGAACTGAATTACAAAACAGAACAGAGTCACACATGCAGAAAACACACTATGGCTGCTTAACGGGAAAGGTGAGGTGGGGTGATACATAAAACAAGGGTATCAAATTAGCTCAGATACCGTTCCATAAACCCAATATGTAATAGACAAGACCTACTCCTTGCTCAGAGAACTGGACTCAACACGCCCTATTCACCGCACAAGAATATATCTGACTAATAATAATCGTAAAACCTATGTATTGATATCTCTCTGTTAGTGTGTCAAGTGGGTGTAAAGCGGCATAAACACAGCAGTGAAAAGCAGCTAAACCCCATTATAAAAATAAATTACTTTGAAACACCCATGAAACAAAGACAGTGAAAGAGAGAGAAATTCTTACACAATGCGTTCAGGGGCTGTGATGCAACCTGGATTGACCATATCTAGACGCACAGCTGGATGAGACATAAGGGTGGACACTCTTGGGGCTGAGAGGTTTGGTGAGGTTGGGTGAGCAAACGCAGACCCTTTAAAGGAATACTGCGTGGTACCCATCGCATGGGTCCCAAATCTCCAGGTTCAAGGGCATCTTCCTACATCAAAAACATGCATGAGAAACCCAGAAGATGGTACACCGTGTGATGGGGAAAGGTTTCTAAAACGCACCTCATTTCTCATCTCCTTGTGCCCGGGTTCGCCATTCCAGCCGCTTTACTAGCAAGCTCCCTACTTGGAGCATCAGCACCTTTAACCTCCTGTTCCATACAGGTTGCAATTTGTCCTGAGGATAAACGGGAAGACGTGGAACCAACGAGAGACTAGCTCTTGGTGTTGGGACAGGCACAGGTCACTCTATTTTCCCATCAGAAAGAAGAATTAACCACAGGCTCAGCCTGCCCCCCGGAACCAGAACAGGGCCTGAAGCCATTCTGCGATTTTGCGGCCAGCTCCCATAAAAACGAGTTGTAAAATGGAGGTTCAGGGCACTGCAATTCACAAACCTGCAGAGTTATAAATGATAACTCTCGTCCACAAATATATTGAGGGAAGGCAAAGAAGAGGATTTGAAATCAAGGCAGAATTGCAGGAAACAGATTTCAGGAGGTAGATACGAATCGCCTTTAAAGCACATGAAAAGCGGCAAAACGTTGACAATGATGCCCTTGGCCAAAAAGTTCGTATGCGTTTTTTCCTGAATATATTCAGGAAAAAACGCATACGCCCTTTTTGGCCAACCAAGCCACCTGGAAAGGCAAATCAGCGCTACAAAGAAGTCTCGCTTCCCATCGGTCAAAAGGGCCATGCTGAAAAAAGTGTCAAAACCAGAAATGCAGGACAGGCCATGGAGAAATGGGAGCCTTGCTACACTGATGGGCGGGATGTAAATTGCCAAGAGCCACTCTGGAGAAGTGTCCGGTGAGTCCTGAAACATCTGAAAAACACAGCTTAGAGAGCATAGGGCACTTCCACTCATGGGGGTATAAATTGGGAAAATTAAAAATCAGCAAGACACAAGCACCCCAAAGTTTAGGGCTGCTCTGTTGACCAGGACCTCCACTTCATTCCACCTTAAATATCCCAGGAAAGAGAAAAATGGAGAAAGAAGTTGTGGTCCTTATGTACATTGGAATATCACTCAGCCAGGAAATCAATGTCGTAAGGTTAGTAGCAGCATGATGAGTGGATTTAGGTACGACGATTCTAAGTGAAATAAGTCACACAGAAAAGGACACTTCTCATAAGGTATCACTGATAGAGGGAATGTAAAAACCGTTACACTTGAACTGAATTACAAAACAGAACAGAGTCACACATGCAGAAAACACACTATGGCTGCTTAACGGGAAAGGTGAGGTGGGGTGATACATAAAACAAGGGTATCAAATTAGCTCAGATACCGTTCCATAAACCCAATATGTAATAGACAAGACCTACTCCTTGCTCAGAGAACTGGACTCAACACGCCCTATTCACCGCACAAGAATATATCTGACTAATAATAATCGTAAAACCTATGTATTGATATCTCTCTGTTAGTGTGTCAAGTGGGTGTAAAGCGGCATAAACACAGCAGTGAAAAGCAGCTAAACCCCATTATAAAAATAAATTACTTTGAAACACCCATGAAACAAAGACAGTGAAAGAGAGAGAAATTCTTACACAATGCGTTCAGGGGCTGTGATGCAACCTGGATTGACCATATCTAGACGCACAGCTGGATGAGACATAAGGGTGGACACTCTTGGGGCTGAGAGGTTTGGTGAGGTTGGGTGAGCAAACGCAGACCCTTTAAAGGAATACTGCGTGGTACCCATCGCATGGGTCCCAAATCTCCAGGTTCAAGGGCATCTTCCTACATCAAAAACATGCATGAGAAACCCAGAAGATGGTACACCGTGTGATGGGGAAAGGTTTCTAAAACGCACCTCATTTCTCATCTCCTTGTGCCCGGGTTCGACATTCCAGCCGCTTTACTAGCAAGCTCCCTACTTGGAGCATCAGCACCTTTAACCTCCTGTTCCATACAGGTTGCAATTTGTCCTGAGGATAAACGGGAAGACGTGGAACCAACGAGAGACTAGCTCTTGGTGTTGGGACAGGCACAGGTCACTCTATTTTCCCATCAGAAAGAAGAATTAACCACAGGCTCAGCCTGCCCCCCGGAACCAGAACAGGGCCTGAAGCCATTCTGCGATTTTGCGGCCAGCTCCCATAAAAACGAGTTGTAAAATGGAGGTTCAGGGCACTGCAATTCACAAACCTGCAGAGTTATAAATGATAACTCTCGTCCACAAATATATTGAGGGAAGGCAAAGAAGAGGATTTGAAATCAAGGCAGAATTGCAGGAAACAGATTTCAGGAGGTAGATACGAATCGCCTTTAAAGCACATGAAAAGCGGCAAAACGTTGACAATGATGCCCTTGGCCAAAAAGGGCGTATGCGTTTTTTCCTGAATATATTCAGGAAAAAACGCATACGCCCTTTTTGGCCAACCAAGCCACCTGGAAAGGCAAATCAGCGCTACAAAGAAGTCTCGCTTCCCATCGGTCAAAAGGGCCATGCTGAAAAAAGTGTCAAAACCAGAAATGCAGGACAGGCCATGGAGAAATGGGAGCCTTGCTACACTGATGGGCGGGATGTAAATTGCCAAGAGCCACTCTGGAGAAGTGTCCGGTGAGTCCTGAAACATCTGAAAAACACAGCTTAGAGAGCATAGGGCACTTCCACTCATGGGGGTATAAATTGGGAAAATTAAAAATCAGCAAGACACAAGCACCCCAAAGTTTAGGGCTGCTCTGTTGACCAGGACCTCCACTTCATTCCACCTTAAATATCCCAGGAAAGAGAAAAATGGAGAAAGAAGTTGTGGTCCTTATGTACATTGGAATATCACTCAGCCAGGAAATCAATGTCGTAAGGTTAGTAGCAGCATGATGAGTGGATTTAGGTACGACGATTCTAAGTGAAATAAGTCACACAGAAAAGGACACTTCTCATAAGGTATCACTGATAGAGGGAATGTAAAAACCGTTACACTTGAACTGAATTACAAAACAGAACAGAGTCACACATGCAGAAAACACACTATGGCTGCTTAACGGGAAAGGTGAGGTGGGGTGAAACATAAAACAAGGGTATCAAATTAGCTCAGATACCGTTCCATAAACCCAATATGTAATAGACAAGACCTACTCCTTGCTCAGAGAACTGGACTCAGCACGCCCTATTCACCGCACAAGAATATATCTGACTAATAATAATCGTAAAACCTATGTATTGATATCTCTCTGTTAGTGTGTCAAGTGGGTGTAAAGCGGCATAAACACAGCAGTGAAAAGCAGCTAAACCCCATTATAAAAATAAATTACTTTGAAACACCCATGAAACAAAGACAGTGAAAGAGAGAGAAATTCTTACACAATGCGTTCAGGGGCTGTGATGCAACCTGGATTGACCATATCTAGACGCACAGCTGGATGAGACATAAGGGTGGACACTCTTGGGGCTGAGAGGTTTGGTGAGGTTGGGTGAGCAAACGCAGACCCTTTAAAGGAATACTGCGTGGTACCCATCGCATGGGTCCCAAATCTCCAGGTTCAAGGGCATCTTCCTACATCAAAAACATGCATGAGAAACCCAGAAGATGGTACACCGTGTGATGGGGAAAGGTTTCTAAAACGCACCTCATTTCTCATCTCCTTGTGCCCGGGTTCGCCATTCCAGCCGCTTTACTAGCAAGCTCCGTACTTGGAGCATCAGCACCTTTAACCTCCTGTTCCATGCAGGTTGCAATTTGTCCTGAGGATAAACGGGAAGACGTGGAACCAACGAGAGACTAGCTCTTGGTGTTGGGACAGGCACAGGTCACTCTATTTTCCCATCAGAAAGAAGAATTAACCACAGGCTCAGCCTGCCCCCCGGAACCAGAACAGGGCCTGAAGCCATTCTGCGATTTTGCGGCCAGCTCCCATAAAAACGAGTTGTAAAATGGAGGTTCAGGGCACTGCAATTCACAAACCTGCAGAGTTATAAATGATAACTCTCGTCCACAAATATATTGAGGGAAGGCAAAGAAGAGGATTTGAAATCAAGGCAGAATTGCAGGAAACAGATTTCAGGAGGTAGATACGAATCGCCTTTAAAGCACATGAAAAGCGGCAAAACGTTGACAATGATGCCCTTGGCCAAAAAGGGCGTATGCGTTTTTTCCTGAATATATTCAGGAAAAAACGCATACGCCCTTTTTGGCCAACCAAGCCACCTGGAAAGGCAAATCAGCGCTACAAAGAAGTCTCGCTTCCCATCGGTCAAAAGGGCCATGCTGAAAAAAGTGTCAAAACCAGAAATGCAGGACAGGCCATGGAGAAATGGGAGCCTTGCTACACTGATGGGCGGGATGTAAATTGCCAAGAGCCACTCTGGAGAAGTGTCCGGTGAGTCCTGAAACATCTGAAAAACACAGCTTAGAGAGCATAGGGCACTTCCACTCATGGGGGTATAAATTGGGAAAATTAAAAATCAGCAAGACACAAGCACCCCAAAGTTTAGGGCTGCTCTGTTGACCAGGACCTCCACTTCATTCCACCTTAAATATCCCAGGAAAGAGAAAAATGGAGAAAGAAGTTGTGGTCCTTATGTACATTGGAATATCACTCAGCCAGGAAATCAATGTCGTAAGGTTAGTAGCAGCATGATGAGTGGATTTAGGTACGACGATTCTAAGTGAAATAAGTCACACAGAAAAGGACACTTCTCATAAGGTATCACTGATAGAGGGAATGTAAAAACCGTTACACTTGAACTGAATTACAAAACAGAACAGAGTCACACATGCAGAAAACACACTATGGCTGCTTAACGGGAAAGGTGAGGTGGGGTGATACATAAAACAAGGGTATCAAATTAGCTCAGATACCGTTCCATAAACCCAATATGTAATAGACAAGACCTACTCCTTGCTCAGAGAACTGGACTCAACACGCCCTATTCACCGCACAAGAATATATCTGACTAATAATAATCGTAAAACCTATGTATTGATATCTCTCTGTTAGTGTGTCAAGTGGGTGTAAAGCGGCATAAACACAGCAGTGAAAAGCAGCTAAACCCCATTATAAAAATAAATTACTTTGAAACACCCATGAAACAAAGACAGTGAAAGAGAGAGAAATTCTTACACAATGCGTTCAGGGGCTGTGATGCAACCTGGATTGACCATATCTAGACGCACAGCTGGATGAGACATAAGGGTGGACACTCTTGGGGCTGAGAGGTTTGGTGAGGTTGGGTGAGCAAACGCAGACCCTTTAAAGGAATACTGCGTGGTACCCATCGCATGGGTCCCAAATCTCCAGGTTCAAGGGCATCTTCCTACATCAAAAACATGCATGAGAAACCCAGAAGATGGTACACCGTGTGATGGGGAAAGGTTTCTAAAACGCACCTCATTTCTCATCTCCTTGTGCCCGGGTTCGCCATTCCAGCTGCTTTACTAGCAAGCTCCCTACTTGGAGCATCAGCACCTTTAACCTCCTGTTCCATACAGGTTGCAATTTGTCCTGAGGATAAACGGGAAGACGTGGAACCAACGAGAGACTAGCTCTTGGTGTTGGGACAGGCACAGGTCACTCTATTTTCCCATCAGAAAGAAGAATTAACCACAGGCTCAGCCTGCCCCCCGGAACCAGAACAGGGCCTGAAGCCATTCTGCGATTTTGCGGCCAGCTCCCATAAAAACGAGTTGTAAAATGGAGGTTCAGGGCACTGCAATTCACAAACCTGCAGAGTTATAAATGATAACTCTCGTCCACAAATATATTGAGGGAAGGCAAAGAAGAGGATTTGAAATCAAGGCAGAATTGCAGGAAACAGATTTCAGGAGGTAGATACGAATCGCCTTTAAAGCACATGAAAAGCGGCAAAACGTTGACAATGATGCCCTTGGCCAAAAAGTTCGTATGCGTTTTTTCCTGAATATATTCAGGAAAAAACGCATACGCCCTTTTTGGCCAACCAAGCCACCTGGAAAGGCAAATCAGCGCTACAAAGAAGTCTCGCTTCCCATCGGTCAAAAGGGCCATGCTGAAAAAAGTGTCAAAACCAGAAATGCAGGACAGGCCATGGAGAAATGGGAGCCTTGCTACACTGATGGGCGGGATGTAAATTGCCAAGAGCCACTCTGGAGAAGTGTCCGGTGAGTCCTGAAACATCTGAAAAACACAGCTTAGAGAGCATAGGGCACTTCCACTCATGGGGGTATAAATTGGGAAAATTAAAAATCAGCAAGACACAAGCACCCCAAAGTTTAGGGCTGCTCTGTTGACCAGGACCTCCACTTCATTCCACCTTAAATATCCCAGGAAAGAGAAAAATGGAGAAAGAAGTTGTGGTCCTTATGTACATTGGAATATCACTCAGCCAGGAAATCAATGTCGTAAGGTTAGTAGCAGCATGATGAGTGGATTTAGGTACGACGATTCTAAGTGAAATAAGTCACACAGAAAAGGACACTTCTCATAAGGTATCACTGATAGAGGGAATGTAAAAACCGTTACACTTGAACTGAATTACAAAACAGAACAGAGTCACACATGCAGAAAACACACTATGGCTGCTTAACGGGAAAGGTGAGGTGGGGTGATACATAAAACAAGGGTATCAAATTAGCTCAGATACCGTTCCATAAACCCAATATGTAATAGACAAGACCTACTCCTTGCTCAGAGAACTGGACTCAACACGCCCTATTCACCGCACAAGAATATATCTGACTAATAATAATCGTAAAACCTATGTATTGATATCTCTCTGTTAGTGTGTCAAGTGGGTGTAAAGCGGCATAAACACAGCAGTGAAAAGCAGCTAAACCCCATTATAAAAATAAATTACTTTGAAACACCCATGAAACAAAGACAGTGAAAGAGAGAGAAATTCTTACACAATGCGTTCAGGGGCTGTGATGCAACCTGGATTGACCATATCTAGACGCACAGCTGGATGAGACATAAGGGTGGACACTCTTGGGGCTGAGAGGTTTGGTGAGGTTGGGTGAGCAAACGCAGACCCTTTAAAGGAATACTGCGTGGTACCCATCGCATGGGTCCCAAATCTCCAGGTTCAAGGGCATCTTCCTACATCAAAAACATGCATGAGAAACCCAGAAGATGGTACACCGTGTGATGGGGAAAGGTTTCTAAAACGCACCTCATTTCTCATCTCCTTGTGCCCGGGTTCGACATTCCAGCCGCTTTACTAGCAAGCTCCCTACTTGGAGCATCAGCACCTTTAACCTCCTGTTCCATACAGGTTGCAATTTGTCCTGAGGATAAACGGGAAGACGTGGAACCAACGAGAGACTAGCTCTTGGTGTTGGGACAGGCACAGGTCACTCTATTTTCCCATCAGAAAGAAGAATTAACCACAGGCTCAGCCTGCCCCCCGGAACCAGAACAGGGCCTGAAGCCATTCTGCGATTTTGCGGCCAGCTCCCATAAAAACGAGTTGTAAAATGGAGGTTCAGGGCACTGCAATTCACAAACCTGCAGAGTTATAAATGATAACCCTCGTCCACAAATATATTGAGGGAAGGCAAAGAAGAGGATTTGAAATCAAGGCAGAATTGCAGGAAACAGATTTCAGGAGGTAGATACGAATCGCCTTTAAAGCACATGAAAAGCGGCAAAACGTTGACAATGATGCCCTTGGCCAAAAAGGGCGTATGCGTTTTTTCCTGAATATATTCAGGAAAAAACGCATACGCCCTTTTTGGCCAACCAAGCCACCTGGAAAGGCAAATCAGCGCTACAAAGAAGTCTCGCTTCCCATCGGTCAAAAGGGCCATGCTGAAAAAAGTGTCAAAACCAGAAATGCAGGACAGGCCATGGAGAAATGGGAGCCTTGCTACACTGATGGGCGGGATGTAAATTGCCAAGAGCCACTCTGGAGAAGTGTCCGGTGAGTCCTGAAACATCTGAAAAACACAGCTTAGAGAGCATAGGGCACTTCCACTCATGGGGGTATAAATTGGGAAAATTAAAAATCAGCAAGACACAAGCACCCCAAAGTTTAGGGCTGCTCTGTTGACCAGGACCTCCACTTCATTCCACCTTAAATATCCCAGGAAAGAGAAAAATGGAGAAAGAAGTTGTGGTCCTTATGTACATTGGAATATCACTCAGCCAGGAAATCAATGTCGTAAGGTTAGTAGCAGCATGATGAGTGGATTTAGGTACGACGATTCTAAGTGAAATAAGTCACACAGAAAAGGACACTTCTCATAAGGTATCACTGATAGAGGGAATGTAAAAACCGTTACACTTGAACTGAATTACAAAACAGAACAGAGTCACACATGCAGAAAACACACTATGGCTGCTTAACGGGAAAGGTGAGGTGGGGTGAAACATAAAACAAGGGTATCAAATTAGCTCAGATACCGTTCCATAAACCCAATATGTAATAGACAAGACCTACTCCTTGCTCAGAGAACTGGACTCAGCACGCCCTATTCACCGCACAAGAATATATCTGACTAATAATAATCGTAAAACCTATGTATTGATATCTCTCTGTTAGTGTGTCAAGTGGGTGTAAAGCGGCATAAACACAGCAGTGAAAAGCAGCTAAACCCCATTATAAAAATAAATTACTTTGAAACACCCATGAAACAAAGACAGTGAAAGAGAGAGAAATTCTTACACAATGCGTTCAGGGGCTGTGATGCAACCTGGATTGACCATATCTAGACGCACAGCTGGATGAGACATAAGGGTGGACACTCTTGGGGCTGAGAGGTTTGGTGAGGTTGGGTGAGCAAACGCAGACCCTTTAAAGGAATACTGCGTGGTACCCATCGCATGGGTCCCAAATCTCCAGGTTCAAGGGCATCTTCCTACATCAAAAACATGCATGAGAAACCCAGAAGATGGTACACCGTGTGATGGGGAAAGGTTTCTAAAACGCACCTCATTTCTCATCTCCTTGTGCCCGGGTTCGACATTCCAGCCGCTTTACTAGCAAGCTCCCTACTTGGAGCATCAGCACCTTTAACCTCCTGTTCCATACAGGTTGCAATTTGTCCTGAGGATAAACGGGAAGACGTGGAACCAACGAGAGACTAGCTCTTGGTGTTGGGACAGGCACAGGTCACTCTATTTTCCCATCAGAAAGAAGAATTAACCACAGGCTCAGCCTGCCCCCCGGAACCAGAACAGGGCCTGAAGCCATTCTGCGATTTTGCGGCCAGCTCCCATAAAAACGAGTTGTAAAATGGAGGTTCAGGGCACTGCAATTCACAAACCTGCAGAGTTATAAATGATAACCCTCGTCCACAAATATATTGAGGGAAGGCAAAGAAGAGGATTTGAAATCAAGGCAGAATTGCAGGAAACAGATTTCAGGAGGTAGATACGAATCGCCTTTAAAGCACATGAAAAGCGGCAAAACGTTGACAATGATGCCCTTGGCCAAAAAGGGCGTATGCGTTTTTTCCTGAATATATTCAGGAAAAAACGCATACGCCCTTTTTGGCCAACCAAGCCACCTGGAAAGGCAAATCAGCGCTACAAAGAAGTCTCGCTTCCCATCGGTCAAAAGGGCCATGCTGAAAAAAGTGTCAAAACCAGAAATGCAGGACAGGCCATGGAGAAATGGGAGCCTTGCTACACTGATGGGCGGGATGTAAATTGCCAAGAGCCACTCTGGAGAAGTGTCCGGTGAGTCCTGAAACATCTGAAAAACACAGCTTAGAGAGCATAGGGCACTTCCACTCATGGGGGTATAAATTGGGAAAATTAAAAATCAGCAAGACACAAGCACCCCAAAGTTTAGGGCTGCTCTGTTGACCAGGACCTCCACTTCATTCCACCTTAAATATCCCAGGAAAGAGAAAAATGGAGAAAGAAGTTGTGGTCCTTATGTACATTGGAATATCACTCAGCCAGGAAATCAATGTCGTAAGGTTAGTAGCAGCATGATGAGTGGATTTAGGTACGACGATTCTAAGTGAAATAAGTCACACAGAAAAGGACACTTCTCATAAGGTATCACTGATAGAGGGAATGTAAAAACCGTTACACTTGAACTGAATTACAAAACAGAACAGAGTCACACATGCAGAAAACACACTATGGCTGCTTAACGGGAAAGGTGAGGTGGGGTGAAACATAAAACAAGGGTATCAAATTAGCTCAGATACCGTTCCATAAACCCAATATGTAATAGACAAGACCTACTCCTTGCTCAGAGAACTGGACTCAGCACGCCCTATTCACCGCACAAGAATATATCTGACTAATAATAATCGTAAAACCTATGTATTGATATCTCTCTGTTAGTGTGTCAAGTGGGTGTAAAGCGGCATAAACACAGCAGTGAAAAGCAGCTAAACCCCATTATAAAAATAAATTACTTTGAAACACCCATGAAACAAAGACAGTGAAAGAGAGAGAAATTCTTACACAATGCGTTCAGGGGCTGTGATGCAACCTGGATTGACCATATCTAGACGCACAGCTGGATGAGACATAAGGGTGGACACTCTTGGGGCTGAGAGGTTTGGTGAGGTTGGGTGAGCAAACGCAGACCCTTTAAAGGAATACTGCGTGGTACCCATCGCATGGGTCCCAAATCTCCAGGTTCAAGGGCATCTTCCTACATCAAAAACATGCATGAGAAACCCAGAAGATGGTACACCGTGTGATGGGGAAAGGTTTCTAAAACGCACCTCATTTCTCATCTCCTTGTGCCCGGGTTCGCCATTCCAGCCGCTTTACTAGCAAGCTCCGTACTTGGAGCATCAGCACCTTTAACCTCCTGTTCCATGCAGGTTGCAATTTGTCCTGAGGATAAACGGGAAGACGTGGAACCAACGAGAGACTAGCTCTTGGTGTTGGGACAGGCACAGGTCACTCTATTTTCCCATCAGAAAGAAGAATTAACCACAGGCTCAGCCTGCCCCCCGGAACCAGAACAGGGCCTGAAGCCATTCTGCGATTTTGCGGCCAGCTCCCATAAAAACGAGTTGTAAAATGGAGGTTCAGGGCACTGCAATTCACAAACCTGCAGAGTTATAAATGATAACTCTCGTCCACAAATATATTGAGGGAAGGCAAAGAAGAGGATTTGAAATCAAGGCAGAATTGCAGGAAACAGATTTCAGGAGGTAGATACGAATCGCCTTTAAAGCACATGAAAAGCGGCAAAACGTTGACAATGATGCCCTTGGCCAAAAAGGGCGTATGCGTTTTTTCCTGAATATATTCAGGAAAAAACGCATACGCCCTTTTTGGCCAACCAAGCCACCTGGAAAGGCAAATCAGCGCTACAAAGAAGTCTCGCTTCCCATCGGTCAAAAGGGCCATGCTGAAAAAAGTGTCAAAACCAGAAATGCAGGACAGGCCATGGAGAAATGGGAGCCTTGCTACACTGATGGGCGGGATGTAAATTGCCAAGAGCCACTCCGGAGAAGTGTCCGGTGAGTCCTGAAACATCTGAAAAACACAGCTTAGAGAGCATAGGGCACTTCCACTCATGGGGGTATAAATTGGGAAAATTAAAAATCAGCAAGACACAAGCACCCCAAAGTTTAGGGCTGCTCTGTTGACCAGGACCTCCACTTCATTCCACCTTAAATATCCCAGGAAAGAGAAAAATGGATAAAGAAGTTGTGGTCCTTATGTACATTGGAATATCACTCAGCCAGGAAATCAATGTCGTAAGGTTAGTAGCAGCATGATGAGTGGATTTAGGTACGACGATTCTAAGTGAAATAAGTCACACAGAAAAGGACACTTCTCATAAGGTATCACTGATAGAGGGAATGTAAAAACCGTTACACTTGAACTGAATTACAAAACAGAACAGAGTCACACATGCAGAAAACACACTATGGCTGCTTAACGGGAAAGGTGAGGTGGGGTGATACATAAAACAAGGGTATCAAATTAGCTCAGATACCGTTCCATAAACCCAATATGTAATAGACAAGACCTACTCCTTGCTCAGAGAACTGGACTCAACACGCCCTATTCACCGCACAAGAATATATCTGACTAATAATAATCTTAAAACCTATGTATTGATATCTCTCTGTTAGTGTGTCAAGTGGGTGTAAAGCGGCATAAACACAGCAGTGAAAAGCAGCTAAACCCCATTATAAAAATAAATTACTTTGAAACACCCATGAAACAAAGACAGTGAAAGAGAGAGAAATTCTTACACAATGCGTTCAGGGGCTGTGATGCAACCTGGATTGACCATATCTAGACGCACAGCTGGATGAGACATAAGGGTGGACACACTTGGGGCTGAGAGGTTTGGTGAGGTTGGGTGAGCAAACGCAGACCCTTTAAAGGAATACTGCGTGGTACCCATCGCATGGGTCCCAAATCTCCAGGTTCAAGGGCATCTTCCTACATCAAAAACATGCATGAGAAACCCAGAAGATGGTACACCGTGTGATGGGGAAAGGTTTCTAAAACGCACCTCATTTCTCATCTCCTTGTGCCCGGGTTCGCCATTCCAGCCGCTTTACTAGCAAGCTCCCTACTTGGAGCATCAGCACCTTTAACCTCCTGTTCCGTAGAGGTTGCAATTTGTCCTGAGGATAAACGGGAAGACGTGGAACCAACGAGAGACTAGCTCTTGGTGTTGGGACAGGCACAGGTCACTCTATTTTCCCATCAGAAAGAAGAATTAACCACAGGCTCAGCCTGCCCCCCGGAACCAGAACAGGGCCTGAAGCCATTCTGCGATTTTGCGGCCAGCTCCCATAAAAACGAGTTGTAAAATGGAGGTTCAGGGCACTGCAATTCACAAACCTGCAGAGTTATAAATGATAACTCTCGTCCACAAATATATTGAGGGAAGGCAAAGAAGAGGATTTGAAATCAAGGCAGAATTGCAGGAAACAGATTTCAGGAGGTAGATACGAATCGCCTTTAAAGCACATGAAAAGCGGCAAAACGTTGACAATGATGCCCTTGGCCAAAAAGGGCGTATGCGTTTTTTCCTGAATATATTCAGGAAAAAACGCATACGCCCTTTTTGGCCAACCAAGCAACCTGGAAAGGCAAATCAGCGCTACAAAGAAGTCTCGCTTCCCATCGGTCAAAAGGGCCATGCTGAAAAAAGTGTCAAAACCAGAAATGCAGGACCGGCCATGGAGAAATGGGAGCCTTGCTACACTGATGGGCGGGATGTAAATTGCCAAAAGCCACTCCGGAGAAGTGTCCGGTGAGTCCTGAAACATCTGAAAAACACAGCTTAGAGAGCATAGGGCACTTCCACTCATGGGGGTATAAATTGGGAAAATTAAAAATCAGCAAGACACAAGCACCCCAAAGTTTAGGGCTGCTCTGTTGACCAGGACCTCCACTTCATTCCACCTTAAATATCCCAGGAAAGAGAAAAATGGAGAAAGAAGTTGTGGTCCTTATGTACATTGGAATATCACTCAGCCAGGAAATCAATGTCGTAAGGTTAGTAGCAGCATGATGAGTGGATTTAGGTACGACGATTCTAAGTGAAATAAGTCACACAGAAAAGGACACTTCTCATAAGGTATCACTGATAGAGGGAATGTAAAAACCGTTACACTTGAACTGAATTACAAAACAGAACAGAGTCACACATGCAGAAAACACACTATGGCTGCTTAACGGGAAAGGTGAGGTGGGGTGAAACATAAAACAAGGGTATCAAATTAGCTCAGATACCGTTCCATAAACCCAATATGTAATAGACAAGACCTACTCCTTGCTCAGAGAACTGGACTCAGCACGCCCTATTCACCGCACAAGAATATATCTGACTAATAATAATCGTAAAACCTATGTATTGATATCTCTCTGTTAGTGTGTCAAGTGGGTGTAAAGCGGCATAAACACAGCAGTGAAAAGCAGCTAAACCCCATTATAAAAATAAATTACTTTGAAACACCCATGAAACAAAGACAGTGAAAGAGAGAGAAATTCTTACACAATGCGTTCAGGGGCTGTGATGTAACCTGGATTGACCATATCTAGACGCACAGCTGGATGAGACATAAGGGTGGACACTCTTGGGGCTGAGAGGTTTGGTGAGGTTGGGTGAGCAAACGCAGACCCTTTAAAGGAATACTGCGTGGTACCCATCGCATGGGTCCAAAATCTCCAGGTTCAAGGGCATCTTCCTACATCAAAAACATGCATGAGAAACCCAGAAGATGGTACACCGTGTGATGGGGACAGGTTTCTAAAACGCACCTCATTTCTCATCTCCTTGTGCCCGGGTTCGCCATTCCAGCCGCTTTACTAGCAAGCTCCCTACTTGGAGCATCAGCACCTTTAACCTCCTGTTCCGTACAGGTTGCAATTTGTCCTGAGGATAAACGGGAAGACGTGGAACCAACGAGAGACTAGCTCTTGGTGTTGGGACAGGCACAGGTCACTCTATTTTCCCATCAGAAAGAAGAATTAACCACAGGCTCAGCCTGCCCCCCGGAACCAGAACAGGGCCTGAAGCCATTCTGCGATTTTGCGGCCAGCTCCCATAAAAACGAGTTGTAAAATGGAGGTTCAGGGCACTGCAATTCACAAACCTGCAGAGTTATAAATGATAACTCTCGTCCACAAATATATTGAGGGAAGGCAAAGAAGAGGATTTGAAATCAAGGCAGAATTGCAGGAAACAGATTTCAGGAGGTAGATACGAATCGCCTTTAAAGCACATGAAAAGCGGCAAAACGTTGACAATGATGCCCTTGGCCAAAAAGGGCGTATGCGTTTTTTCCTGAATATATTCAGGAAAAAACGCATACGCCCTTTTTGGCCAACCAAGCCACCTGGAAAGGCAAATCAGCGCTACAAAGAAGTCTCGCTTCCCATCGGTCAAAAGGGCCATGCTGAAAAAAGTGTCAAAACCAGAAATGCAGGACCGGCCATGGAGGAATGGGAGCCTTGCTACACTGATGGGCGGGATGTAAATTGCCAAGAGCCACTCCGGAGAAGTGTCCGGTGAGTCCTGAAACATCTGAAAAACACAGCTTAGAGAGCATAGGGCACTTCCACTCATGGGGGTATAAATTGGGAAAATTAAAAATCAGCAAGACACAAGCACCCCAAAGTTTAGGGCTGCTCTGTTGACCAGGACCTCCACTTCATTCCACCTTAAATATCCCAGGAAAGAGAAAAATGGATAAAGAAGTTGTGGTCCTTATGTACATTGGAATATCACTCAGCCAGGAAATCAATGTCGTAAGGTTAGTAGCAGCATGATGAGTGGATTTAGGTACGACGATTCTAAGTGAAATAAGTCACACAGAAAAGGACACTTCTCATAAGGTATCACTGATAGAGGGAATGTAAAAACCGTTACACTTGAACTGAATTACAAAACAGAACAGAGTCACACATGCAGAAAACACACTATGGCTGCTTAACGGGAAAGGTGAGGTGGGGTGATACATAAAACAAGGGTATCAAATTAGCTCAGATACCGTTCCATAAACCCAATATGTAATAGACAAGACCTACTCCTTGCTCAGAGAACTGGACTCAACACGCCCTATTCACCGCACAAGAATATATCTGACTAATAATAATCGTAAAACCTATGTATTGATATCTCTCTGTTAGTGTGTCAAGTGGGTGTAAAGCGGCATAAACACAGCAGTGAAAAGCAGCTAAACCCCATTATAAAAATAAATTACTTTGAAACACCCATGAAACAAAGACAGTGAAAGAGAGAGAAATTCTTACACAATGCGTTCAGGGGCTGTGATGCAACCTGGGTTGACCATATCTAGACGCACAGCTGGATGAGACATAAGGGTGGACACTCTTGGGGCTGAGAGGTTTGGTGAGGTTGGGTGAGCAAACGCAGACCCTTTAAAGGAATACTGCGTGGTACCCATCGCATGGGTCCCAAATCTCCAGGTTCAAGGGCATCTTCCTACATCAAAAACATGCATGAGAAACCCAGAAGATGGTACACCGTGTGATGGGGAAAGGTTTCTAAAACGCACCTCATTTCTCATCTCCTTGTGCCCGGGTTCGCCATTCCAGCCGCTTTACTAGCAAGCTCCCTACTTGGAGCATCAGCACCTTTAACCTCCTGTTCCATACAGGTTGCAATTTGTCCTGAGGATAAACGGGAAGACGTGGAACCAACGAGAGACTAGCTCTTGGTGTTGGGACAGGCACAGGTCACTCTATTTTCCCATCAGAAAGAAGAATTAACCACAGGCTCAGCCTGCCCCCCGGAACCAGAACAGGGCCTGAAGCCATTCTGCGATTTTGCGGCCAGCTCCCATAAAAACGAGTTGTAAAATGGAGGTTCAGGGCACTGCAATTCACAAACCTGCAGAGTTATAAATGATAACTCTCGTCCACAAATATATTGAGGGAAGGCAAAGAAGAGGATTTGAAATCAAGGCAGAATTGCAGGAAACAGATTTCAGGAGGTAGATACGAATCGCCTTTAAAGCACATGAAAAGCGGCAAAACGTTGACAATGATGCCCTTGGCCAAAAAGGGCGTATGCGTTTTTTCCTGAATATATTCAGGAAAAAACGCATACGCCCTTTTTGGCCAACCAAGCCACCTGGAAAGGCAAATCAGCGCTACAAAGAAGTCTCGCTTCCCATCGGTCAAAAGGGCCATGCTGAAAAAAGTGTCAAAACCAGAAATGCAGGACAGGCCATGGAGAAATGGGAGCCTTGCTACACTGATGGGCGGGATGTAAATTGCCAAGAGCCACTCTGGAGAAGTGTCCGGTGAGTCCTGAAACATCTGAAAAACACAGCTTAGAGAGCATAGGGCACTTCCACTCATGGGGGTATAAATTGGGAAAATTAAAAATCAGCAAGACACAAGCACCCCAAAGTTTAGGGCTGCTCTGTTGACCAGGACCTCCACTTCATTCCACCTTAAATATCCCAGGAAAGAGAAAAATGGAGAAAGAAGTTGTGGTCCTTATGTACATTGGAATATCACTCAGCCAGGAAATCAATGTCGTAAGGTTAGTAGCAGCATGATGAGTGGATTTAGGTACGACGATTCTAAGTGAAATAAGTCACACAGAAAAGGACACTTCTCATAAGGTATCACTGATAGAGGGAATGTAAAAACCGTTACACTTGAACTGAATTACAAAACAGAACAGAGTCACACATGCAGAAAACACACTATGGCTGCTTAACGGGAAAGGTGAGGTGGGGTGATACATAAAACAAGGGTATCAAATTAGCTCAGATACCGTTCCATAAACCCAATATGTAATAGACAAGACCTACTCCTTGCTCAGAGAACTGGACTCAACACGCCCTATTCACCGCACAAGAATATATCTGACTAATAATAATCGTAAAACCTATGTATTGATATCTCTCTGTTAGTGTGTCAAGTGGGTGTAAAGCGGCATAAACACAGCAGTGAAAAGCAGCTAAACCCCATTATAAAAATAAATTACTTTGAAACACCCATGAAACAAAGACAGTGAAAGAGAGAGAAATTCTTACACAATGCGTTCAGGGGCTGTGATGCAACCTGGATTGACCATATCTAGACGCACAGCTGGATGAGACATAAGGGTGGACACTCTTGGGGCTGAGAGGTTTGGTGAGGTTGGGTGAGCAAACGCAGACCCTTTAAAGGAATACTGCGTGGTACCCATCGCATGGGTCCCAAATCTCCAGGTTCAAGGGCATCTTCCTACATCAAAAACATGCATGAGAAACCCAGAAGATGGTACACCGTGTGATGGGGAAAGGTTTCTAAAACGCACCTCATTTCTCATCTCCTTGTGCCCGGGTTCGCCATTCCAGCCGCTTTACTAGCAAGCTCCCTACTTGGAGCATCAGCACCTTTAACCTCCTGTTCCATACAGGTTGCAATTTGTCCTGAGGATAAACGGGAAGACGTGGAACCAACGAGAGACTAGCTCTTGGTGTTGGGACAGGCACAGGTCACTCTATTTTCCCATCAGAAAGAAGAATTAACCACAGGCTCAGCCTGCCCCCCGGAACCAGAACAGGGCCTGAAGCCATTCTGCGATTTTGCGGCCAGCTCCCATAAAAACGAGTTGTAAAATGGAGGTTCAGGGCACTGCAATTCACAAACCTGCAGAGTTATAAATGATAACCCTCGTCCACAAATATACTGAGGGAAGGCAAAGAAGAGGATTTGAAATCAAGGCAGAATTGCAGGAAACAGATTTCAGGAGGTAGATACGAATCGCCTTTAAAGCACATGAAAAGCAGCAAAACGTTGACAATGATGCCCTTGGCCAAAAAGGGCGTATGCGTTTTTTCCTGAATATATTCAGGAAAAAACGCATACGCCCTTTTTGGCCAACCAAGCCACCTGGAAAGGCAAATCAGCGCTACAAAGAAGTCTCGCTTCCCATCGGTCAAAAGGGCCATGCTGAAAAAAGTGTCAAAACCAGAAATGCAGGACAGGCCATGGAGAAATGGGAGCCTTGCTACACTGATGGGCGGGATGTAAATTGCCAAGAGCCACTCCGGAGAAGTGTCCGGTGAGTCCTGAAACATCTGAAAAACACAGCTTAGAGAGCATAGGGCACTTCCACTCATGGGGGTATAAATTGGGAAAATTAAAAATCAGCAAGACACAAGCACCCCAAAGTTTAGGGCTGCTCTGTTGACCAGGACCTCCACTTCATTCCACCTTAAATATCCCAGGAAAGAGAAAAATGGAGAAAGAAGTTGTGGTCCTTATGTACATTGGAATATCACTCAGCCAGGAAATCAATGTCGTAAGGTTAGTAGCAGCATGATGAGTGGATTTAGGTACGACGATTCTAAGTGAAATAAGTCACACAGAAAAGGACACTTCTCATAAGGTATCACTGATAGAGGGAATGTAAAAACCGTTACACTTGAACTGAATTACAAAACAGAACAGAGTCACACATGCAGAAAACACACTATGGCTGCTTAACGGGAAAGGTGAGGTGGGGTGATACATAAAACAAGGGTATCAAATTAGCTCAGATACCGTTCCATAAACCCAATATGTAATAGACAAGACCTACTCCTTACTCAGAGAACTGGACTCAACACGCCCTATTCACCGCACAAGAATATATCTGACTAATAATAATCGTAAAACCTATGTATTGATATCTCTCTGTTAGTGTGTCAAGTGGGTGTAAAGCGGCATAAACACAGCAGTGAAAAGCAGCTAAACCCCATTATAAAAATAAATTACTTTGAAACACCCATGAAACAAAGACAGTGAAAGAGAGAGAAATTCTTACACAATGCGTTCAGGGGCTGTGATGCAACCTGGATTGACCATATCTAGACGCACAGCTGGATGAGACATAAGGGTGGACACTCTTGGGGCTGAGAGGTTTGGTGAGGTTGGGTGAGCAAACGCAGACCCTTTAAAGGAATACTGCGTGGTACCCATCGCATGGGTCCCAAATCTCCAGGTTCAAGGGCATCTTCCTACATCAAAAACATGCATGAGAAACCCAGAAGATGGTACACCGTGTGATGGGGAAAGGTTTCTAAAACGCACCTCATTTCTCATCTCCTTGTGCCCGGGTTCGCCATTCCAGCCGCTTTACTAGCAAGCTCCCTACTTGGAGCATCAGCACCTTTAACCTCCTGTTCCATGCAGGTTGCAATTTGTCCTGAGGATAAACGGGAAGACATGGAACCAACGAGAGACTAGCTCTTGGTGTTGGGACAGGCACAGGTCACTCTATTTTCCCATCAGAAAGAAGAATTAACCACAGGCTCAGCCTGCCCCCCGGAACCAGAACAGGGCCTGAAGCCATTCTGCGATTTTGCGGCCAGCTCCCATAAAAACGAGTTGTAAAATGGAGGTTCAGGGCACTGCAATTCACAAACCTGCAGAGTTATAAATGATAACTCTCGTCCACAAATATATTGAGGGAAGGCAAAGAAGAGGATTTGAAATCAAGGCAGAATTGCAGGAAACAGATTTCAGGAGGTAGATACGAATCGCCTTTAAAGCACATGAAAAGCGGCAAAACGTTGACAATGATGCCCTTGGCCAAAAAGGGCGTATGCGTTTTTTCCTGAATATATTCAGGAAAAAACGCATACGCCCTTTTTGGCCAACCAAGCCACCTGGAAAGGCAAATCAGCGCTACAAAGAAGTCTCGCTTCCCATCGGTCAAAAGGGCCATGCTGAAAAAAGTGTCAAAACCAGAAATGCAGGACCGGCCATGGAGGAATGGGAGCCTTGCTACACTGATGGGCGGGATGTAAATTGCCAAGAGCCACTCTGGAGAAGTGTCCGGTGAGTCCTGAAACATCTGAAAAACACAGCTTAGAGAGCATAGGGCACTTCCACTCATGGGGGTATAAATTGGGAAAATTAAAAATCAGCAAGACACAAGCACCCCAAAGTTTAGGGCTGCTCTGTTGACCAGGACCTCCACTTCATTCCACCTTAAATATCCCAGGAAAGAGAAAAATGGAGAAAGAAGTTGTGGTCCTTATGTACATTGGAATATCACTCAGCCAGGAAATCAATGTCGTAAGGTTAGTAGCAGCATGATGAGTGGATTTAGGTACGACGATTCTAAGTGAAATAAGTCACACAGAAAAGGACACTTCTCATAAGGTATCACTGATAGAGGGAATGTAAAAACCGTTACACTTGAACTGAATTACAAAACAGAACAGAGTCACACATGCAGAAAACACACTATGGCTGCTTAACGGGAAAGGTGAGGTGGGGTGATACATAAAACAAGGGTATCAAATTAGCTCAGATACCGTTCCATAAACCCAATATGTAATAGACAAGACCTACTCCTTGCTCAGAGAACTGGACTCAGCACGCCCTATTCACCGCACAAGAATATATCTGACTAATAATAATCGTAAAACCTATGTATTGATATCTCTCTGTTAGTGTGTCAAGTGGGTGTAAAGCGGCATAAACACAGCAGTGAAAAGCAGCTAAACCCCATTATAAAAATAAATTACTTTGAAACACCCATGAAACAAAGACAGTGAAAGAGAGAGAAATTCTTACACAATGCGTTCAGGGGCTGTGATGCAACCTGGATTGACCATATCTAGACGCACAGCTGGATGAGACATAAGGGTGGACACTCTTGGGGCTGAGAGGTTTGGTGAGGTTGGGTGAGCAAACGCAGACCCTTTAAAGGAATACTGCGTGGTACCCATCGCATGGGTCCCAAATCTCCAGGTTCAAGGGCATCTTCCTACATCAAAAACATGCATGAGAAACCCAGAAGATGGTACACCGTGTGATGGGGAAAGGTTTCTAAAACGCACCTCATTTCTCATCTCCTTGTGCCCGGGTTCGCCATTCCAGCCGCTTTACTAGCAAGCTCCCTACTTGGAGCATCAGCACCTTTAACCTCCTGTTCCATACAGGTTGCAATTTGTCCTGAGGATAAACGGGAAGACGTGGAACCAACGAGAGACTAGCTCTTGGTGTTGGGACAGGCACAGGTCACTCTATTTTCCCATCAGAAAGAAGAATTAACCACAGGCTCAGCCTGCCCCCCGGAACCAGAACAGGGCCTGAAGCCATTCTGCGATTTTGCGGCCAGCTCCCATAAAAACGAGTTGTAAAATGGAGGTTCAGGACACTGCAATTCACAAACCTGCAGAGTTATAAATGATAACTCTCGTCCACAAATATATTGAGGGAAGGCAAAGAAGAGGATTTGAAATCAAGGCAGAATTGCAGGAAACAGATTTCAGGAGGTAGATACGAATCGCCTTTAAAGCACATGAAAAGCGGCAAAACGTTGACAATGATGCCCTTGGCCAAAAAGTTCGTATGCGTTTTCTCCTGAATATATTCAGGAAAAAACGCATACGCCCTTTTTGGCCAACCAAGCCACCTGGAAAGGCAAATCAGCGCTACAAAGAAGTCTCGCTTCCCATCGGTCAAAAGGGCCATGCTGAAAAAAGTGTCAAAACCAGAAATGCAGGACAGGCCATGGAGAAATGGGAGCCTTGCTACACTGATGGGCGGGATGTAAATTGCCAAGAGCCACTCTGGAGAAGTGTCCGGTGAGTCCTGAAACATCTGAAAAACACAGCTTAGAGAGCATAGGGCACTTCCACTCATGGGGGTATAAATTGGGAAAATTAAAAATCAGCAAGACACAAGCACCCCAAAGTTTAGGGCTGCTCTGTTGACCAGGACCTCCACTTCATTCCACCTTAAATATCCCAGGAAAGAGAAAAATGGAGAAAGAAGTTGTGGTCCTTATGTACATTGGAATATCACTGAGCCAGGAAATCAATGTCGTAAGGTTAGTAGCAGCATGATGAGTGGATTTAGGTACGACGATTCTAAGTGAAATAAGTCACACAGAAAAGGACACTTCTCATAAGGTATCACTGATAGAGGGAATGTAAAAACCGTTACACTTGAACTGAATTACAAAACAGAACAGAGTCACACATGCAGAAAACACACTATGGCTGCTTAACGAGAAAGGTGAGGTGGGGTGATACATAAAACAAGGGTATCAAATTAGCTCAGATACCGTTCCATAAACCCAATATGTAATAGACAAGACCTACTCCTTGCTCAGAGAACTGGACTCAACACGCCCTATTCACCGCACAAGAATATATCTGACTAATAATAATCGTAAAACCTATGTATTGATATCTCTCTGTTAGTGTGTCAAGTGGGTGTAAAGCGGCATAAACACAGCAGTGAAAAGCAGCTAAACCCCATTATAAAAATAAATTACTTTGAAACACCCATGAAACAAAGACAGTGAAAGAGAGAGAAATTCTTACACAATGCGTTCAGGGGCTGTGATGCAACCTGGATTGACCATATCTAGACGCACAGCTGGATGAGACATAAGGGTGGACACTCTTGGGGCTGAGAGGTTTGGTGAGGTTGGGTGAGCAAACGCAGACCCTTTAAAGGAATACTGCGTGGTACCCATCGCATGGGTCCCAAATCTCCAGGTTCAAGGGCATCTTCCTACATCAAAAACATGCATGAGAAACCCAGAAGATGGTACACCGTGTGATGGGGAAAGGTTTCTAAAACGCACCTCATTTCTCATCTCCTTGTGCCCGGGTTCGCCATTCCAGCCGCTTTACTAGCAAGCTCCCTACTTGGAGCATCAGCACCTTTAACCTCCTGTTCCATACAGGTTGCAATTTGTCCTGAGGATAAACGGGAAGACGTGGAACCAACGAGAGACTAGCTCTTGGTGTTGGGACAGGCACAGGTCACTCTATTTTCCCATCAGAAAGAAGAATTAACCACAGGCTCAGCCTGCCCCCCGGAACCAGAACAGGGCCTGAAGCCATTCTGCGATTTTGCGGCCAGCTCCCATAAAAACGAGTTGTAAAATGGAGGTTCAGGGCACTGCAATTCACAAACCTGCAGAGTTATAAATGATAACCCTCGTCCACAAATATACTGAGGGAAGGCAAAGAAGAGGATTTGAAATCAAGGCAGAATTGCAGGAAACAGATTTCAGGAGGTAGATACGAATCGCCTTTAAAGCACATGAAAAGCAGCAAAACGTTGACAATGATGCCCTTGGCCAAAAAGGGCGTATGCGTTTTTTCCTGAATATATTCAGGAAAAAACGCATACGCCCTTTTTGGCCAACCAAGCCACCTGGAAAGGCAAATCAGCGCTACAAAGAAGTCTCGCTTCCCATCGGTCAAAAGGGCCATGCTGAAAAAAGTGTCAAAACCAGAAATGCAGGACAGGCCATGGAGAAATGGGAGCCTTGCTACACTGATGGGCGGGATGTAAATTGCCAAGAGCCACTCCGGAGAAGTGTCCGGTGAGTCCTGAAACATCTGAAAAACACAGCTTAGAGAGCATAGGGCACTTCCACTCATGGGGGTATAAATTGGGAAAATTAAAAATCAGCAAGACACAAGCACCCCAAAGTTTAGGGCTGCTCTGTTGACCAGGACCTCCACTTCATTCCACCTTAAATATCCCAGGAAAGAGAAAAATGGATAAAGAAGTTGTGGTCCTTATGTACATTGGAATATCACTCAGCCAGGAAATCAATGTCGTAAGGTTAGTAGCAGCATGATGAGTGGATTTAGGTACGACGATTCTAAGTGAAATAAGTCACACAGAAAAGGACACTTCTCATAAGGTATCACTGATAGAGGGAATGTAAAAACCGTTACACTTGAACTGAATTACAAAACAGAACAGAGTCACACATGCAGAAAACACACTATGGCTGCTTAACGGGAAAGGTGAGGTGGGGTGATACATAAAACAAGGGTATCAAATTAGCTCAGATACCGTTCCATAAACCCAATATGTAATAGACAAGACCTACTCCTTACTCAGAGAACTGGACTCAACACGCCCTATTCACCGCACAAGAATATATCTGACTAATAATAATCGTAAAACCTATGTATTGATATCTCTCTGTTAGTGTGTCAAGTGGGTGTAAAGCGGCATAAACACAGCAGTGAAAAGCAGCTAAACCCCATTATAAAAATAAATTACTTTGAAACACCCATGAAACAAAGACAGTGAAAGAGAGAGAAATTCTTACACAATGCGTTCAGGGGCTGTGATGCAACCTGGATTGACCATATCTAGACGCACAGCTGGATGAGACATAAGGGTGGACACTCTTGGGGCTGAGAGGTTTGGTGAGGTTGGGTGAGCAAACGCAGACCCTTTAAAGGAATACTGCGTGGTACCCATCGCATGGGTCCCAAATCTCCAGGTTCAAGGGCATCTTCCTACATCAAAAACATGCATGAGAAACCCAGAAGATGGTACACCGTGTGATGGGGAAAGGTTTCTAAAACGCACCTCATTTCTCATCTCCTTGTGCCCGGGTTCGCCATTCCAGCCGCTTTACTAGCAAGCTCCCTACTTGGAGCATCAGCACCTTTAACCTCCTGTTCCATACAGGTTGCAATTTGTCCTGAGGATAAACGGGAAGACGTGGAACCAACGAGAGACTAGCTCTTGGTGTTGGGACAGGCACAGGTCACTCTATTTTCCCATCAGAAAGAAGAATTAACCACAGACTCAGCCTGCCCCCCGGAACCAGAACAGGGCCTGAAGCCATTCTGCGATTTTGCGGCCAGCTCCCATAAAAACGAGTTGTAAAATGGAGGTTCAGGGCACTGCAATTCACAAACCTGCAGAGTTATAAATGATAACTCTCGTCCACAAATATATTGAGGGAAGGCAAAGAAGAGGATTTGAAATCAAGGCAGAATTGCAGGAAACAGATTTCAGGAGGTAGATACGAATCGCCTTTAAAGCACATGAAAAGCGGCAAAACGTTGACAATGATGCCCTTGGCCAAAAAGTTCGTATGCGTTTTTTCCTGAATATATTCAGGAAAAAACGCATACGCCCTTTTTGGCCAACCAAGCCACCTGGAAAGGCAAATCAGCGCTACAAAGAAGTCTCGCTTCCCATCGGTCAAAAGGGCCATGCTGAAAAAAGTGTCAAAACCAGAAATGCAGGACAGGCCATGGAGAAATGGGAGCCTTGCTACACTGATGGGCGGGATGTAAATTGCCAAGAGCCACTCTGGAGAAGTGTCCGGTGAGTCCTGAAACATCTGAAAAACACAGCTTAGAGAGCATAGGGCACTTCCACTCATGGGGGTATAAATTGGGAAAATTAAAAATCAGCAAGACACAAGCACCCCAAAGTTTAGGGCTGCTCTGTTGACCAGGACCTCCACTTCATTCCACCTTAAATATCCCAGGAAAGAGAAAAATGGAGAAAGAAGTTGTGGTCCTTATGTACATTGGAATATCACTCAGCCAGGAAATCAATGTCGTAAGGTTAGTAGCAGCATGATGAGTGGATTTAGGTACGACGATTCTAAGTGAAATAAGTCACACAGAAAAGGACACTTCTCATAAGGTATCACTGATAGAGGGAATGTAAAAACCGTTACACTTGAACTGAATTACAAAACAGAACAGAGTCACACATGCAGAAAACACACTATGGCTGCTTAACGGGAAAGGTGAGGTGGGGTGATACATAAAACAAGGGTATCAAATTAGCTCAGATACCGTTCCATAAACCCAATATGTAATAGACAAGACCTACTCCTTGCTCAGAGAACTGGACTCAACACGCCCTATTCACCGCACAAGAATATATCTGACTAATAATAATCGTAAAACCTATGTATTGATATCTCTCTGTTAGTGTGTCAAGTGGGTGTAAAGCGGCATAAACACAGCAGTGAAAAGCAGCTAAACCCCATTATAAAAATAAATTACTTTGAAACACCCATGAAACAAAGACAGTGAAAGAGAGAGAAATTCTTACACAATGCGTTCAGGGGCTGTGATGCAACCTGGATTGACCATATCTAGACGCACAGCTGGATGAGACATAAGGGTGGACACTCTTGGGGCTGAGAGGTTTGGTGAGGTTGGGTGAGCAAACGCAGACCCTTTAAAGGAATACTGCGTGGTACCCATCGCATGGGTCCCAAATCTCCAGGTTCAAGGGCATCTTCCTACATCAAAAACATGCATGAGAAACCCAGAAGATGGTACACCGTGTGATGGGGAAAGGTTTCTAAAACGCACCTCATTTCTCATCTCCTTGTGCCCGGGTTCGCCATTCCAGCCGCTTTACTAGCAAGCTCCCTACTTGGAGCATCAGCACCTTTAACCTCCTGTTCCATACAGGTTGCAATTTGTCCTGAGGATAAACGGGAAGACGTGGAACCAACGAGAGACTAGCTCTTGGTGTTGGGACAGGCACAGGTCACTCTATTTTCCCATCAGAAAGAAGAATTAACCACAGGCTCAGCCTGCCCCCCGGAACCAGAACAGGGCCTGAAGCCATTCTGCGATTTTGCGGCCAGCTCCCATAAAAACGAGTTGTAAAATGGAGGTTCAGGGCACTGCAATTCACAAACCTGCAGAGTTATAAATGATAACCCTCGTCCACAAATATACTGAGGGAAGGCAAAGAAGAGGATTTGAAATCAAGGCAGAATTGCAGGAAACAGATTTCAGGAGGTAGATACGAATCGCCTTTAAAGCACATGAAAAGCAGCAAAACGTTGACAATGATGCCCTTGGCCAAAAAGGGCATATGCGTTTTTTCCTGAATATATTCAGGAAAAAACGCATACGCCCTTTTTGGCCAACCAAGCCACCTGGAAAGGCAAATCAGCGCTACAAAGAAGTCTCGCTTCCCATCGGTCAAAAGGGCCATGCTGAAAAAAGTGTCAAAACCAGAAATGCAGGACAGGCCATGGAGAAATGGGAGCCTTGCTACACTGATGGGCGGGATGTAAATTGCCAAGAGCCACTCCGGAGAAGTGTCCGGTGAGTCCTGAAACATCTGAAAAACACAGCTTAGAGAGCATAGGGCACTTCCACTCATGGGGGTATAAATTGGGAAAATTAAAAATCAGCAAGACACAAGCACCCCAAAGTTTAGGGCTGCTCTGTTGACCAGGACCTCCACTTCATTCCACCTTAAATATCCCAGGAAAGAGAAAAATGGATAAAGAAGTTGTGGTCCTTATGTACAATGGAATATCACTCAGCCAGGAAATCAATGTCGTAAGGTTAGTAGCAGCATGATGAGTGGATTTAGGTACGACGATTCTAAGTGAAATAAGTCACACAGAAAAGGACACTTCTCATAAGGTATCACTGATAGAGGGAATGTAAAAACCGTTACACTTGAACTGAATTACAAAACAGAACAGAGTCACACATGCAGAAAACACACTATGGCTGCTTAACGGGAAAGGTGAGGTGGGGTGATACATAAAACAAGGGTATCAAATTAGCTCAGATACCGTTCCATAAACCCAATATGTAATAGACAAGACCTACTCCTTGCTCAGAGAACTGGACTCAGCACGCCCTATTCACCGCACAAGAATATATCTGACTAATAATAATCGTAAAACCTATGTATTGATATCTCTCTGTTAGTGTGTCAAGTGGGTGTAAAGTGGCATAAACACAGCAGTGAAAAGCAGCTAAACCCCATTATAAAAATAAATTACTTTGAAACACCCATGAAACAAAGACAGTGAAAGAGAGAGAAATTCTTACACAATGCGTTCAGGGGCTGTGATGCAACCTGGATTGACCATATCTAGACGCACAGCTGGATGAGACATAAGGGTGGACACTCTTGGGGCTGAGAGGTTTGGTGAGGTTGGGTGAGCAAACGCAGACCCTTTAAAGGAATACTGCGTGGTACCCATCGCATGGGTCCCAAATCTCCAGGTTCAAGGGCATCTTCCTACATCAAAAACATGCATGAGAAACCCAGAAGATGGTACACCGTGTGATGGGGAAAGGTTTCTAAAACGCACCTCATTTCTCATCTCCTTGTGCCCGGGTTCGCCATTCCAGCCGCTTTACTAGCAAGCTCCATACTTGGAGCATCAGCACCTTTAACCTCCTGTTCCATGCAGGTTGCAATTTGTCCTGAGGATAAACGGGAAGACGTGGAACCAACGAGAGACTAGCTCTTGGTGTTGGGACAGGCACAGGTCACTCTATTTTCCCATCAGAAAGAAGAATTAACCACAGGCTCAGCCTGCCCCCCGGAACCAGAACAGGGCCTGAAGCCATTCTGCGATTTTGCGGCCAGCTCCCATAAAAACGAGTTGTAAAATGGAGGTTCAGGGCACTGCAATTCACAAACCTGCAGAGTTATAAATGATAACTCTCGTCCACAAATATATTGAGGGAAGGCAAAGAAGAGGATTTGAAATCAAGGCAGAATTGCAGGAAACAGATTTCAGGAGGTAGATACGAATCGCCTTTAAAGCACATGAAAAGCGGCAAAACGTTGACAATGATGCCCTTGGCCAAAAAGGGCGTATGCGTTTTTTCCTGAATATATTCAGGAAAAAACGCATACGCCCTTTTTGGCCAACCAAGCCACCTGGAAAGGCAAATCAGCGCTACAAAGAAGTCTCGCTTCCCATCGGTCAAAAGGGCCATGCTGAAAAAAGTGTCAAAACCAGAAATGCAGGACCGGCCATGGAGAAATGGGAGCCTTGCTACACTGATGGGCGGGATGTAAATTCCCAAGAGCCACTCCGGAGAAGTGTCCGGTGAGTCCTGAAACATCTGAAAAACACAGCTTAGAGAGCATAGGGCACTTCCACTCATGGGGGTATAAATTGGGAAAATTAAAAATCAGCAAGACACAAGCACCCCAAAGTTTAGGGCTCCTCTGTTGACCAGGACCTCCACTTCATTCCACCTTAAATATCCCAGGAAAGAGAAAAATGGATAAAGAAGTTGTGGTCCTTATGTACAATGGAATATCACTCAGCCAGGAAATCAATGTCGTAAGGTTAGTAGCAGCATGATGAGTGGATTTAGGTACGACGATTCTAAGTGAAATAAGTCACACAGAAAAGGACACTTCTCATAAGGTATCACTGATAGAGGGAATGTAAAAACCGTTACACTTGAACTGAATTACAAAACAGAACAGAGTCACACATGCAGAAAACACACTATGGCTGCTTAACGGGAAAGGTGAGGTGGGGTGATACATAAAACAAGGGTATCAAATTAGCTCAGATACCGTTCCATAAACCCAATATGTAATAGACAAGACCTACTCCTTGCTCAGAGAACTGGACTCAACACGCCCTATTCACCGCACAAGAATATATCTGACTAATAATAATCGTAAAACCTATGTATTGATATCTCTCTGTTAGTGTGTCAAGTGGGTGTAAAGCGGCATAAACACAGCAGTGAAAAGCAGCTAAACCCCATTATAAAAATAAATTACTTTGAAACACCCATGAAACAAAGACAGTGAAAGAGAGAGAAATTCTTACACAATGCGTTCAGGGGCTGTGATGCAACCTGGATTGACCATATCTAGACGCACAGCTGGATGAGACATAAGGGTGGACACTCTTGGGGCTGAGAGGTTTGGTGAGGTTGGGTGAGCAAACCCAGACCCTTTAAAGGAATACTGCGTGGTACCCATCGCATGGGTCCCAAATCTCCAGGTTCAAGGGCATCTTCCTACATCAAAAACATGCATGAGAAACCCAGAAGATGGTACACCGTGTGATGGGGAAAGGTTTCTAAAACGCACCTCATTTCTCAACTCCTTGTGCCCGGGTTCGCCATTCCAGCCGCTTTACTAGCAAGCTCCATACTTGGAGCATCAGCACCTTTAACCTCCTGTTCCATGCAGGTTGCAATTTGTCCTGAGGATAAACGGGAAGACGTGGAACCAACGAGAGACTAGCTCTTGGTGTTGGGACAGGCACAGGTCACTCTATTTTCCCATCAGAAAGAAGAATTAACCACAGGCTCAGCCTGCCCCCCGGAACCAGAACAGGGCCTGAAGCCATTCTGCGATTTTGCGGCCAGCTCCCATAAAAACGAGTTGTAAAATGGAGGTTCAGGGCACTGCAATTCACAAACCTGCAGAGTTATAAATGATAACTGTCGTCCACAAATATATTGAGGGAAGGCAAAGAAGAGGATTTGAAATCAAGGCAGAATTGCAGGAAACAGATTTCAGGAGGTAGATACGAATCGCCTTTAAAGCACATGAAAAGCGGCAAAACGTTGACAATGATGCCCTTGGCCAAAAAGGGCGTATGCGTTTTTTCCTGAATATATTCAGGAAAAAACGCATACGCCCTTTTTGGCCAACCAAGCCACCTGGAAAGGCAAATCAGCGCTACAAAGAAGTCTCGCTTCCCATCGGTCAAAAGGGCCATGCTGAAAAAAGTGTCAAAACCAGAAATGCAGGACCGGCCATGGAGAAATGGGAGCCTTGCTACACTGATGGGCGGGATGTAAATTCCCAAGAGCCACTCCGGAGAAGTGTCCGGTGAGTCCTGAAACATCTGAAAAACACAGCTTAGAGAGCATAGGGCACTTCCACTCATGGGGGTATAAATTGGGAAAATTAAAAATCAGCAAGACACAAGCACCCCAAAGTTTAGGGCTCCTCTGTTGACCAGGACCTCCACTTCATTCCACCTTAAATATCCCAGGAAAGAGAAAAATGGATAAAGAAGTTGTGGTCCTTATGTACAATGGAATATCACTCAGCCAGGAAATCAATGTCGTAAGGTTAGTAGCAGCATGATGAGTGGATTTAGGTACGACGATTCTAAGTGAAATAAGTCACACAGAAAAGGACACTTCTCATAAGGTATCACTGATAGAGGGAATGTAAAAACCGTTACACTTGAACTGAATTACAAAACAGAACAGAGTCACACATGCAGAAAACACACTATGGCTGCTTAACGGGAAAGGTGAGGTGGGGTGATACATAAAACAAGGGTATCAAATTAGCTCAGATACCGTTCCATAAACCCAATATGTAATAGACAAGACCTACTCCTTGCTCAGAGAACTGGACTCAGCACGCCCTATTCACCGCACAAGAATATATCTGACTAATAATAATCGTAAAACCTATGTATTGATATCTCTCTGTTAGTGTGTCAAGTGGGTGTAAAGCGGCATAAACACAGCAGTGAAAAGCAGCTAAACCCCATTATAAAAATAAATTACTTTGAAACACCCATGAAACAAAGACAGTGAAAGAGAGAGAAATTCTTACACAATGCGTTCAGGGGCTGTGATGCAACCTGGATTGACCATATCTAGACGCACAGCTGGATGAGACATAAGGGTGGACACTCTTGGGGCTGAGAGGTTTGGTGAGGTTGGGTGAGCAAACGCAGACCCTTTAAAGGAATACTGCGTGGTACCCATCGCATGGGTCCCAAATCTCCAGGTTCAAGGGCATCTTCCTACATCAAAAACATGCATGAGAAACCCAGAAGATGGTACACCGTGTGATGGGGAAAGGTTTCTAAAACGCACCTCATTTCTCAACTCCTTGTGCCCGGGTTCGCCATTCCAGCCGCTTTACTAGCAAGCTCCATACTTGGAGCATCAGCACCTTTAACCTCCTGTTCCATGCAGGTTGCAATTTGTCCTGAGGATAAACGGGAAGACGTGGAACCAACGAGAGACTAGCTCTTGGTGTTGGGACAGGCACAGGTCACTCTATTTTCCCATCAGAAAGAAGAATTAACCACAGGCTCAGCCTGCCCCCCGGAACCAGAACAGGGCCTGAAGCCATTCTGCGATTTTGCGGCCAGCTCCCATAAAAACGAGTTGTAAAATGGAGGTTCAGGGCACTGCAATTCACAAACCTGCAGAGTTATAAATGATAACTCTCGTCCACAAATATATTGAGGGAAGGCAAAGAAGAGGATTTGAAATCAAGGCAGAATTGCAGGAAACAGATTTCAGGAGGTAGATACGAATCGCCTTTAAAGCACATGAAAAGCGGCAAAACGTTGACAATGATGCCCTTGGCCAAAAAGGGCGTATGCGTTTTTTCCTGAATATATTCAGGAAAAAACGCATACGCCCTTTTTGGCCAACCAAGCCACCTGGAAAGGCAAATCAGTGCTACAAAGAAGTCTCGCTTCCCATCGGTCAAAAGGGCCATGCTGAAAAAAGTGTCAAAACCAGAAATGCAGGACCGGCCATGGAGGAATGGGAGCCTTGCTACACTGATGGGCGGGATGTAAATTGCCAAGAGCCACTCTGGAGAAGTGTCCGGTGAGTCCTGAAACATCTGAAAAACACAGCTTAGAGAGCATAGGGCACTTCCACTCATGGGGGTATAAATTGGGAAAATTAAAAATCAGCAAGACACAAGCACCCCAAAGTTTAGGGCTGCTCTGTTGACCAGGACCTCCACTTCATTCCACCTTAAATATCCCAGGAAAGAGAAAAATGGATAAAGAAGTTGTGGTCCTTATGTACATTGGAATATCACTCAGCCAGGAAATCAATGTCGTAAGGTTAGTAGCAGCATGATGAGTGGATTTAGGTACGACGATTCTAAGTGAAATAAGTCACACAGAAAAGGACACTTCTCATAAGGTATCACTGATAGAGGGAATGTAAAAACCGTTACACTTGAACTGAATTACAAAACAGAACAGAGTCACACATGCAGAAAACACACTATGGCTGCTTAACGGGAAAGGTGAGGTGGGGTGATACATAAAACAAGGGTATCAAATTAGCTCAGATACCGTTCCATAAACCCAATATGTAATAGACAAGACCTACTCCTTGCTCAGAGAACTGGACTCAACACGCCCTATTCACCGCACAAGAATATATCTGACTAATAATAATCGTAAAACCTATGTATTGATATCTCTCTGTTAGTGTGTCAAGTGGGTGTAAAGCGGCATAAACACAGCAGTGAAAAGCAGCTAAACCCCATTATAAAAATAAATTACTTTGAAACACCCATGAAACAAAGACAGTGAAAGAGAGAGAAATTCTTACACAATGCGTTCAGGGGCTGTGATGCAACCTGGATTGACCATATCTAGACGCACAGCTGGATGAGACATAAGGGTGGACACTCTTGGGGCTGAGAGGTTTGGTGAGGTTGGGTGAGCAAACGCAGACCCTTTAAAGGAATACTGCGTGGTACCCATCGCATGGGTCCCAAATCTCCAGGTTCAAGGGCATCTTCCTACATCAAAAACATGCATGAGAAACCCAGAAGATGGTACACCGTGTGATGGGGAAAGGTTTCTAAAACGCACCTCATTTCTCATCTCCTTGTGCCCGGGTTCGCCATTCCAGCCGCTTTACTAGCAAGCTCCCTACTTGGAGCATCAGCACCTTTAACCTCCTGTTCCATACAGGTTGCAATTTGTCCTGAGGATAAACGGGAAGACGTGGAACCAACGAGAGACTAGCTCTTGGTGTTGGGACAGGCACAGGTCACTCTATTTTCCCATCAGAAAGAAGAATTAACCACAGGCTCAGCCTGCCCCCCGGAACCAGAACAGGGCCTGAAGCCATTCTGCGATTTTGCGGCCAGCTCCCATAAAAACGAGTTGTAAAATGGAGGTTCAGGGCACTGCAATTCACAAACCTGCAGAGTTATAAATGATAACTCTCGTCCACAAATATATTGAGGGAAGGCAAAGAAGAGGATTTGAAATCAAGGCAGAATTGCAGGAAACAGATTTCAGGAGGTAGATACGAATCGCCTTTAAAGCACATGAAAAGCGGCAAAACGTTGACAATGATGCCCTTGGCCAAAAAGTTCGTATGCGTTTTTTCCTGAATATATTCAGGAAAAAACGCATACGCCCTTTTTGGCCAACCAAGCCACCTGGAAAGGCAAATCAGCGCTACAAAGAAGTCTCGCTTCCCATCGGTCAAAAGGGCCATGCTGAAAAAAGTGTCAAAACCAGAAATGCAGGACAGGCCATGGAGAAATGGGAGCCTTGCTACACTGATGGGCGGGATGTAAATTGCCAAGAGCCACTCTGGAGAAGTGTCCGGTGAGTCCTGAAACATCTGAAAAACACAGCTTAGAGAGCATAGGGCACTTCCACTCATGGGGGTATAAATTGGGAAAATTAAAAATCAGCAAGACACAAGCACCCCAAAGTTTAGGGCTGCTCTGTTGACCAGGACCTCCACTTCATTCCACCTTAAATATCCCAGGAAAGAGAAAAATGGAGAAAGAAGTTGTGGTCCTTATGTACATTGGAATATCACTCAGCCAGGAAATCAATGTCGTAAGGTTAGTAGCAGCATGATGAGTGGATTTAGGTACGACGATTCTAAGTGAAATAAGTCACACAGAAAAGGACACTTCTCATAAGGTATCACTGATAGAGGGAATGTAAAAACCGTTACACTTGAACTGAATTACAAAACAGAACAGAGTCACACATGCAGAAAACACACTATGGCTGCTTAACGGGAAAGGTGAGGTGGGGTGATACATAAAACAAGGGTATCAAATTAGCTCAGATACCGTTCCATAAACCCAATATGTAATAGACAAGACCTACTCCTTGCTCAGAGAACTGGACTCAACACGCCCTATTCACCGCACAAGAATATATCTGACTAATAATAATCGTAAAACCTATGTATTGATATCTCTCTGTTAGTGTGTCAAGTGGGTGTAAAGCGGCATAAACACAGCAGTGAAAAGCAGCTAAACCCCATTATAAAAATAAATTACTTTGAAACACCCATGAAACAAAGACAGTGAAAGAGAGAGAAATTCTTACACAATGCGTTCAGGGGCTGTGATGCAACCTGGATTGACCATATCTAGACGCACAGCTGGATGAGACATAAGGGTGGACACTCTTGGGGCTGAGAGGTTTGGTGAGGTTGGGTGAGCAAACGCAGACCCTTTAAAGGAATACTGCGTGGTACCCATCGCATGGGTCCCAAATCTCCAGGTTCAAGGGCATCTTCCTACATCAAAAACATGCATGAGAAACCCAGAAGATGGTACACCGTGTGATGGGGAAAGGTTTCTAAAACGCACCTCATTTCTCATCTCCTTGTGCCCGGGTTCGCCATTCCAGCTGCTTTACTAGCAAGCTCCCTACTTGGAGCATCAGCACCTTTAACCTCCTGTTCCATACAGGTTGCAATTTGTCCTGAGGATAAACGGGAAGACGTGGAACCAACGAGAGACTAGCTCTTGGTGTTGGGACAGGCACAGGTCACTCTATTTTCCCATCAGAAAGAAGAATTAACCACAGGCTCAGCCTGCCCCCCGGAACCAGAACAGGGCCTGAAGCCATTCTGCGATTTTGCGGCCAGCTCCCATAAAAACGAGTTGTAAAATGGAGGTTCAGGGCACTGCAATTCACAAACCTGCAGAGTTATAAATGATAACTCTCGTCCACAAATATATTGAGGGAAGGCAAAGAAGAGGATTTGAAATCAAGGCAGAATTGCAGGAAACAGATTTCAGGAGGTAGATACGAATCGCCTTTAAAGCACATGAAAAGCGGCAAAACGTTGACAATGATGCCCTTGGCCAAAAAGTTCGTATGCGTTTTTTCCTGAATATATTCAGGAAAAAACGCATACGCCCTTTTTGGCCAACCAAGCCACCTGGAAAGGCAAATCAGCGCTACAAAGAAGTCTCGCTTCCCATCGGTCAAAAGGGCCATGCTGAAAAAAGTGTCAAAACCAGAAATGCAGGACAGGCCATGGAGAAATGGGAGCCTTGCTACACTGATGGGCGGGATGTAAATTGCCAAGAGCCACTCTGGAGAAGTGTCCGGTGAGTCCTGAAACATCTGAAAAACACAGCTTAGAGAGCATAGGGCACTTCCACTCATGGGGGTATAAATTGGGAAAATTAAAAATCAGCAAGACACAAGCACCCCAAAGTTTAGGGCTGCTCTGTTGACCAGGACCTCCACTTCATTCCACCTTAAATATCCCAGGAAAGAGAAAAATGGAGAAAGAAGTTGTGGTCCTTATGTACATTGGAATATCACTCAGCCAGGAAATCAATGTCGTAAGGTTAGTAGCAGCATGATGAGTGGATTTAGGTACGACGATTCTAAGTGAAATAAGTCACACAGAAAAGGACACTTCTCATAAGGTATCACTGATAGAGGGAATGTAAAAACCGTTACACTTGAACTGAATTACAAAACAGAACAGAGTCACACATGCAGAAAACACACTATGGCTGCTTAACGGGAAAGGTGAGGTGGGGTGATACATAAAACAAGGGTATCAAATTAGCTCAGATACCGTTCCATAAACCCAATATGTAATAGACAAGACCTACTCCTTGCTCAGAGAACTGGACTCAACACGCCCTATTCACCGCACAAGAATATATCTGACTAATAATAATCGTAAAACCTATGTATTGATATCTCTCTGTTAGTGTGTCAAGTGGGTGTAAAGCGGCATAAACACAGCAGTGAAAAGCAGCTAAACCCCATTATAAAAATAAATTACTTTGAAACACCCATGAAACAAAGACAGTGAAAGAGAGAGAAATTCTTACACAATGCGTTCAGGGGCTGTGATGCAACCTGGATTGACCATATCTAGACGCACAGCTGGATGAGACATAAGGGTGGACACTCTTGGGGCTGAGAGGTTTGGTGAGGTTGGGTGAGCAAACGCAGACCCTTTAAAGGAATACTGCGTGGTACCCATCGCATGGGTCCCAAATCTCCAGGTTCAAGGGCATCTTCCTACATCAAAAACATGCATGAGAAACCCAGAAGATGGTACACCGTGTGATGGGGAAAGGTTTCTAAAACGCACCTCATTTCTCATCTCCTTGTGCCCGGGTTCGACATTCCAGCCGCTTTACTAGCAAGCTCCCTACTTGGAGCATCAGCACCTTTAACCTCCTGTTCCATACAGGTTGCAATTTGTCCTGAGGATAAACGGGAAGACGTGGAACCAACGAGAGACTAGCTCTTGGTGTTGGGACAGGCACAGGTCACTCTATTTTCCCATCAGAAAGAAGAATTAACCACAGGCTCAGCCTGCCCCCCGGAACCAGAACAGGGCCTGAAGCCATTCTGCGATTTTGCGGCCAGCTCCCATAAAAACGAGTTGTAAAATGGAGGTTCAGGGCACTGCAATTCACAAACCTGCAGAGTTATAAATGATAACCCTCGTCCACAAATATATTGAGGGAAGGCAAAGAAGAGGATTTGAAATCAAGGCAGAATTGCAGGAAACAGATTTCAGGAGGTAGATACGAATCGCCTTTAAAGCACATGAAAAGCGGCAAAACGTTGACAATGATGCCCTTGGCCAAAAAGGGCGTATGCGTTTTTTCCTGAATATATTCAGGAAAAAACGCATACGCCCTTTTTGGCCAACCAAGCCACCTGGAAAGGCAAATCAGCGCTACAAAGAAGTCTCGCTTCCCATCGGTCAAAAGGGCCATGCTGAAAAAAGTGTCAAAACCAGAAATGCAGGACAGGCCATGGAGAAATGGGAGCCTTGCTACACTGATGGGCGGGATGTAAATTGCCAAGAGCCACTCTGGAGAAGTGTCCGGTGAGTCCTGAAACATCTGAAAAACACAGCTTAGAGAGCATAGGGCACTTCCACTCATGGGGGTATAAATTGGGAAAATTAAAAATCAGCAAGACACAAGCACCCCAAAGTTTAGGGCTGCTCTGTTGACCAGGACCTCCACTTCATTCCACCTTAAATATCCCAGGAAAGAGAAAAATGGAGAAAGAAGTTGTGGTCCTTATGTACATTGGAATATCACTCAGCCAGGAAATCAATGTCGTAAGGTTAGTAGCAGCATGATGAGTGGATTTAGGTACGACGATTCTAAGTGAAATAAGTCACACAGAAAAGGACACTTCTCATAAGGTATCACTGATAGAGGGAATGTAAAAACCGTTACACTTGAACTGAATTACAAAACAGAACAGAGTCACACATGCAGAAAACACACTATGGCTGCTTAACGGGAAAGGTGAGGTGGGGTGATACATAAAACAAGGGTATCAAATTAGCTCAGATACCGTTCCATAAACCCAATATGTAATAGACAAGACCTACTCCTTGCTCAGAGAACTGGACTCAACACGCCCTATTCACCGCACAAGAATATATCTGACTAATAATAATCGTAAAACCTATGTATTGATATCTCTCTGTTAGTGTGTCAAGTGGGTGTAAAGCGGCATAAACACAGCAGTGAAAAGCAGCTAAACCCCATTATAAAAATAAATTACTTTGAAACACCCATGAAACAAAGACAGTGAAAGAGAGAGAAATTCTTACACAATGCGTTCAGGGGCTGTGATGCAACCTGGATTGACCATATCTAGACGCACAGCTGGATGAGACATAAGGGTGGACACTCTTGGGGCTGAGAGGTTTGGTGAGGTTGGGTGAGCAAACGCAGACCCTTTAAAGGAATACTGCGTGGTACCCATCGCATGGGTCCCAAATCTCCAGGTTCAAGGGCATCTTCCTACATCAAAAACATGCATGAGAAACCCAGAAGATGGTACACCGTGTGATGGGGAAAGGTTTCTAAAACGCACCTCATTTCTCATCTCCTTGTGCCCGGGTTCGACATTCCAGCCGCTTTACTAGCAAGCTCCCTACTTGGAGCATCAGCACCTTTAACCTCCTGTTCCATACAGGTTGCAATTTGTCCTGAGGATAAACGGGAAGACGTGGAACCAACGAGAGACTAGCTCTTGGTGTTGGGACAGGCACAGGTCACTCTATTTTCCCATCAGAAAGAAGAATTAACCACAGGCTCAGCCTGCCCCCCGGAACCAGAACAGGGCCTGAAGCCATTCTGCGATTTTGCGGCCAGCTCCCATAAAAACGAGTTGTAAAATGGAGGTTCAGGGCACTGCAATTCACAAACCTGCAGAGTTATAAATGATAACCCTCGTCCACAAATATATTGAGGGAAGGCAAAGAAGAGGATTTGAAATCAAGGCAGAATTGCAGGAAACAGATTTCAGGAGGTAGATACGAATCGCCTTTAAAGCACATGAAAAGCGGCAAAACGTTGACAATGATGCCCTTGGCCAAAAAGGGCGTATGCGTTTTTTCCTGAATATATTCAGGAAAAAACGCATACGCCCTTTTTGGCCAACCAAGCCACCTGGAAAGGCAAATCAGCGCTACAAAGAAGTCTCGCTTCCCATCGGTCAAAAGGGCCATGCTGAAAAAAGTGTCAAAACCAGAAATGCAGGACAGGCCATGGAGAAATGGGAGCCTTGCTACACTGATGGGCGGGATGTAAATTGCCAAGAGCCACTCTGGAGAAGTGTCCGGTGAGTCCTGAAACATCTGAAAAACACAGCTTAGAGAGCATAGGGCACTTCCACTCATGGGGGTATAAATTGGGAAAATTAAAAATCAGCAAGACACAAGCACCCCAAAGTTTAGGGCTGCTCTGTTGACCAGGACCTCCACTTCATTCCACCTTAAATATCCCAGGAAAGAGAAAAATGGAGAAAGAAGTTGTGGTCCTTATGTACATTGGAATATCACTCAGCCAGGAAATCAATGTCGTAAGGTTAGTAGCAGCATGATGAGTGGATTTAGGTACGACGATTCTAAGTGAAATAAGTCACACAGAAAAGGACACTTCTCATAAGGTATCACTGATAGAGGGAATGTAAAAACCGTTACACTTGAACTGAATTACAAAACAGAACAGAGTCACACATGCAGAAAACACACTATGGCTGCTTAACGGGAAAGGTGAGGTGGGGTGAAACATAAAACAAGGGTATCAAATTAGCTCAGATACCGTTCCATAAACCCAATATGTAATAGACAAGACCTACTCCTTGCTCAGAGAACTGGACTCAGCACGCCCTATTCACCGCACAAGAATATATCTGACTAATAATAATCGTAAAACCTATGTATTGATATCTCTCTGTTAGTGTGTCAAGTGGGTGTAAAGCGGCATAAACACAGCAGTGAAAAGCAGCTAAACCCCATTATAAAAATAAATTACTTTGAAACACCCATGAAACAAAGACAGTGAAAGAGAGAGAAATTCTTACACAATGCGTTCAGGGGCTGTGATGCAACCTGGATTGACCATATCTAGACGCACAGCTGGATGAGACATAAGGGTGGACACTCTTGGGGCTGAGAGGTTTGGTGAGGTTGGGTGAGCAAACGCAGACCCTTTAAAGGAATACTGCGTGGTACCCATCGCATGGGTCCCAAATCTCCAGGTTCAAGGGCATCTTCCTACATCAAAAACATGCATGAGAAACCCAGAAGATGGTACACCGTGTGATGGGGAAAGGTTTCTAAAACGCACCTCATTTCTCATCTCCTTGTGCCCGGGTTCGCCATTCCAGCCGCTTTACTAGCAAGCTCCGTACTTGGAGCATCAGCACCTTTAACCTCCTGTTCCATGCAGGTTGCAATTTGTCCTGAGGATAAACGGGAAGACGTGGAACCAACGAGAGACTAGCTCTTGGTGTTGGGACAGGCACAGGTCACTCTATTTTCCCATCAGAAAGAAGAATTAACCACAGGCTCAGCCTGCCCCCCGGAACCAGAACAGGGCCTGAAGCCATTCTGCGATTTTGCGGCCAGCTCCCATAAAAACGAGTTGTAAAATGGAGGTTCAGGGCACTGCAATTCACAAACCTGCAGAGTTATAAATGATAACTCTCGTCCACAAATATATTGAGGGAAGGCAAAGAAGAGGATTTGAAATCAAGGCAGAATTGCAGGAAACAGATTTCAGGAGGTAGATACGAATCGCCTTTAAAGCACATGAAAAGCGGCAAAACGTTGACAATGATGCCCTTGGCCAAAAAGGGCGTATGCGTTTTTTCCTGAATATATTCAGGAAAAAACGCATACGCCCTTTTTGGCCAACCAAGCCACCTGGAAAGGCAAATCAGCGCTACAAAGAAGTCTCGCTTCCCATCGGTCAAAAGGGCCATGCTGAAAAAAGTGTCAAAACCAGAAATGCAGGACAGGCCATGGAGAAATGGGAGCCTTGCTACACTGATGGGCGGGATGTAAATTGCCAAGAGCCACTCTGGAGAAGTGTCCGGTGAGTCCTGAAACATCTGAAAAACACAGCTTAGAGAGCATAGGGCACTTCCACTCATGGGGGTATAAATTGGGAAAATTAAAAATCAGCAAGACACAAGCACCCCAAAGTTTAGGGCTGCTCTGTTGACCAGGACCTCCACTTCATTCCACCTTAAATATCCCAGGAAAGAGAAAAATGGAGAAAGAAGTTGTGGTCCTTATGTACATTGGAATATCACTCAGCCAGGAAATCAATGTCGTAAGGTTAGTAGCAGCATGATGAGTGGATTTAGGTACGACGATTCTAAGTGAAATAAGTCACACAGAAAAGGACACTTCTCATAAGGTATCACTGATAGAGGGAATGTAAAAACCGTTACACTTGAACTGAATTACAAAACAGAACAGAGTCACACATGCAGAAAACACACTATGGCTGCTTAACGGGAAAGGTGAGGTGGGGTGATACATAAAACAAGGGTATCAAATTAGCTCAGATACCGTTCCATAAACCCAATATGTAATAGACAAGACCTACTCCTTGCTCAGAGAACTGGACTCAACACGCCCTATTCACCGCACAAGAATATATCTGACTAATAATAATCGTAAAACCTATGTATTGATATCTCTCTGTTAGTGTGTCAAGTGGGTGTAAAGCGGCATAAACACAGCAGTGAAAAGCAGCTAAACCCCATTATAAAAATAAATTACTTTGAAACACCCATGAAACAAAGACAGTGAAAGAGAGAGAAATTCTTACACAATGCGTTCAGGGGCTGTGATGCAACCTGGATTGACCATATCTAGACGCACAGCTGGATGAGACATAAGGGTGGACACTCTTGGGGCTGAGAGGTTTGGTGAGGTTGGGTGAGCAAACGCAGACCCTTTAAAGGAATACTGCGTGGTACCCATCGCATGGGTCCCAAATCTCCAGGTTCAAGGGCATCTTCCTACATCAAAAACATGCATGAGAAACCCAGAAGATGGTACACCGTGTGATGGGGAAAGGTTTCTAAAACGCACCTCATTTCTCATCTCCTTGTGCCCGGGTTCGCCATTCCAGCCGCTTTACTAGCAAGCTCCCTACTTGGAGCATCAGCACCTTTAACCTCCTGTTCCATACAGGTTGCAATTTGTCCTGAGGATAAACGGGAAGACGTGGAACCAACGAGAGACTAGCTCTTGGTGTTGGGACAGGCACAGGTCACTCTATTTTCCCATCAGAAAGAAGAATTAACCACAGGCTCAGCCTGCCCCCCGGAACCAGAACAGGGCCTGAAGCCATTCTGCGATTTTGCGGCCAGCTCCCATAAAAACGAGTTGTAAAATGGAGGTTCAGGGCACTGCAATTCACAAACCTGCAGAGTTATAAATGATAACTCTCGTCCACAAATATATTGAGGGAAGGCAAAGAAGAGGATTTGAAATCAAGGCAGAATTGCAGGAAACAGATTTCAGGAGGTAGATACGAATCGCCTTTAAAGCACATGAAAAGCGGCAAAACGTTGACAATGATGCCCTTGGCCAAAAAGTTCGTATGCGTTTTTTCCTGAATATATTCAGGAAAAAACGCATACGCCCTTTTTGGCCAACCAAGCCACCTGGAAAGGCAAATCAGCGCTACAAAGAAGTCTCGCTTCCCATCGGTCAAAAGGGCCATGCTGAAAAAAGTGTCAAAACCAGAAATGCAGGACAGGCCATGGAGAAATGGGAGCCTTGCTACACTGATGGGCGGGATGTAAATTGCCAAGAGCCACTCTGGAGAAGTGTCCGGTGAGTCCTGAAACATCTGAAAAACACAGCTTAGAGAGCATAGGGCACTTCCACTCATGGGGGTATAAATTGGGAAAATTAAAAATCAGCAAGACACAAGCACCCCAAAGTTTAGGGCTGCTCTGTTGACCAGGACCTCCACTTCATTCCACCTTAAATATCCCAGGAAAGAGAAAAATGGAGAAAGAAGTTGTGGTCCTTATGTACATTGGAATATCACTCAGCCAGGAAATCAATGTCGTAAGGTTAGTAGCAGCATGATGAGTGGATTTAGGTACGACGATTCTAAGTGAAATAAGTCACACAGAAAAGGACACTTCTCATAAGGTATCACTGATAGAGGGAATGTAAAAACCGTTACACTTGAACTGAATTACAAAACAGAACAGAGTCACACATGCAGAAAACACACTATGGCTGCTTAACGGGAAAGGTGAGGTGGGGTGATACATAAAACAAGGGTATCAAATTAGCTCAGATACCGTTCCATAAACCCAATATGTAATAGACAAGACCTACTCCTTGCTCAGAGAACTGGACTCAACACGCCCTATTCACCGCACAAGAATATATCTGACTAATAATAATCGTAAAACCTATGTATTGATATCTCTCTGTTAGTGTGTCAAGTGGGTGTAAAGCGGCATAAACACAGCAGTGAAAAGCAGCTAAACCCCATTATAAAAATAAATTACTTTGAAACACCCATGAAACAAAGACAGTGAAAGAGAGAGAAATTCTTACACAATGCGTTCAGGGGCTGTGATGCAACCTGGATTGACCATATCTAGACGCACAGCTGGATGAGACATAAGGGTGGACACTCTTGGGGCTGAGAGGTTTGGTGAGGTTGGGTGAGCAAACGCAGACCCTTTAAAGGAATACTGCGTGGTACCCATCGCATGGGTCCCAAATCTCCAGGTTCAAGGGCATCTTCCTACATCAAAAACATGCATGAGAAACCCAGAAGATGGTACACCGTGTGATGGGGAAAGGTTTCTAAAACGCACCTCATTTCTCATCTCCTTGTGCCCGGGTTCGCCATTCCAGCTGCTTTACTAGCAAGCTCCCTACTTGGAGCATCAGCACCTTTAACCTCCTGTTCCATACAGGTTGCAATTTGTCCTGAGGATAAACGGGAAGACGTGGAACCAACGAGAGACTAGCTCTTGGTGTTGGGACAGGCACAGGTCACTCTATTTTCCCATCAGAAAGAAGAATTAACCACAGGCTCAGCCTGCCCCCCGGAACCAGAACAGGGCCTGAAGCCATTCTGCGATTTTGCGGCCAGCTCCCATAAAAACGAGTTGTAAAATGGAGGTTCAGGGCACTGCAATTCACAAACCTGCAGAGTTATAAATGATAACTCTCGTCCACAAATATATTGAGGGAAGGCAAAGAAGAGGATTTGAAATCAAGGCAGAATTGCAGGAAACAGATTTCAGGAGGTAGATACGAATCGCCTTTAAAGCACATGAAAAGCGGCAAAACGTTGACAATGATGCCCTTGGCCAAAAAGTTCGTATGCGTTTTTTCCTGAATATATTCAGGAAAAAACGCATACGCCCTTTTTGGCCAACCAAGCCACCTGGAAAGGCAAATCAGCGCTACAAAGAAGTCTCGCTTCCCATCGGTCAAAAGGGCCATGCTGAAAAAAGTGTCAAAACCAGAAATGCAGGACAGGCCATGGAGAAATGGGAGCCTTGCTACACTGATGGGCGGGATGTAAATTGCCAAGAGCCACTCTGGAGAAGTGTCCGGTGAGTCCTGAAACATCTGAAAAACACAGCTTAGAGAGCATAGGGCACTTCCACTCATGGGGGTATAAATTGGGAAAATTAAAAATCAGCAAGACACAAGCACCCCAAAGTTTAGGGCTGCTCTGTTGACCAGGACCTCCACTTCATTCCACCTTAAATATCCCAGGAAAGAGAAAAATGGAGAAAGAAGTTGTGGTCCTTATGTACATTGGAATATCACTCAGCCAGGAAATCAATGTCGTAAGGTTAGTAGCAGCATGATGAGTGGATTTAGGTACGACGATTCTAAGTGAAATAAGTCACACAGAAAAGGACACTTCTCATAAGGTATCACTGATAGAGGGAATGTAAAAACCGTTACACTTGAACTGAATTACAAAACAGAACAGAGTCACACATGCAGAAAACACACTATGGCTGCTTAACGGGAAAGGTGAGGTGGGGTGATACATAAAACAAGGGTATCAAATTAGCTCAGATACCGTTCCATAAACCCAATATGTAATAGACAAGACCTACTCCTTGCTCAGAGAACTGGACTCAACACGCCCTATTCACCGCACAAGAATATATCTGACTAATAATAATCGTAAAACCTATGTATTGATATCTCTCTGTTAGTGTGTCAAGTGGGTGTAAAGCGGCATAAACACAGCAGTGAAAAGCAGCTAAACCCCATTATAAAAATAAATTACTTTGAAACACCCATGAAACAAAGACAGTGAAAGAGAGAGAAATTCTTACACAATGCGTTCAGGGGCTGTGATGCAACCTGGATTGACCATATCTAGACGCACAGCTGGATGAGACATAAGGGTGGACACTCTTGGGGCTGAGAGGTTTGGTGAGGTTGGGTGAGCAAACGCAGACCCTTTAAAGGAATACTGCGTGGTACCCATCGCATGGGTCCCAAATCTCCAGGTTCAAGGGCATCTTCCTACATCAAAAACATGCATGAGAAACCCAGAAGATGGTACACCGTGTGATGGGGAAAGGTTTCTAAAACGCACCTCATTTCTCATCTCCTTGTGCCCGGGTTCGACATTCCAGCCGCTTTACTAGCAAGCTCCCTACTTGGAGCATCAGCACCTTTAACCTCCTGTTCCATACAGGTTGCAATTTGTCCTGAGGATAAACGGGAAGACGTGGAACCAACGAGAGACTAGCTCTTGGTGTTGGGACAGGCACAGGTCACTCTATTTTCCCATCAGAAAGAAGAATTAACCACAGGCTCAGCCTGCCCCCCGGAACCAGAACAGGGCCTGAAGCCATTCTGCGATTTTGCGGCCAGCTCCCATAAAAACGAGTTGTAAAATGGAGGTTCAGGGCACTGCAATTCACAAACCTGCAGAGTTATAAATGATAACCCTCGTCCACAAATATATTGAGGGAAGGCAAAGAAGAGGATTTGAAATCAAGGCAGAATTGCAGGAAACAGATTTCAGGAGGTAGATACGAATCGCCTTTAAAGCACATGAAAAGCGGCAAAACGTTGACAATGATGCCCTTGGCCAAAAAGGGCGTATGCGTTTTTTCCTGAATATATTCAGGAAAAAACGCATACGCCCTTTTTGGCCAACCAAGCCACCTGGAAAGGCAAATCAGCGCTACAAAGAAGTCTCGCTTCCCATCGGTCAAAAGGGCCATGCTGAAAAAAGTGTCAAAACCAGAAATGCAGGACAGGCCATGGAGAAATGGGAGCCTTGCTACACTGATGGGCGGGATGTAAATTGCCAAGAGCCACTCTGGAGAAGTGTCCGGTGAGTCCTGAAACATCTGAAAAACACAGCTTAGAGAGCATAGGGCACTTCCACTCATGGGGGTATAAATTGGGAAAATTAAAAATCAGCAAGACACAAGCACCCCAAAGTTTAGGGCTGCTCTGTTGACCAGGACCTCCACTTCATTCCACCTTAAATATCCCAGGAAAGAGAAAAATGGAGAAAGAAGTTGTGGTCCTTATGTACATTGGAATATCACTCAGCCAGGAAATCAATGTCGTAAGGTTAGTAGCAGCATGATGAGTGGATTTAGGTACGACGATTCTAAGTGAAATAAGTCACACAGAAAAGGACACTTCTCATAAGGTATCACTGATAGAGGGAATGTAAAAACCGTTACACTTGAACTGAATTACAAAACAGAACAGAGTCACACATGCAGAAAACACACTATGGCTGCTTAACGGGAAAGGTGAGGTGGGGTGATACATAAAACAAGGGTATCAAATTAGCTCAGATACCGTTCCATAAACCCAATATGTAATAGACAAGACCTACTCCTTGCTCAGAGAACTGGACTCAACACGCCCTATTCACCGCACAAGAATATATCTGACTAATAATAATCGTAAAACCTATGTATTGATATCTCTCTGTTAGTGTGTCAAGTGGGTGTAAAGCGGCATAAACACAGCAGTGAAAAGCAGCTAAACCCCATTATAAAAATAAATTACTTTGAAACACCCATGAAACAAAGACAGTGAAAGAGAGAGAAATTCTTACACAATGCGTTCAGGGGCTGTGATGCAACCTGGATTGACCATATCTAGACGCACAGCTGGATGAGACATAAGGGTGGACACTCTTGGGGCTGAGAGGTTTGGTGAGGTTGGGTGAGCAAACGCAGACCCTTTAAAGGAATACTGCGTGGTACCCATCGCATGGGTCCCAAATCTCCAGGTTCAAGGGCATCTTCCTACATCAAAAACATGCATGAGAAACCCAGAAGATGGTACACCGTGTGATGGGGAAAGGTTTCTAAAACGCACCTCATTTCTCATCTCCTTGTGCCCGGGTTCGACATTCCAGCCGCTTTACTAGCAAGCTCCCTACTTGGAGCATCAGCACCTTTAACCTCCTGTTCCATACAGGTTGCAATTTGTCCTGAGGATAAACGGGAAGACGTGGAACCAACGAGAGACTAGCTCTTGGTGTTGGGACAGGCACAGGTCACTCTATTTTCCCATCAGAAAGAAGAATTAACCACAGGCTCAGCCTGCCCCCCGGAACCAGAACAGGGCCTGAAGCCATTCTGCGATTTTGCGGCCAGCTCCCATAAAAACGAGTTGTAAAATGGAGGTTCAGGGCACTGCAATTCACAAACCTGCAGAGTTATAAATGATAACCCTCGTCCACAAATATATTGAGGGAAGGCAAAGAAGAGGATTTGAAATCAAGGCAGAATTGCAGGAAACAGATTTCAGGAGGTAGATACGAATCGCCTTTAAAGCACATGAAAAGCGGCAAAACGTTGACAATGATGCCCTTGGCCAAAAAGGGCGTATGCGTTTTTTCCTGAATATATTCAGGAAAAAACGCATACGCCCTTTTTGGCCAACCAAGCCACCTGGAAAGGCAAATCAGCGCTACAAAGAAGTCTCGCTTCCCATCGGTCAAAAGGGCCATGCTGAAAAAAGTGTCAAAACCAGAAATGCAGGACAGGCCATGGAGAAATGGGAGCCTTGCTACACTGATGGGCGGGATGTAAATTGCCAAGAGCCACTCTGGAGAAGTGTCCGGTGAGTCCTGAAACATCTGAAAAACACAGCTTAGAGAGCATAGGGCACTTCCACTCATGGGGGTATAAATTGGGAAAATTAAAAATCAGCAAGACACAAGCACCCCAAAGTTTAGGGCTGCTCTGTTGACCAGGACCTCCACTTCATTCCACCTTAAATATCCCAGGAAAGAGAAAAATGGAGAAAGAAGTTGTGGTCCTTATGTACATTGGAATATCACTCAGCCAGGAAATCAATGTCGTAAGGTTAGTAGCAGCATGATGAGTGGATTTAGGTACGACGATTCTAAGTGAAATAAGTCACACAGAAAAGGACACTTCTCATAAGGTATCACTGATAGAGGGAATGTAAAAACCGTTACACTTGAACTGAATTACAAAACAGAACAGAGTCACACATGCAGAAAACACACTATGGCTGCTTAACGGGAAAGGTGAGGTGGGGTGAAACATAAAACAAGGGTATCAAATTAGCTCAGATACCGTTCCATAAACCCAATATGTAATAGACAAGACCTACTCCTTGCTCAGAGAACTGGACTCAGCACGCCCTATTCACCGCACAAGAATATATCTGACTAATAATAATCGTAAAACCTATGTATTGATATCTCTCTGTTAGTGTGTCAAGTGGGTGTAAAGCGGCATAAACACAGCAGTGAAAAGCAGCTAAACCCCATTATAAAAATAAATTACTTTGAAACACCCATGAAACAAAGACAGTGAAAGAGAGAGAAATTCTTACACAATGCGTTCAGGGGCTGTGATGCAACCTGGATTGACCATATCTAGACGCACAGCTGGATGAGACATAAGGGTGGACACTCTTGGGGCTGAGAGGTTTGGTGAGGTTGGGTGAGCAAACGCAGACCCTTTAAAGGAATACTGCGTGGTACCCATCGCATGGGTCCCAAATCTCCAGGTTCAAGGGCATCTTCCTACATCAAAAACATGCATGAGAAACCCAGAAGATGGTACACCGTGTGATGGGGAAAGGTTTCTAAAACGCACCTCATTTCTCATCTCCTTGTGCCCGGGTTCGCCATTCCAGCCGCTTTACTAGCAAGCTCCGTACTTGGAGCATCAGCACCTTTAACCTCCTGTTCCATGCAGGTTGCAATTTGTCCTGAGGATAAACGGGAAGACGTGGAACCAACGAGAGACTAGCTCTTGGTGTTGGGACAGGCACAGGTCACTCTATTTTCCCATCAGAAAGAAGAATTAACCACAGGCTCAGCCTGCCCCCCGGAACCAGAACAGGGCCTGAAGCCATTCTGCGATTTTGCGGCCAGCTCCCATAAAAACGAGTTGTAAAATGGAGGTTCAGGGCACTGCAATTCACAAACCTGCAGAGTTATAAATGATAACTCTCGTCCACAAATATATTGAGGGAAGGCAAAGAAGAGGATTTGAAATCAAGGCAGAATTGCAGGAAACAGATTTCAGGAGGTAGATACGAATCGCCTTTAAAGCACATGAAAAGCGGCAAAACGTTGACAATGATGCCCTTGGCCAAAAAGGGCGTATGCGTTTTTTCCTGAATATATTCAGGAAAAAACGCATACGCCCTTTTTGGCCAACCAAGCCACCTGGAAAGGCAAATCAGCGCTACAAAGAAGTCTCGCTTCCCATCGGTCAAAAGGGCCATGCTGAAAAAAGTGTCAAAACCAGAAATGCAGGACAGGCCATGGAGAAATGGGAGCCTTGCTACACTGATGGGCGGGATGTAAATTGCCAAGAGCCACTCTGGAGAAGTGTCCGGTGAGTCCTGAAACATCTGAAAAACACAGCTTAGAGAGCATAGGGCACTTCCACTCATGGGGGTATAAATTGGGAAAATTAAAAATCAGCAAGACACAAGCACCCCAAAGTTTAGGGCTGCTCTGTTGACCAGGACCTCCACTTCATTCCACCTTAAATATCCCAGGAAAGAGAAAAATGGAGAAAGAAGTTGTGGTCCTTATGTACATTGGAATATCACTCAGCCAGGAAATCAATGTCGTAAGGTTAGTAGCAGCATGATGAGTGGATTTAGGTACGACGATTCTAAGTGAAATAAGTCACACAGAAAAGGACACTTCTCATAAGGTATCACTGATAGAGGGAATGTAAAAACCGTTACACTTGAACTGAATTACAAAACAGAACAGAGTCACACATGCAGAAAACACACTATGGCTGCTTAACGGGAAAGGTGAGGTGGGGTGATACATAAAACAAGGGTATCAAATTAGCTCAGATACCGTTCCATAAACCCAATATGTAATAGACAAGACCTACTCCTTGCTCAGAGAACTGGACTCAACACGCCCTATTCACCGCACAAGAATATATCTGACTAATAATAATCGTAAAACCTATGTATTGATATCTCTCTGTTAGTGTGTCAAGTGGGTGTAAAGCGGCATAAACACAGCAGTGAAAAGCAGCTAAACCCCATTATAAAAATAAATTACTTTGAAACACCCATGAAACAAAGACAGTGAAAGAGAGAGAAATTCTTACACAATGCGTTCAGGGGCTGTGATGCAACCTGGATTGACCATATCTAGACGCACAGCTGGATGAGACATAAGGGTGGACACTCTTGGGGCTGAGAGGTTTGGTGAGGTTGGGTGAGCAAACGCAGACCCTTTAAAGGAATACTGCGTGGTACCCATCGCATGGGTCCCAAATCTCCAGGTTCAAGGGCATCTTCCTACATCAAAAACATGCATGAGAAACCCAGAAGATGGTACACCGTGTGATGGGGAAAGGTTTCTAAAACGCACCTCATTTCTCATCTCCTTGTGCCCGGGTTCGCCATTCCAGCTGCTTTACTAGCAAGCTCCCTACTTGGAGCATCAGCACCTTTAACCTCCTGTTCCATACAGGTTGCAATTTGTCCTGAGGATAAACGGGAAGACGTGGAACCAACGAGAGACTAGCTCTTGGTGTTGGGACAGGCACAGGTCACTCTATTTTCCCATCAGAAAGAAGAATTAACCACAGGCTCAGCCTGCCCCCCGGAACCAGAACAGGGCCTGAAGCCATTCTGCGATTTTGCGGCCAGCTCCCATAAAAACGAGTTGTAAAATGGAGGTTCAGGGCACTGCAATTCACAAACCTGCAGAGTTATAAATGATAACTCTCGTCCACAAATATATTGAGGGAAGGCAAAGAAGAGGATTTGAAATCAAGGCAGAATTGCAGGAAACAGATTTCAGGAGGTAGATACGAATCGCCTTTAAAGCACATGAAAAGCGGCAAAACGTTGACAATGATGCCCTTGGCCAAAAAGTTCGTATGCGTTTTTTCCTGAATATATTCAGGAAAAAACGCATACGCCCTTTTTGGCCAACCAAGCCACCTGGAAAGGCAAATCAGCGCTACAAAGAAGTCTCGCTTCCCATCGGTCAAAAGGGCCATGCTGAAAAAAGTGTCAAAACCAGAAATGCAGGACAGGCCATGGAGAAATGGGAGCCTTGCTACACTGATGGGCGGGATGTAAATTGCCAAGAGCCACTCTGGAGAAGTGTCCGGTGAGTCCTGAAACATCTGAAAAACACAGCTTAGAGAGCATAGGGCACTTCCACTCATGGGGGTATAAATTGGGAAAATTAAAAATCAGCAAGACACAAGCACCCCAAAGTTTAGGGCTGCTCTGTTGACCAGGACCTCCACTTCATTCCACCTTAAATATCCCAGGAAAGAGAAAAATGGAGAAAGAAGTTGTGGTCCTTATGTACATTGGAATATCACTCAGCCAGGAAATCAATGTCGTAAGGTTAGTAGCAGCATGATGAGTGGATTTAGGTACGACGATTCTAAGTGAAATAAGTCACACAGAAAAGGACACTTCTCATAAGGTATCACTGATAGAGGGAATGTAAAAACCGTTACACTTGAACTGAATTACAAAACAGAACAGAGTCACACATGCAGAAAACACACTATGGCTGCTTAACGGGAAAGGTGAGGTGGGGTGATACATAAAACAAGGGTATCAAATTAGCTCAGATACCGTTCCATAAACCCAATATGTAATAGACAAGACCTACTCCTTGCTCAGAGAACTGGACTCAACACGCCCTATTCACCGCACAAGAATATATCTGACTAATAATAATCGTAAAACCTATGTATTGATATCTCTCTGTTAGTGTGTCAAGTGGGTGTAAAGCGGCATAAACACAGCAGTGAAAAGCAGCTAAACCCCATTATAAAAATAAATTACTTTGAAACACCCATGAAACAAAGACAGTGAAAGAGAGAGAAATTCTTACACAATGCGTTCAGGGGCTGTGATGCAACCTGGATTGACCATATCTAGACGCACAGCTGGATGAGACATAAGGGTGGACACTCTTGGGGCTGAGAGGTTTGGTGAGGTTGGGTGAGCAAACGCAGACCCTTTAAAGGAATACTGCGTGGTACCCATCGCATGGGTCCCAAATCTCCAGGTTCAAGGGCATCTTCCTACATCAAAAACATGCATGAGAAACCCAGAAGATGGTACACCGTGTGATGGGGAAAGGTTTCTAAAACGCACCTCATTTCTCATCTCCTTGTGCCCGGGTTCGACATTCCAGCCGCTTTACTAGCAAGCTCCCTACTTGGAGCATCAGCACCTTTAACCTCCTGTTCCATACAGGTTGCAATTTGTCCTGAGGATAAACGGGAAGACGTGGAACCAACGAGAGACTAGCTCTTGGTGTTGGGACAGGCACAGGTCACTCTATTTTCCCATCAGAAAGAAGAATTAACCACAGGCTCAGCCTGCCCCCCGGAACCAGAACAGGGCCTGAAGCCATTCTGCGATTTTGCGGCCAGCTCCCATAAAAACGAGTTGTAAAATGGAGGTTCAGGGCACTGCAATTCACAAACCTGCAGAGTTATAAATGATAACCCTCGTCCACAAATATATTGAGGGAAGGCAAAGAAGAGGATTTGAAATCAAGGCAGAATTGCAGGAAACAGATTTCAGGAGGTAGATACGAATCGCCTTTAAAGCACATGAAAAGCGGCAAAACGTTGACAATGATGCCCTTGGCCAAAAAGGGCGTATGCGTTTTTTCCTGAATATATTCAGGAAAAAACGCATACGCCCTTTTTGGCCAACCAAGCCACCTGGAAAGGCAAATCAGCGCTACAAAGAAGTCTCGCTTCCCATCGGTCAAAAGGGCCATGCTGAAAAAAGTGTCAAAACCAGAAATGCAGGACAGGCCATGGAGAAATGGGAGCCTTGCTACACTGATGGGCGGGATGTAAATTGCCAAGAGCCACTCTGGAGAAGTGTCCGGTGAGTCCTGAAACATCTGAAAAACACAGCTTAGAGAGCATAGGGCACTTCCACTCATGGGGGTATAAATTGGGAAAATTAAAAATCAGCAAGACACAAGCACCCCAAAGTTTAGGGCTGCTCTGTTGACCAGGACCTCCACTTCATTCCACCTTAAATATCCCAGGAAAGAGAAAAATGGAGAAAGAAGTTGTGGTCCTTATGTACATTGGAATATCACTCAGCCAGGAAATCAATGTCGTAAGGTTAGTAGCAGCATGATGAGTGGATTTAGGTACGACGATTCTAAGTGAAATAAGTCACACAGAAAAGGACACTTCTCATAAGGTATCACTGATAGAGGGAATGTAAAAACCGTTACACTTGAACTGAATTACAAAACAGAACAGAGTCACACATGCAGAAAACACACTATGGCTGCTTAACGGGAAAGGTGAGGTGGGGTGAAACATAAAACAAGGGTATCAAATTAGCTCAGATACCGTTCCATAAACCCAATATGTAATAGACAAGACCTACTCCTTGCTCAGAGAACTGGACTCAGCACGCCCTATTCACCGCACAAGAATATATCTGACTAATAATAATCGTAAAACCTATGTATTGATATCTCTCTGTTAGTGTGTCAAGTGGGTGTAAAGCGGCATAAACACAGCAGTGAAAAGCAGCTAAACCCCATTATAAAAATAAATTACTTTGAAACACCCATGAAACAAAGACAGTGAAAGAGAGAGAAATTCTTACACAATGCGTTCAGGGGCTGTGATGCAACCTGGATTGACCATATCTAGACGCACAGCTGGATGAGACATAAGGGTGGACACTCTTGGGGCTGAGAGGTTTGGTGAGGTTGGGTGAGCAAACGCAGACCCTTTAAAGGAATACTGCGTGGTACCCATCGCATGGGTCCCAAATCTCCAGGTTCAAGGGCATCTTCCTACATCAAAAACATGCATGAGAAACCCAGAAGATGGTACACCGTGTGATGGGGAAAGGTTTCTAAAACGCACCTCATTTCTCATCTCCTTGTGCCCGGGTTCGCCATTCCAGCCGCTTTACTAGCAAGCTCCGTACTTGGAGCATCAGCACCTTTAACCTCCTGTTCCATGCAGGTTGCAATTTGTCCTGAGGATAAACGGGAAGACGTGGAACCAACGAGAGACTAGCTCTTGGTGTTGGGACAGGCACAGGTCACTCTATTTTCCCATCAGAAAGAAGAATTAACCACAGGCTCAGCCTGCCCCCCGGAACCAGAACAGGGCCTGAAGCCATTCTGCGATTTTGCGGCCAGCTCCCATAAAAACGAGTTGTAAAATGGAGGTTCAGGGCACTGCAATTCACAAACCTGCAGAGTTATAAATGATAACTCTCGTCCACAAATATATTGAGGGAAGGCAAAGAAGAGGATTTGAAATCAAGGCAGAATTGCAGGAAACAGATTTCAGGAGGTAGATACGAATCGCCTTTAAAGCACATGAAAAGCGGCAAAACGTTGACAATGATGCCCTTGGCCAAAAAGGGCGTATGCGTTTTTTCCTGAATATATTCAGGAAAAAACGCATACGCCCTTTTTGGCCAACCAAGCCACCTGGAAAGGCAAATCAGCGCTACAAAGAAGTCTCGCTTCCCATCGGTCAAAAGGGCCATGCTGAAAAAAGTGTCAAAACCAGAAATGCAGGACAGGCCATGGAGAAATGGGAGCCTTGCTACACTGATGGGCGGGATGTAAATTGCCAAGAGCCACTCCGGAGAAGTGTCCGGTGAGTCCTGAAACATCTGAAAAACACAGCTTAGAGAGCATAGGGCACTTCCACTCATGGGGGTATAAATTGGGAAAATTAAAAATCAGCAAGACACAAGCACCCCAAAGTTTAGGGCTGCTCTGTTGACCAGGACCTCCACTTCATTCCACCTTAAATATCCCAGGAAAGAGAAAAATGGATAAAGAAGTTGTGGTCCTTATGTACATTGGAATATCACTCAGCCAGGAAATCAATGTCGTAAGGTTAGTAGCAGCATGATGAGTGGATTTAGGTACGACGATTCTAAGTGAAATAAGTCACACAGAAAAGGACACTTCTCATAAGGTATCACTGATAGAGGGAATGTAAAAACCGTTACACTTGAACTGAATTACAAAACAGAACAGAGTCACACATGCAGAAAACACACTATGGCTGCTTAACGGGAAAGGTGAGGTGGGGTGATACATAAAACAAGGGTATCAAATTAGCTCAGATACCGTTCCATAAACCCAATATGTAATAGACAAGACCTACTCCTTGCTCAGAGAACTGGACTCAACACGCCCTATTCACCGCACAAGAATATATCTGACTAATAATAATCGTAAAACCTATGTATTGATATCTCTCTGTTAGTGTGTCAAGTGGGTGTAAAGCGACATAAACACAGCAGTGAAAAGCAGCTAAACCCCATTATAAAAATAAATTACTTTGAAACACCCATGAAACAAAGACAGTGAAAGAGAGAGAAATTCTTACACAATGCGTTCAGGGGCTGTGATGCAACCTGGATTGACCATATCTAGACGCACAGCTGGATGAGACATAAGGGTGGACACACTTGGGGCTGAGAGGTTTGGTGAGGTTGGGTGAGCAAACGCAGACCCTTTAAAGGAATACTGCGTGGTACCCATCGCATGGGTCCCAAATCTCCAGGTTCAAGGGCATCTTCCTACATCAAAAACATGCATGAGAAACCCAGAAGATGGTACACCGTGTGATGGGGAAAGGTTTCTAAAACGCACCTCATTTCTCATCTCCTTGTGCCCGGGTTCGCCATTCCAGCCGCTTTACTAGCAAGCTCCCTACTTGGAGCATCAGCACCTTTAACCTCCTGTTCCGTAGAGGTTGCAATTTGTCCTGAGGATAAACGGGAAGACGTGGAACCAACGAGAGACTAGCTCTTGGTGTTGGGACAGGCACAGGTCACTCTATTTTCCCATCAGAAAGAAGAATTAACCACAGGCTCAGCCTGCCCCCCGGAACCAGAACAGGGCCTGAAGCCATTCTGCGATTTTGCGGCCAGCTCCCATAAAAACGAGTTGTAAAATGGAGGTTCAGGGCACTGCAATTCACAAACCTGCAGAGTTATAAATGATAACTCTCGTCCACAAATATATTGAGGGAAGGCAAAGAAGAGGATTTGAAATCAAGGCAGAATTGCAGGAAACAGATTTCAGGAGGTAGATACGAATCGCCTTTAAAGCACATGAAAAGCGGCAAAACGTTGACAATGATGCCCTTGGCCAAAAAGGGCGTATGCGTTTTTTCCTGAATATATTCAGGAAAAAACGCATACGCCCTTTTTGGCCAACCAAGCAACCTGGAAAGGCAAATCAGCGCTACAAAGAAGTCTCGCTTCCCATCGGTCAAAAGGGCCATGCTGAAAAAAGTGTCAAAACCAGAAATGCAGGACCGGCCATGGAGAAATGGGAGCCTTGCTACACTGATGGGCGGGATGTAAATTGCCAAAAGCCACTCCGGAGAAGTGTCCGGTGAGTCCTGAAACATCTGAAAAACACAGCTTAGAGAGCATAGGGCACTTCCACTCATGGGGGTATAAATTGGGAAAATTAAAAATCAGCAAGACACAAGCACCCCAAAGTTTAGGGCTGCTCTGTTGACCAGGACCTCCACTTCATTCCACCTTAAATATCCCAGGAAAGAGAAAAATGGATAAAGAAGTTGTGGTCCTTATGTACAATGGAATATCACTCAGCCATGAAATCAATGTCGTAAGGTTAGTAGCAGCATGATGAGTGGATTTAGGTACGATGATTCTAAGTGAAATAAGTCACACAGAAAAGGACACTTCTCATAAGGTATCACTGATAGAGGGAATGTAAAAACCGTTACACTTGAACTGAATTACAAAACAGAACAGAGTCACACATGCAGAAAACACACTATGGCTGCTTAACGGGAAAGGTGAGGTGGGGTGATACATAAAACAAGGGTATCAAATTAGCTCAGATACCGTTCCATAAACCCAATATGTAATAGACAAGACCTACTCCTTGCTCAGAGAACTGGACTCAACACGCCCTATTCACCGCACAAGAATATATCTGACTAATAATAATCGTAAAACCTATGTATTGATATCTCTCTGTTATTGTGTCAAGTGGGTGTAAAGCGGCATAAACACAGCAGTGAAAAGCAGCTAAACCCCATTATAAAAATAAATTACTTTGAAACACCCATGAAACAAAGACAGTGAAAGAGAGAGAAATTCTTACACAATGCGTTCAGGGGCTGTGATGCAACCTGGATTGACCATATCTAGACGCACAGCTGGATGAGACATAAGGGTGGACACTCTTGGGGCTGAGAGGTTTGGTGAGGTTGGGTGAGCAAACGCAGACCCTTTAAAGGAATACTGCATGGTACCCATCGCATGGGTCCCAAATCTCCAGGTTCAAGGGCATCTTCCTACATCAAAAACATGCATGAGAAACCCAGAAGATGGTACACCGTGTGATGGGGAAAGGTTTCTAAAACGCACCTCATTTCTCATCTCCTTGTGCCCGGGTTCGCCATTCCAGCCGCTTTACTAGCAAGCTCCCTACTTGGAGCATCAGCACCTTTAACCTCCTGTTCCATACAGGTTGCAATTTGTCCTGAGGATAAACGGGAAGACGTGGAACCAACGAGAGACTAGCTCTTGGTGTTGGGACAGGCACAGGTCACTCTATTTTCCCATCAGAAAGAAGAATTAACCACAGGCTCAGCCTGCCCCCCGGAACCAGAACAGGGCCTGAAGCCATTCTGCGATTTTGCGGCCAGCTCCCATAAAAACGAGTTGTAAAATGGAGGTTCAGGGCACTGCAATTCACAAACCTGCAGAGTTATAAATGATAACTCTCGTCCACAAATATATTGAGGGAAGGCAAAGAAGAGGATTTGAAATCAAGGCAGAATTGCAGGAAACAGATTTCAGGAGGTAGATACGAATCGCCTTTAAAGCACATGAAAAGCGGCAAAACGTTGACAATGATGCCCTTGGCCAAAAAGGGCGTATGCGTTTTTTCCTGAATATATTCAGGAAAAAACGCATACGCCCTTTTTGGCCAACCAAGCCACCTGGAAAGGCAAATCAGCGCTACAAAGAAGTCTCGCTTCCCATCGGTCAAAAGGGCCATGCTGAAAAAAGTGTCAAAACCAGAAATGCAGGACCGGCCATGGAGGAATGGGAGCCTTGCTACACTGATGGGCGGGATGTAAATTGCCAAGAGCCACTCTGGAGAAGTGTCCGGTGAGTCCTGAAACATCTGAAAAACACAGCTTAGAGAGCATAGGGCACTTCCACTCATGGGGGTATAAATTGGGAAAATTAAAAATCAGCAAGACACAAGCACCCCAAAGTTTAGGGCTGCTCTGTTGACCAGGACCTCCACTTCATTCCACCTTAAATATCCCAGGAAAGAGAAAAATGGAGAAAGAAGTTGTGGTCCTTATGTACATTGGAATATCACTCAGCCAGGAAATCAATGTCGTAAGGTTAGTAGCAGCATGATGAGTGGATTTAGGTACGACGATTCTAAGTGAAATAAGTCACACAGAAAAGGACACTTCTCATAAGGTATCACTGATAGAGGGAATGTAAAAACCGTTACACTTGAACTGAATTACAAAACAGAACAGAGTCACACATGCAGAAAACACACTATGGCTGCTTAACGGGAAAGGTGAGGTGGGGTGATACATAAAACAAGGGTATCAAATTAGCTCAGATACCGTTCCATAAACCCAATATGTAATAGACAAGACCTACTCCTTGCTCAGAGAACTGGACTCAACACGCCCTATTCACCGCACAAGAATATATCTGACTAATAATAATCGTAAAACCTATGTATTGATATCTCTCTGTTATTGTGTCAAGTGGGTGTAAAGCGGCATAAACACAGCAGTGAAAAGCAGCTAAACCCCATTATAAAAATAAATTACTTTGAAACACCCATGAAACAAAGACAGTGAAAGAGAGAGAAATTCTTACACAATGCGTTCAGGGGCTGTGATGCAACCTGGATTGACCATATCTAGACGCACAGCTGGATGAGACATAAGGGTGGACACTCTTGGGGCTGAGAGGTTTGGTGAGGTTGGGTGAGCAAACGCAGACCCTTTAAAGGAATACTGCGTGGTACCCATCGCATGGGTCCCAAATCTCCAGGTTCAAGGGCATCTTCCTACATCAAAAACATGCATGAGAAACCCAGAAGATGGTACACCGTGTGATGGGGAAAGGTTTCTAAAACGCACCTCATTTCTCATCTCCTTGTGCCCGGGTTCGCCATTCCAGCCGCTTTACTAGCAAGCTCCCTACTTGGAGCATCAGCACCTTTAACCTCCTGTTCCATACAGGTTGCAATTTGTCCTGAGGATAAACGGGAAGACGTGGAACCAACGAGAGACTAGCTCTTGGTGTTGGGACAGGCACAGGTCACTCTATTTTCCCATCAGAAAGAAGAATTAACCACAGGCTCAGCCTGCCCCCCGGAACCAGAACAGGGCCTGAAGCCATTCTGCGATTTTGCGGCCAGCTCCCATAAAAACGAGTTGTAAAATGGAGGTTCAGGGCACTGCAATTCACAAACCTGCAGAGTTATAAATGATAACTCTCGTCCACAAATATATTGAGGGAAGGCAAAGAAGAGGATTTGAAATCAAGGCAGAATTGCAGGAAACAGATTTCAGGAGGTAGATACGAATCGCCTTTAAAGCACATGAAAAGCGGCAAAACGTTGACAATGATGCCCTTGGCCAAAAAGGGCGTATGCGTTTTTTCCTGAATATATTCAGGAAAAAACGCATACGCCCTTTTTGGCCAACCAAGCCACCTGGAAAGGCAAATCAGCGCTACAAAGAAGTCTCGCTTCCCATCGGTCAAAAGGGCCATGCTGAAAAAAGTGTCAAAACCAGAAATGCAGGACCGGCCATGGAGGAATGGGAGCCTTGCTACACTGATGGGCGGGATGTAAATTGCCAAGAGCCACTCTGGAGAAGTGTCCGGTGAGTCCTGAAACATCTGAAAAACACAGCTTAGAGAGCATAGGGCACTTCCACTCATGGGGGTATAAATTGGGAAAATTAAAAATCAGCAAGACACAAGCACCCCAAAGTTTAGGGCTGCTCTGTTGACCAGGACCTCCACTTCATTCCACCTTAAATATCCCAGGAAAGAGAAAAATGGAGAAAGAAGTTGTGGTCCTTATGTACATTGGAATATCACTCAGCCAGGAAATCAATGTCGTAAGGTTAGTAGCAGCATGATGAGTGGATTTAGGTACGACGATTCTAAGTGAAATAAGTCACACAGAAAAGGACACTTCTCATAAGGTATCACTGATAGAGGGAATGTAAAAACCGTTACACTTGAACTGAATTACAAAACAGAACAGAGTCACACATGCAGAAAACACACTATGGCTGCTTAACGGGAAAGGTGAGGTGGGGTGATACATAAAACAAGGGTATCAAATTAGCTCAGATACCGTTCCATAAACCCAATATGTAATAGACAAGACCTACTCCTTGCTCAGAGAACTGGACTCAACACGCCCTATTCACCGCACAAGAATATATCTGACTAATAATAATCGTAAAACCTATGTATTGATATCTCTCTGTTAGTGTGTCAAGTGGGTGTAAAGCGGCATAAACACAGCAGTGAAAAGCAGCTAAACCCCATTATAAAAATAAATTACTTTGAAACACCCATGAAACAAAGACAGTGAAAGAGAGAGAAATTCTTACACAATGCGTTCAGGGGCTGTGATGCAACCTGGATTGACCATATCTAGACGCACAGCTGGATGAGACATAAGGGTGGACACTCTTGGGGCTGAGAGGTTTGGTGAGGTTGGGTGAGCAAACCCAGACCCTTTAAAGGAATACTGCGTGGTACCCATCGCATGGGTCCCAAATCTCCAGGTTCAAGGGCATCTTCCTACATCAAAAACATGCATGAGAAACCCAGAAGATGGTACACCGTGTGATGGGGAAAGGTTTCTAAAACGCACCTCATTTCTCAACTCCTTGTGCCCGGGTTCGCCATTCCAGCCGCTTTACTAGCAAGCTCCATACTTGGAGCATCAGCACCTTTAACCTCCTGTTCCATGCAGGTTGCAATTTGTCCTGAGGATAAACGGGAAGACGTGGAACCAACGAGAGACTAGCTCTTGGTGTTGGGACAGGCACAGGTCACTCTATTTTCCCATCAGAAAGAAGAATTAACCACAGGCTCAGCCTGCCCCCCGGAACCAGAACAGGGCCTGAAGCCATTCTGCGATTTTGCGGCCAGCTCCCATAAAAACGAGTTGTAAAATGGAGGTTCAGGGCACTGCAATTCACAAACCTGCAGAGTTATAAATGATAACTCTCGTCCACAAATATATTGAGGGAAGGCAAAGAAGAGGATTTGAAATCAAGGCAGAATTGCAGGAAACAGATTTCAGGAGGTAGATACGAATCGCCTTTAAAGCACATGAAAAGCGGCAAAACGTTGACAATGATGCCCTTGGCCAAAAAGGGCGTATGCGTTTTTTCCTGAATATATTCAGGAAAAAACGCATACGCCCTTTTTGGCCAACCAAGCCACCTGGAAAGGCAAATCAGCGCTACAAAGAAGTCTCGCTTCCCATCGGTCAAAAGGGCCATGCTGAAAAAAGTGTCAAAACCAGAAATGCAGGACCGGCCATGGAGGAATGGGAGCCTTGCTACACTGATGGGCGGGATGTAAATTGCCAAGAGCCACTCTGGAGAAGTGTCCGGTGAGTCCTGAAACATCTGAAAAACACAGCTTAGAGAGCATAGGGCACTTCCACTCATGGGGGTATAAATTGGGAAAATTAAAAATCAGCAAGACACAAGCACCCCAAAGTTTAGGGCTGCTCTGTTGACCAGGACCTCCACTTCATTCCACCTTAAATATCCCAGGAAAGAGAAAAATGGATAAAGAAGTTGTGGTCCTTATGTACATTGGAATATCACTCAGCCAGGAAATCAATGTCGTAAGGTTAGTAGCAGCATGATGAGTGGATTTAGGTACGACGATTCTAAGTGAAATAAGTCACACAGAAAAGGACACTTCTCATAAGGTATCACTGATAGAGGGAATGTAAAAACCGTTACACTTGAACTGAATTACAAAACAGAACAGAGTCACACATGCAGAAAACACACTATGGCTGCTTAACGGGAAAGGTGAGGTGGGGTGATACATAAAACAAGGGTATCAAATTAGCTCAGATACCGTTCCATAAACCCAATATGTAATAGACAAGACCTACTCCTTGCTCAGAGAACTGGACTCAACACGCCCTATTCACCGCACAAGAATATATCTGACTAATAATAATCGTAAAACCTATGTATTGATATCTCTCTGTTAGTGTGTCAAGTGGGTGTAAAGCGGCATAAACACAGCAGTGAAAAGCAGCTAAACCCCATTATAAAAATAAATTATTTTGAAACACCCATGAAACAACGACAGTGAAAGAGAGAGAAATTCTTACACAATGCGTTCAGGGGCTGTGATGCAACCTGGATTGACCATATCTAGACGCACAGCTGGATGAGACATAAGGGTGGACACTCTTGGGGCTGAGAGGTTTGGTGAGGTTGGGTGAGCAAACGCAGACCCTTTAAAGGAATACTGCGTGGTACCCATCGCATGGGTCCCAAATCTCCAGGTTCAAGGGCATCTTCCTACATCAAAAACATGCATGAGAAACCCAGAAGATGGTACACCGTGTGATGGGGAAAGGTTTCTAAAACGCACCTCATTTCTCATCTCCTTGTGCCCGGGTTCGCCATTCCAGCCGCTTTACTAGCAAGCTCCCTACTTGGAGCATCAGCACCTTTAACCTCCTGTTCCATACAGGTTGCAATTTGTCCTGAGGATAAACGGGAAGACGTGGAACCAACGAGAGACTAGCTCTTGGTGTTGGGACAGGCACAGGTCACTCTATTTTCCCATCAGAAAGAAGAATTAACCACAGGCTCAGCCTGCCCCCCGGAACCAGAACAGGGCCTGAAGCCATTCTGCGATTTTGCGGCCAGCTCCCATAAAAACGAGTTGTAAAATGGAGGTTCAGGGCACTGCAATTCACAAACCTGCAGAGTTATAAATGATAACTCTCGTCCACAAATATATTGAGGGAAGGCAAAGAAGAGGATTTGAAATCAAGGCAGAATTGCAGGAAACAGATTTCAGGAGGTAGATACGAATCGCCTTTAAAGCACATGAAAAGCGGCAAAACGTTGACAATGATGCCCTTGGCCAAAAAGTTCGTATGCGTTTTTTCCTGAATATATTCAGGAAAAAACGCATACGCCCTTTTTGGCCAACCAAGCCACCTGGAAAGGCAAATCAGCGCTACAAAGAAGTCTCGCTTCCCATCGGTCAAAAGGGCCATGCTGAAAAAAGTGTCAAAACCAGAAATGCAGGACAGGCCATGGAGAAATGGGAGCCTTGCTACACTGATGGGCGGGATGTAAATTGCCAAGAGCCACTCTGGAGAAGTGTCCGGTGAGTCCTGAAACATCTGAAAAACACAGCTTAGAGAGCATAGGGCACTTCCACTCATGGGGGTATAAATTGGGAAAATTAAAAATCAGCAAGACACAAGCACCCCAAAGTTTAGGGCTGCTCTGTTGACCAGGACCTCCACTTCATTCCACCTTAAATATCCCAGGAAAGAGAAAAATGGAGAAAGAAGTTGTGGTCCTTATGTACATTGGAATATCACTCAGCCAGGAAATCAATGTCGTAAGGTTAGTAGCAGCATGATGAGTGGATTTAGGTACGACGATTCTAAGTGAAATAAGTCACACAGAAAAGGACACTTCTCATAAGGTATCACTGATAGAGGGAATGTAAAAACCGTTACACTTGAACTGAATTACAAAACAGAACAGAGTCACACATGCAGAAAACACACTATGGCTGCTTAACGGGAAAGGTGAGGTGGGGTGATACATAAAACAAGGGTATCAAATTAGCTCAGATACCGTTCCATAAACCCAATATGTAATAGACAAGACCTACTCCTTGCTCAGAGAACTGGACTCAACACGCCCTATTCACCGCACAAGAATATATCTGACTAATAATAATCGTAAAACCTATGTATTGATATCTCTCTGTTAGTGTGTCAAGTGGGTGTAAAGCGGCATAAACACAGCAGTGAAAAGCAGCTAAACCCCATTATAAAAATAAATTACTTTGAAACACCCATGAAACAAAGACAGTGAAAGAGAGAGAAATTCTTACACAATGCGTTCAGGGGCTGTGATGCAACCTGGATTGACCATATCTAGACGCACAGCTGGATGAGACATAAGGGTGGACACTCTTGGGGCTGAGAGGTTTGGTGAGGTTGGGTGAGCAAACGCAGACCCTTTAAAGGAATACTGCGTGGTACCCATCGCATGGGTCCCAAATCTCCAGGTTCAAGGGCATCTTCCTACATCAAAAACATGCATGAGAAACCCAGAAGATGGTACACCGTGTGATGGGGAAAGGTTTCTAAAACGCACCTCATTTCTCATCTCCTTGTGCCCGGGTTCGACATTCCAGCCGCTTTACTAGCAAGCTCCCTACTTGGAGCATCAGCACCTTTAACCTCCTGTTCCATACAGGTTGCAATTTGTCCTGAGGATAAACGGGAAGACGTGGAACCAACGAGAGACTAGCTCTTGGTGTTGGGACAGGCACAGGTCACTCTATTTTCCCATCAGAAAGAAGAATTAACCACAGGCTCAGACTGCCCCCCGGAACCAGAACAGGGCCTGAAGCCATTCTGCGATTTTGCGGCCAGCTCCCATAAAAACGAGTTGTAAAATGGAGGTTCAGGGCACTGCAATTCACAAACCTGCAGAGTTATAAATGATAACCCTCGTCCACAAATATATTGAGGGAAGGCAAAGAAGAGGATTTGAAATCAAGGCAGAATTGCAGGAAACAGATTTCAGGAGGTAGATACGAATCGCCTTTAAAGCACATGAAAAGCGGCAAAACGTTGACAATGATGCCCTTGGCCAAAAAGGGCGTATGCGTTTTTTCCTGAATATATTCAGGAAAAAACGCATACGCCCTTTTTGGCCAACCAAGCCACCTGGAAAGGCAAATCAGCGCTACAAAGAAGTCTCGCTTCCCATCGGTCAAAAGGGCCATGCTGAAAAAAGTGTCAAAACCAGAAATGCAGGACAGGCCATGGAGAAATGGGAGCCTTGCTACACTGATGGGCGGGATGTAAATTGCCAAGAGCCACTCTGGAGAAGTGTCCGGTGAGTCCTGAAACATCTGAAAAACACAGCTTAGAGAGCATAGGGCACTTCCACTCATGGGGGTATAAATTGGGAAAATTAAAAATCAGCAAGACACAAGCACCCCAAAGTTTAGGGCTGCTCTGTTGACCAGGACCTCCACTTCATTCCACCTTAAATATCCCAGGAAAGAGAAAAATGGAGAAAGAAGTTGTGGTCCTTATGTACATTGGAATATCACTCAGCCAGGAAATCAATGTCGTAAGGTTAGTAGCAGCATGATGAGTGGATTTAGGTACGACGATTCTAAGTGAAATAAGTCACACAGAAAAGGACACTTCTCATAAGGTATCACTGATAGAGGGAATGTAAAAACCGTTACACTTGAACTGAATTACAAAACAGAACAGAGTCACACATGCAGAAAACACACTATGGCTGCTTAACGGGAAAGGTGAGGTGGGGTGAAACATAAAACAAGGGTATCAAATTAGCTCAGATACCGTTCCATAAACCCAATATGTAATAGACAAGACCTACTCCTTGCTCAGAGAACTGGACTCAGCACGCCCTATTCACCGCACAAGAATATATCTGACTAATAATAATCGTAAAACCTATGTATTGATATCTCTCTGTTAGTGTGTCAAGTGGGTGTAAAGCGGCATAAACACAGCAGTGAAAAGCAGCTAAACCCCATTATAAAAATAAATTACTTTGAAACACCCATGAAACAAAGACAGTGAAAGAGAGAGAAATTCTTACACAATGCGTTCAGGGGCTGTGATGCAACCTGGATTGACCATATCTAGACGCACAGCTGGATGAGACATAAGGGTGGACACTCTTGGGGCTGAGAGGTTTGGTGAGGTTGGGTGAGCAAACGCAGACCCTTTAAAGGAATACTGCGTGGTACCCATCGCATGGGTCCCAAATCTCCAGGTTCAAGGGCATCTTCCTACATCAAAAACATGCATGAGAAACCCAGAAGATGGTACACCGTGTGATGGGGAAAGGTTTCTAAAACGCACCTCATTTCTCATCTCCTTGTGCCCGGGTTCGCCATTCCAGCCGCTTTACTAGCAAGCTCCGTACTTGGAGCATCAGCACCTTTAACCTCCTGTTCCATGCAGGTTGCAATTTGTCCTGAGGATAAACGGGAAGACGTGGAACCAACGAGAGACTAGCTCTTGGTGTTGGGACAGGCACAGGTCACTCTATTTTCCCATCAGAAAGAAGAATTAACCACAGGCTCAGCCTGCCCCCCGGAACCAGAACAGGGCCTGAAGCCATTCTGCGATTTTGCGGCCAGCTCCCATAAAAACGAGTTGTAAAATGGAGGTTCAGGGCACTGCAATTCACAAACCTGCAGAGTTATAAATGATAACCCTCGTCCACAAATATATTGAGGGAAGGCAAAGAAGAGGATTTGAAATCAAGGCAGAATTGCAGGAAACAGATTTCAGGAGGTAGATACGAATCGCCTTTAAAGCACATGAAAAGCGTCAAAACGTTGACAATGATGCCCTTGGCCAAAAAGGGCGTATGCGTTTTTTCCTGAATATATTCAGGAAAAAACGCATACGCCCTTTTTGGCCAACCAAGCCACCTGGAAAGGCAAATCAGCGCTACAAAGAAGTCTCGCTTCCCATCGGTCAAAAGGGCCATGCTGAAAAAAGTGTCAAAACCAGAAATGCAGGACAGGCCATGGAGAAATGGGAGCCTTGCTACACTGATGGGCGGGATGTAAATTGCCAAGAGCCACTCTGGAGAAGTGTCCGGTGAGTCCTGAAACATCTGAAAAACACAGCTTAGAGAGCATAGGGCACTTCCACTCATGGGGGTATAAATTGGGAAAATTAAAAATCAGCAAGACACAAGCACCCCAAAGTTTAGGGCTGCTCTGTTGACCAGGACCTCCACTTCATTCCACCTTAAATATCCCAGGAAAGAGAAAAATGGAGAAAGAAGTTGTGGTCCTTATGTACATTGGAATATCACTCAGCCAGGAAATCAATGTCGTAAGGTTAGTAGCAGCATGATGAGTGGATTTAGGTACGACGATTCTAAGTGAAATAAGTCACACAGAAAAGGACACTTCTCATAAGGTATCACTGATAGAGGGAATGTAAAAACCGTTACACTTGAACTGAATTACAAAACAGAACAGAGTCACACATGCAGAAAACACACTATGGCTGCTTAACGGGAAAGGTGAGGTGGGGTGAAACATAAAACAAGGGTATCAAATTAGCTCAGATACCGTTCCATAAACCCAATATGTAATAGACAAGACCTACTCCTTGCTCAGAGAACTGGACTCAGCACGCCCTATTCACCGCACAAGAATATATCTGACTAATAATAATCGTAAAACCTATGTATTGATATCTCTCTGTTAGTGTGTCAAGTGGGTGTAAAGCGGCATAAACACAGCAGTGAAAAGCAGCTAAACCCCATTATAAAAATAAATTACTTTGAAACACCCATGAAACAAAGACAGTGAAAGAGAGAGAAATTCTTACACAATGCGTTCAGGGGCTGTGATGCAACCTGGATTGACCATATCTAGACGCACAGCTGGATGAGACATAAGGGTGGACACTCTTGGGGCTGAGAGGTTTGGTGAGGTTGGGTGAGCAAACGCAGACCCTTTAAAGGAATACTGCGTGGTACCCATCGCATGGGTCCCAAATCTCCAGGTTCAAGGGCATCTTCCTACATCAAAAACATGCATGAGAAACCCAGAAGATGGTACACCGTGTGATGGGGAAAGGTTTCTAAAACGCACCTCATTTCTCATCTCCTTGTGCCCGGGTTCGCCATTCCAGCCGCTTTACTAGCAAGCTCCGTACTTGGAGCATCAGCACCTTTAACCTCCTGTTCCATGCAGGTTGCAATTTGTCCTGAGGATAAACGGGAAGACGTGGAACCAACGAGAGACTAGCTCTTGGTGTTGGGACAGGCACAGGTCACTCTATTTTCCCATCAGAAAGAAGAATTAACCACAGGCTCAGCCTGCCCCCCGGAACCAGAACAGGGCCTGAAGCCATTCTGCGATTTTGCGGCCAGCTCCCATAAAAACGAGTTGTAAAATGGAGGTTCAGGGCACTGCAATTCACAAACCTGCAGAGTTATAAATGATAACTCTCGTCCACAAATATATTGAGGGAAGGCAAAGAAGAGGATTTGAAATCAAGGCAGAATTGCAGGAAACAGATTTCAGGAGGTAGATACGAATCGCCTTTAAAGCACATGAAAAGCGGCAAAACGTTGACAATGATGCCCTTGGCCAAAAAGGGCGTATGCGTTTTTTCCTGAATATATTCAGGAAAAAACGCATACGCCCTTTTTGGCCAACCAAGCCACCTGGAAAGGCAAATCAGCGCTACAAAGAAGTCTCGCTTCCCATCGGTCAAAAGGGCCATGCTGAAAAAAGTGTCAAAACCAGAAATGCAGGACAGGCCATGGAGAAATGGGAGCCTTGCTACACTGATGGGCGGGATGTAAATTGCCAAGAGCCACTCCGGAGAAGTGTCCGGTGAGTCCTGAAACATCTGAAAAACACAGCTTAGAGAGCATAGGGCACTTCCACTCATGGGGGTATAAATTGGGAAAATTAAAAATCAGCAAGACACAAGCACCCCAAAGTTTAGGGCTGCTCTGTTGACCAGGACCTCCACTTCATTCCACCTTAAATATCCCAGGAAAGAGAAAAATGGATAAAGAAGTTGTGGTCCTTATGTACATTGGAATATCACTCAGCCAGGAAATCAATGTCGTAAGGTTAGTAGCAGCATGATGAGTGGATTTAGGTACGACGATTCTAAGTGAAATAAGTCACACAGAAAAGGACACTTCTCATAAGGTATCACTGATAGAGGGAATGTAAAAACCGTTACACTTGAACTGAATTACAAAACAGAACAGAGTCACACATGCAGAAAACACACTATGGCTGCTTAACGGGAAAGGTGAGGTGGGGTGATACATAAAACAAGGGTATCAAATTAGCTCAGATACCGTTCCATAAACCCAATATGTAATAGACAAGACCTACTCCTTGCTCAGAGAACTGGACTCAACACGCCCTATTCACCGCACAAGAATATATCTGACTAATAATAATCGTAAAACCTATGTATTGATATCTCTCTGTTAGTGTGTCAAGTGGGTGTAAAGCGGCATAAACACAGCAGTGAAAAGCAGCTAAACCCCATTATAAAAATAAATTACTTTGAAACACCCATGAAACAAAGACAGTGAAAGAGAGAGAAATTCTTACACAATGCGTTCAGGGGCTGTGATGCAACCTGGATTGACCATATCTAGACGCACAGCTGGATGAGACATAAGGGTGGACACACTTGGGGCTGAGAGGTTTGGTGAGGTTGGGTGAGCAAACGCAGACCCTTTAAAGGAATACTGCGTGGTACCCATCGCATGGGTCCCAAATCTCCAGGTTCAAGGGCATCTTCCTACATCAAAAACATGCATGAGAAACCCAGAAGATGGTACACCGTGTGATGGGGAAAGGTTTCTAAAACGCACCTCATTTCTCATCTCCTTGTGCCCGGGTTCGCCATTCCAGCCGCTTTACTAGCAAGCTCCCTACTTGGAGCATCAGCACCTTTAACCTCCTGTTCCGTAGAGGTTGCAATTTGTCCTGAGGATAAACGGGAAGACGTGGAACCAACGAGAGACTAGCTCTTGGTGTTGGGACAGGCACAGGTCACTCTATTTTCCCATCAGAAAGAAGAATTAACCACAGGCTCAGCCTGCCCCCCGGAACCAGAACAGGGCCTGAAGCCATTCTGCGATTTTGCGGCCAGCTCCCATAAAAACGAGTTGTAAAATGGAGGTTCAGGGCACTGCAATTCACAAACCTGCAGAGTTATAAATGATAACTCTCGTCCACAAATATATTGAGGGAAGGCAAAGAAGAGGATTTGAAATCAAGGCAGAATTGCAGGAAACAGATTTCAGGAGGTAGATACGAATCGCCTTTAAAGCACATGAAAAGCGGCAAAACGTTGACAATGATGCCCTTGGCCAAAAAGGGCGTATGCGTTTTTTCCTGAATATATTCAGGAAAAAACGCATACGCCCTTTTTGGCCAACCAAGCAACCTGGAAAGGCAAATCAGCGCTACAAAGAAGTCTCGCTTCCCATCGGTCAAAAGGGCCATGCTGAAAAAAGTGTCAAAACCAGAAATGCAGGACCGGCCATGGAGAAATGGGAGCCTTGCTACACTGATGGGCGGGATGTAAATTGCCAAAAGCCACTCCGGAGAAGTGTCCGGTGAGTCCTGAAACATCTGAAAAACACAGCTTAGAGAGCATAGGGCACTTCCACTCATGGGGGTATAAATTGGGAAAATTAAAAATCAGCAAGACACAAGCACCCCAAAGTTTAGGGCTGCTCTGTTGACCAGGACCTCCACTTCATTCCACCTTAAATATCCCAGGAAAGAGAAAAATGGATAAAGAAGTTGTGGTCCTTATGTACAATGGAATATCACTCAGCCATGAAATCAATGTCGTAAGGTTAGTAGCAGCATGATGAGTGGATTTAGGTACGACGATTCTAAGTGAAATAAGTCACACAGAAAAGGACACTTCTCATAAGGTATCACTGATAGAGGGAATGTAAAAACCGTTACACTTGAACTGAATTACAAAACAGAACAGAGTCACACATGCAGAAAACACACTATGGCTGCTTAACGGGAAAGGTGAGGTGGGGTGATACATAAAACAAGGGTATCAAATTAGCTCAGATACCGTTCCATAAACCCAATATGTAATAGACAAGACCTACTCCTTGCTCAGAGAACTGGACTCAACACGCCCTATTCACCGCACAAGAATATATCTGACTAATAATAATCGTAAAACCTATGTATTGATATCTCTCTGTTAGTGTGTCAAGTGGGTGTAAAGCGGCATAAACACAGCAGTGAAAAGCAGCTAATCCCCATTATAAAAATAAATTACTTTGAAACACCCATGAAACAAAGACAGTGAAAGAGAGAGAAATTCTTACACAATGCGTTCAGGGGCTGTGATGCAACCTGGATTGACCATATCTAGACGCACAGCTGGATGAGACATAAGGGTGGACACTCTTGGGGCTGAGAGGTTTGGTGAGGTTGGGTGAGCAAACGCAGACCCTTTAAAGGAATACTGCGTGGTACCCATCGCATGGGTCCCAAATCTCCAGGTTCAAGGGCATCTTCCTACATCAAAAACATGCATGAGAAACCCAGAAGATGGTACACCGTGTGATGGGGAAAGGTTTCTAAAACGCACCTCATTTCTCATCTCCTTGTGCCCGGGTTCGCCATTCCAGCCGCTTTACTAGCAAGCTCCCTACTTGGAGCATCAGCACCTTTAACCTCCTGTTCCATACAGGTTGCAATTTGTCCTGAGGATAAACGGGAAGACGTGGAACCAACGAGAGACTAGCTCTTGGTGTTGGGACAGGCACAGGTCACTCTATTTTCCCATCAGAAAGAAGAATTAACCACAGGCTCAGCCTGCCCCCCGGAACCAGAACAGGGCCTGAAGCCATTCTGCGATTTTGCGGCCAGCTCCCATAAAAACGAGTTGTAAAATGGAGGTTCAGGGCACTGCAATTCACAAACCTGCAGAGTTATAAATGATAACTCTCGTCCACAAATATATTGAGGGAAGGCAAAGAAGAGGATTTGAAATCAAGGCAGAATTGCAGGAAACAGATTTCAGGAGGTAGATACGAATCGCCTTTAAAGCACATGAAAAGCGGCAAAACGTTGACAATGATGCCCTTGGCCAAAAAGGGCGTATGCGTTTTTTCCTGAATATATTCAGGAAAAAACGCATACGCCCTTTTTGGCCAACCAAGCCACCTGGAAAGGCAAATCAGCGCTACAAAGAAGTCTCGCTTCCCATCGGTCAAAAGGGCCATGCTGAAAAAAGTGTCAAAACCAGAAATGCAGGACAGGCCATGGAGAAATGGGAGCCTTGCTACACTGATGGGCGGGATGTAAATTGCCAAGAGCCACTCCGGAGAAGTGTCCGGTGAGTCCTGAAACATCTGAAAAACACAGCTTAGAGAGCATAGGGCACTTCCACTCATGGGGGTATAAATTGGGAAAATTAAAAATCAGCAAGACACAAGCACCCCAAAGTTTAGGGCTGCTCTGTTGACCAGGACCTCCACTTCATTCCACCTTAAATATCCCAGGAAAGAGAAAAATGGAGAAAGAAGTTGTGGTCCTTATGTACATTGGAATATCACTCAGCCAGGAAATCAATGTCGTAAGGTTAGTAGCAGCATGATGAGTGGATTTAGGTACGACGATTCTAAGTGAAATAAGTCACACAGAAAAGGACACTTCTCATAAGGTATCACTGATAGAGGGAATGTAAAAACCGTTACACTTGAACTGAATTACAAAACAGAACAGAGTCACACATGCAGAAAACACACTATGGCTGCTTAACGGGAAAGGTGAGGTGGGGTGAAACATAAAACAAGGGTATCAAATTAGCTCAGATACCGTTCCATAAACCCAATATGTAATAGACAAGACCTACTCCTTGCTCAGAGAACTGGACTCAGCACGCCCTATTCACCGCACAAGAATATATCTGACTAATAATAATCGTAAAACCTATGTATTGATATCTCTCTGTTAGTGTGTCAAGTGGGTGTAAAGCGGCATAAACACAGCAGTGAAAAGCAGCTAAACCCCATTATAAAAATAAATTACTTTGAAACACCCATGAAACAAAGACAGTGAAAGAGAGAGAAATTCTTACACAATGCGTTCAGGGGCTGTGATGCAACCTGGATTGACCATATCTAGACGCACAGCTGGATGAGACATAAGGGTGGACACTCTTGGGGCTGAGAGGTTTGGTGAGGTTGGGTGAGCAAACGCAGACCCTTTAAAGGAATACTGCGTGGTACCCATCGCATGGGTCCCAAATCTCCAGGTTCAAGGGCATCTTCCTACATCAAAAACATGCATGAGAAACCCAGAAGATGGTACACCGTGTGATGGGGAAAGGTTTCTAAAACGCACCTCATTTCTCATCTCCTTGTGCCCGGGTTCGCCATTCCAGCCGCTTTACTAGCAAGCTCCGTACTTGGAGCATCAGCACCTTTAACCTCCTGTTCCATGCAGGTTGCAATTTGTCCTGAGGATAAACGGGAAGACGTGGAACCAACGAGAGACTAGCTCTTGGTGTTGGGACAGGCACAGGTCACTCTATTTTCCCATCAGAAAGAAGAATTAACCACAGGCTCAGCCTGCCCCCCGGAACCAGAACAGGGCCTGAAGCCATTCTGCGATTTTGCGGCCAGCTCCCATAAAAACGAGTTGTAAAATGGAGGTTCAGGGCACTGCAATTCACAAACCTGCAGAGTTATAAATGATAACCCTCGTCCACAAATATATTGAGGGAAGGCAAAGAAGAGGATTTGAAATCAAGGCAGAATTGCAGGAAACAGATTTCAGGAGGTAGATACGAATCGCCTTTAAAGCACATGAAAAGCGGCAAAACGTTGACAATGATGCCCTTGGCCAAAAAGGGCGTATGCGTTTTTTCCTGAATATATTCAGGAAAAAACGCATACGCCCTTTTTGGCCAACCAAGCCACCTGGAAAGGCAAATCAGCGCTACAAAGAAGTCTCGCTTCCCATCGGTCAAAAGGGCCATGCTGAAAAAAGTGTCAAAACCAGAAATGCAGGACAGGCCATGGAGAAATGGGAGCCTTGCTACACTGATGGGCGGGATGTAAATTGCCAAGAGCCACTCTGGAGAAGTGTCCGGTGAGTCCTGAAACATCTGAAAAACACAGCTTAGAGAGCATAGGGCACTTCCACTCATGGGGGTATAAATTGGGAAAATTAAAAATCAGCAAGACACAAGCACCCCAAAGTTTAGGGCTGCTCTGTTGACCAGGACCTCCACTTCATTCCACCTTAAATATCCCAGGAAAGAGAAAAATGGAGAAAGAAGTTGTGGTCCTTATGTACATTGGAATATCACTCAGCCAGGAAATCAATGTCGTAAGGTTAGTAGCAGCATGATGAGTGGATTTAGGTACGACGATTCTAAGTGAAATAAGTCACACAGAAAAGGACACTTCTCATAAGGTATCACTGATAGAGGGAATGTAAAAACCGTTACACTTGAACTGAATTACAAAACAGAACAGAGTCACACATGCAGAAAACACACTATGGCTGCTTAACGGGAAAGGTGAGGTGGGGTGAAACATAAAACAAGGGTATCAAATTAGCTCAGATACCGTTCCATAAACCCAATATGTAATAGACAAGACCTACTCCTTGCTCAGAGAACTGGACTCAGCACGCCCTATTCACCGCACAAGAATATATCTGACTAATAATAATCGTAAAACCTATGTATTGATATCTCTCTGTTAGTGTGTCAAGTGGGTGTAAAGCGGCATAAACACAGCAGTGAAAAGCAGCTAAACCCCATTATAAAAATAAATTACTTTGAAACACCCATGAAACAAAGACAGTGAAAGAGAGAGAAATTCTTACACAATGCGTTCAGGGGCTGTGATGCAACCTGGATTGACCATATCTAGACGCACAGCTGGATGAGACATAAGGGTGGACACTCTTGGGGCTGAGAGGTTTGGTGAGGTTGGGTGAGCAAACGCAGACCCTTTAAAGGAATACTGCGTGGTACCCATCGCATGGGTCCCAAATCTCCAGGTTCAAGGGCATCTTCCTACATCAAAAACATGCATGAGAAACCCAGAAGATGGTACACCGTGTGATGGGGAAAGGTTTCTAAAACGCACCTCATTTCTCATCTCCTTGTGCCCGGGTTCGCCATTCCAGCCGCTTTACTAGCAAGCTCCGTACTTGGAGCATCAGCACCTTTAACCTCCTGTTCCATGCAGGTTGCAATTTGTCCTGAGGATAAACGGGAAGACGTGGAACCAACGAGAGACTAGCTCTTGGTGTTGGGACAGGCACAGGTCACTCTATTTTCCCATCAGAAAGAAGAATTAACCACAGGCTCAGCCTGCCCCCCGGAACCAGAACAGGGCCTGAAGCCATTCTGCGATTTTGCGGCCAGCTCCCATAAAAACGAGTTGTAAAATGGAGGTTCAGGGCACTGCAATTCACAAACCTGCAGAGTTATAAATGATAACTCTCGTCCACAAATATATTGAGGGAAGGCAAAGAAGAGGATTTGAAATCAAGGCAGAATTGCAGGAAACAGATTTCAGGAGGTAGATACGAATCGCCTTTAAAGCACATGAAAAGCGGCAAAACGTTGACAATGATGCCCTTGGCCAAAAAGGGCGTATGCGTTTTTTCCTGAATATATTCAGGAAAAAACGCATACGCCCTTTTTGGCCAACCAAGCCACCTGGAAAGGCAAATCAGCGCTACAAAGAAGTCTCGCTTCCCATCGGTCAAAAGGGCCATGCTGAAAAAAGTGTCAAAACCAGAAATGCAGGACAGGCCATGGAGAAATGGGAGCCTTGCTACACTGATGGGCGGGATGTAAATTGCCAAGAGCCACTCCGGAGAAGTGTCCGGTGAGTCCTGAAACATCTGAAAAACACAGCTTAGAGAGCATAGGGCACTTCCACTCATGGGGGTATAAATTGGGAAAATTAAAAATCAGCAAGACACAAGCACCCCAAAGTTTAGGGCTGCTCTGTTGACCAGGACCTCCACTTCATTCCACCTTAAATATCCCAGGAAAGAGAAAAATGGATAAAGAAGTTGTGGTCCTTATGTACATTGGAATATCACTCAGCCAGGAAATCAATGTCGTAAGGTTAGTAGCAGCATGATGAGTGGATTTAGGTACGACGATTCTAAGTGAAATAAGTCACACAGAAAAGGACACTTCTCATAAGGTATCACTGATAGAGGGAATGTAAAAACCGTTACACTTGAACTGAATTACAAAACAGAACAGAGTCACACATGCAGAAAACACACTATGGCTGCTTAACGGGAAAGGTGAGGTGGGGTGATACATAAAACAAGGGTATCAAATTAGCTCAGATACCGTTCCATAAACCCAATATGTAATAGACAAGACCTACTCCTTGCTCAGAGAACTGGACTCAACACGCCCTATTCACCGCACAAGAATATATCTGACTAATAATAATCGTAAAACCTATGTATTGATATCTCTCTGTTAGTGTGTCAAGTGGGTGTAAAGCGGCATAAACACAGCAGTGAAAAGCAGCTAAACCCCATTATAAAAATAAATTACTTTGAAACACCCATGAAACAAAGACAGTGAAAGAGAGAGAAATTCTTACACAATGCGTTCAGGGGCTGTGATGCAACCTGGATTGACCATATCTAGACGCACAGCTGGATGAGACATAAGGGTGGACACACTTGGGGCTGAGAGGTTTGGTGAGGTTGGGTGAGCAAACGCAGACCCTTTAAAGGAATACTGCGTGGTACCCATCGCATGGGTCCCAAATCTCCAGGTTCAAGGGCATCTTCCTACATCAAAAACATGCATGAGAAACCCAGAAGATGGTACACCGTGTGATGGGGAAAGGTTTCTAAAACGCACCTCATTTCTCATCTCCTTGTGCCCGGGTTCGCCATTCCAGCCGCTTTACTAGCAAGCTCCCTACTTGGAGCATCAGCACCTTTAACCTCCTGTTCCGTAGAGGTTGCAATTTGTCCTGAGGATAAACGGGAAGACGTGGAACCAACGAGAGACTAGCTCTTGGTGTTGGGACAGGCACAGGTCACTCTATTTTCCCATCAGAAAGAAGAATTAACCACAGGCTCAGCCTGCCCCCCGGAACCAGAACAGGGCCTGAAGCCATTCTGCGATTTTGCGGCCAGCTCCCATAAAAACGAGTTGTAAAATGGAGGTTCAGGGCACTGCAATTCACAAACCTGCAGAGTTATAAATGATAACTCTCGTCCACAAATATATTGAGGGAAGGCAAAGAAGAGGATTTGAAATCAAGGCAGAATTGCAGGAAACAGATTTCAGGAGGTAGATACGAATCGCCTTTAAAGCACATGAAAAGCGGCAAAACGTTGACAATGATGCCCTTGGCCAAAAAGGGCGTATGCGTTTTTTCCTGAATATATTCAGGAAAAAACGCATACGCCCTTTTTGGCCAACCAAGCAACCTGGAAAGGCAAATCAGCGCTACAAAGAAGTCTCGCTTCCCATCGGTCAAAAGGGCCATGCTGAAAAAAGTGTCAAAACCAGAAATGCAGGACCGGCCATGGAGAAATGGGAGCCTTGCTACACTGATGGGCGGGATGTAAATTGCCAAAAGCCACTCCGGAGAAGTGTCCGGTGAGTCCTGAAACATCTGAAAAACACAGCTTAGAGAGCATAGGGCACTTCCACTCATGGGGGTATAAATTGGGAAAATTAAAAATCAGCAAGACACAAGCACCCCAAAGTTTAGGGCTGCTCTGTTGACCAGGACCTCCACTTCATTCCACCTTAAATATCCCAGGAAAGAGAAAAATGGATAAAGAAGTTGTGGTCCTTATGTACATTGGAATATCACTCAGCCAGGAAATCAATGTCGTAAGGTTAGTAGCAGCATGATGAGTGGATTTAGGTACGACGATTCTAAGTGAAATAAGTCACACAGAAAAGGACACTTCTCATAAGGTATCACTGATAGAGGGAATGTAAAAACCGTTACACTTGAACTGAATTACAAAACAGAACAGAGTCACACATGCAGAAAACACACTATGGCTGCTTAACGGGAAAGGTGAGGTGGGGTGATACATAAAACAAGGGTATCAAATTAGCTCAGATACCGTTCCATAAACCCAATATGTAATAGACAAGACCTACTCCTTGCTCAGAGAACTGGACTCAACACGCCCTATTCACCGCACAAGAATATATCTGACTAATAATAATCGTAAAACCTATGTATTGATATCTCTCTGTTAGTGTGTCAAGTGGGTGTAAAGCGGCATAAACACAGCAGTGAAAAGCAGCTAATCCCCATTATAAAAATAAATTACTTTGAAACACCCATGAAACAAAGACAGTGAAAGAGAGAGAAATTCTTACACAATGCGTTCAGGGGCTGTGATGCAACCTGGATTGACCATATCTAGACGCACAGCTGGATGAGACATAAGGGTGGACACTCTTGGGGCTGAGAGGTTTGGTGAGGTTGGGTGAGCAAACGCAGACCCTTTAAAGGAATACTGCGTGGTACCCATCGCATGGGTCCCAAATCTCCAGGTTCAAGGGCATCTTCCTACATCAAAAACATGCATGAGAAACCCAGAAGATGGTACACCGTGTGATGGGGAAAGGTTTCTAAAACGCACCTCATTTCTCATCTCCTTGTGCCCGGGTTCGCCATTCCAGCCGCTTTACTAGCAAGCTCCCTACTTGGAGCATCAGCACCTTTAACCTCCTGTTCCATACAGGTTGCAATTTGTCCTGAGGATAAACGGGAAGACGTGGAACCAACGAGAGACTAGCTCTTGGTGTTGGGACAGGCACAGGTCACTCTATTTTCCCATCAGAAAGAAGAATTAACCACAGGCTCAGCCTGCCCCCCGGAACCAGAACAGGGCCTGAAGCCATTCTGCGATTTTGCGGCCAGCTCCCATAAAAACGAGTTGTAAAATGGAGGTTCAGGGCACTGCAATTCACAAACCTGCAGAGTTATAAATGATAACTCTCGTCCACAAATATATTGAGGGAAGGCAAAGAAGAGGATTTGAAATCAAGGCAGAATTGCAGGAAACAGATTTCAGGAGGTAGATACGAATCGCCTTTAAAGCACATGAAAAGCGGCAAAACGTTGACAATGATGCCCTTGGCCAAAAAGGGCGTATGCGTTTTTTCCTGAATATATTCAGGAAAAAACGCATACGCCCTTTTTGGCCAACCAAGCCACCTGGAAAGGCAAATCAGCGCTACAAAGAAGTCTCGCTTCCCATCGGTCAAAAGGGCCATGCTGAAAAAAGTGTCAAAACCAGAAATGCAGGACCGGCCATGGAGGAATGGGAGCCTTGCTACACTGATGGGCGGGATGTAAATTGCCAAGAGCCACTCTGGAGAAGTGTCCGGTGAGTCCTGAAACATCTGAAAAACACAGCTTAGAGAGCATAGGGCACTTCCACTCATGGGGGTATAAATTGGGAAAATTAAAAATCAGCAAGACACAAGCACCCCAAAGTTTAGGGCTGCTCTGTTGACCAGGACCTCCACTTCATTCCACCTTAAATATCCCAGGAAAGAGAAAAATGGAGAAAGAAGTTGTGGTCCTTATGTACATTGGAATATCACTCAGCCAGGAAATCAATGTCGTAAGGTTAGTAGCAGCATGATGAGTGGATTTAGGTACGACGATTCTAAGTGAAATAAGTCACACAGAAAAGGACACTTCTCATAAGGTATCACTGATAGAGGGAATGTAAAAACCGTTACACTTGAACTGAATTACAAAACAGAACAGAGTCACACATGCAGAAAACACACTATGGCTGCTTAACGGGAAAGGTGAGGTGGGGTGATACATAAAACAAGGGTATCAAATTAGCTCAGATACCGTTCCATAAACCCAATATGTAATAGACAAGACCTACTCCTTGCTCAGAGAACTGGACTCAACACGCCCTATTCACCGCACAAGAATATATCTGACTAATAATAATCGTAAAACCTATGTATTGATATCTCTCTGTTAGTGTGTCAAGTGGGTGTAAAGCGGCATAAACACAGCAGTGAAAAGCAGCTAAACCCCATTATAAAAATAAATTACTTTGAAACACCCATGAAACAAAGACAGTGAAAGAGAGAGAAATTCTTACACAATGCGTTCAGGGGCTGTGATGCAACCTGGATTGACCATATCTAGACGCACAGCTGGATGAGACATAAGGGTGGACACTCTTGGGGCTGAGAGGTTTGGTGAGGTTGGGTGAGCAAACGCAGACCCTTTAAAGGAATACTGCGTGGTACCCATCGCATGGGTCCCAAATCTCCAGGTTCAAGGGCATCTTCCTACATCAAAAACATGCATGAGAAACCCAGAAGATGGTACACCGTGTGATGGGGAAAGGTTTCTAAAACGCACCTCATTTCTCATCTCCTTGTGCCCGGGTTCGCCATTCCAGCCGCTTTACTAGCAAGCTCCCTACTTGGAGCATCAGCACCTTTAACCTCCTGTTCCATACAGGTTGCAATTTGTCCTGAGGATAAACGGGAAGACGTGAAACCAACGAGAGACTAGCTCTTGGTGTTGGGACAGGCACAGGTCACTCTATTTTCCCATCAGAAAGAAGAATTAACCACAGGCTCAGCCTGCCCCCCGGAACCAGAACAGGGCCTGAAGCCATTCTGCGATTTTGCGGCCAGCTCCCATAAAAACGAGTTGTAAAATGGAGGTTCAGGGCACTGCAATTCACAAACCTGCAGAGTTATAAATGATAACTCTCGTCCACAAATATATTGAGGGAAGGCAAAGAAGAGGATTTGAAATCAAGGCAGAATTGCAGGAAACAGATTTCAGGAGGTAGATACGAATCGCCTTTAAAGCACATGAAAAGCGGCAAAACGTTGACAATGATGCCCTAGGCCAAAAAGGGCGTATGCGTTTTTTCCTGAATATATTCAGGAAAAAACGCATACGCCCTTTTTGGCCAACCAAGCCACCTGGAAAGGCAAATCAGCGCTACAAAGAAGTCTCGCTTCCCATCGGTCAAAAGGGCCATGCTGAAAAAAGTGTCAAAACCAGAAATGCAGGACAGGCCATGGAGAAATGGGAGCCTTGCTACACTGATGGGCGGGATGTAAATTGCCAAGAGCCACTCTGGAGAAGTGTCCGGTGAGTCCTGAAACATCTGAAAAACACAGCTTAGAGAGCATAGGGCACTTCCACTCATGGGGGTATAAATTGGGAAAATTAAAAATCAGCAAGACACAAGCACCCCAAAGTTTAGGGCTGCTCTGTTGACCAGGACCTCCACTTCATTCCACCTTAAATATCCCAGGAAAGAGAAAAATGGAGAAAGAAGTTGTGGTCCTTATGTACATTGGAATATCACTCAGCCAGGAAATCAATGTCGTAAGGTTAGTAGCAGCATGATGAGTGGATTTAGGTACGACGATTCTAAGTGAAATAAGTCACACAGAAAAGGACACTTCTCATAAGGTATCACTGATAGAGGGAATGTAAAAACCGTTACACTTGAACTGAATTACAAAACAGAACAGAGTCACACATGCAGAAAACACACTATGGCTGCTTAACGGGAAAGGTGAGGTGGGGTGATACATAAAACAAGGGTATCAAATTAGCTCAGATACCGTTCCATAAACCCAATATGTAATAGACAAGACCTACTCCTTGCTCAGAGAACTGGACTCAACACGCCCTATTCACCGCACAAGAATATATCTGACTAATAATAATCGTAAAACCTATGTATTGATATCTCTCTGTTAGTGTGTCAAGTGGGTGTAAAGCGGCATAAACACAGCAGTGAAAAGCAGCTAAACCCCATTATAAAAATAAATTACTTTGAAACACCCATGAAACAAAGACAGTGAAAGAGAGAGAAATTCTTACACAATGCGTTCAGGGGCTGTGATGCAACCTGGATTGACCATATCTAGACGCACAGCTGGATGAGACATAAGGGTGGACACTCTTGGGGCTGAGAGGTTTGGTGAGGTTGGGTGAGCAAACGCAGACCCTTTAAAGGAATACTGCGTGGTACCCATCGCATGGGTCCCAAATCTCCAGGTTCAAGGGCATCTTCCTACATCAAAAACATGCATGAGAAACCCAGAAGATGGTACACCGTGTGATGGGGAAAGGTTTCTAAAACGCACCTCATTTCTCATCTCCTTGTGCCCGGGTTCGCCATTCCAGCCGCTTTACTAGCAAGCTCCCTACTTGGAGCATCAGCACCTTTAACCTCCTGTTCCATACAGGTTGCAATTTGTCCTGAGGATAAACGGGAAGACGTGGAACCAACGAGAGACTAGCTCTTGGTGTTGGGACAGGCACAGGTCACTCTATTTTCCCATCAGAAAGAAGAATTAACCACAGGCTCAGCCTGCCCCCCGGAACCAGAACAGGGCCTGAAGCCATTCTGCGATTTTGCGGCCAGCTCCCATAAAAACGAGTTGTAAAATGGAGGTTCAGGGCACTGCAATTCACAAACCTGCAGAGTTATAAATGATAACCCTCGTCCACAAATATACTGAGGGAAGGCAAAGAAGAGGATTTGAAATCAAGGCAGAATTGCAGGAAACAGATTTCAGGAGGTAGATACGAATCGCCTTTAAAGCACATGAAAAGCAGCAAAACGTTGACAATGATGCCCTTGGCCAAAAAGGGCGTATGCGTTTTTTCCTGAATATATTCAGGAAAAAACGCATACGCCCTTTTTGGCCAACCAAGCCACCTGGAAAGGCAAATCAGCGCTACAAAGAAGTCTCGCTTCCCATCGGTCAAAAGGGCCATGCTGAAAAAAGTGTCAAAACCAGAAATGCAGGACAGGCCATGGAGAAATGGGAGCCTTGCTACACTGATGGGCGGGATGTAAATTGCCAAGAGCCACTCCGGAGAAGTGTCCGGTGAGTCCTGAAACATCTGAAAAACACAGCTTAGAGAGCATAGGGCACTTCCACTCATGGGGGTATAAATTGGGAAAATTAAAAATCAGCAAGACACAAGCACCCCAAAGTTTAGGGCTGCTCTGTTGACCAGGACCTCCACTTCATTCCACCTTAAATATCCCAGGAAAGAGAAAAATGGAGAAAGAAGTTGTGGTCCTTATGTACATTGGAATATCACTCAGCCAGGAAATCAATGTCGTAAGGTTAGTAGCAGCATGATGAGTGGATTTAGGTACGACGATTCTAAGTGAAATAAGTCACACAGAAAAGGACACTTCTCATAAGGTATCACTGATAGAGGGAATGTAAAAACCGTTACACTTGAACTGAATTACAAAACAGAACAGAGTCACACATGCAGAAAACACACTATGGCTGCTTAACGGGAAAGGTGAGGTGGGGTGATACATAAAACAAGGGTATCAAATTAGCTCAGATACCGTTCCATAAACCCAATATGTAATAGACAAGACCTACTCCTTGCTCAGAGAACTGGACTCAACACGCCCTATTCACCGCACAAGAATATATCTGACTAATAATAATCGTAAAACCTATGTATTGATATCTCTCTGTTAGTGTGTCAAGTGGGTGTAAAGCGGCATAAACACAGCAGTGAAAAGCAGCTAAACCCCATTATAAAAATAAATTACTTTGAAACACCCATGAAACAAAGACAGTGAAAGAGAGAGAAATTCTTACACAATGCGTTCAGGGGCTGTGATGCAACCTGGATTGACCATATCTAGACGCACAGCTGGATGAGACATAAGGGTGGACACTCTTGGGGCTGAGAGGTTTGGTGAGGTTGGGTGAGCAAACGCAGACCCTTTAAAGGAATACTGCGTGGTACCCATCGCATGGGTCCCAAATCTCCAGGTTCAAGGGCATCTTCCTACATCAAAAACATGCATGAGAAACCCAGAAGATGGTACACCGTGTGATGGGGAAAGGTTTCTAAAACGCACCTCATTTCTCATCTCCTTGTGCCCGGGTTCGCCATTCCAGCCGCTTTACTAGCAAGCTCCCTACTTGGAGCATCAGCACCTTTAACCTCCTGTTCCATGCAGGTTGCAATTTGTCCTGATGATAAACGGGAAGACGTGGAACCAACGAGAGACTAGCTCTTGGTGTTGGGACAGGCACAGGTCACTCTATTTTCCCATCAGAAAGAAGAATTAACCACAGGCTCAGCCTGCCCCCCGGAACCAGAACAGGGCCTGAAGCCATTCTGCGATTTTGCGGCCAGCTCCCATAAAAACGAGTTGTAAAATGGAGGTTCAGGGCACTGCAATTCACAAACCTGCAGAGTTATAAATGATAACTCTCGTCCACAAATATATTGAGGGAAGGCAAAGAAGAGGATTTGAAATCAAGGCAGAATTGCAGGAAACAGATTTCAGGAGGTAGATACGAATCGCCTTTAAAGCACATGAAAAGCGGCAAAACGTTGACAATGATGCCCTTGGCCAAAAAGGGCGTATGCGTTTTTTCCTGAATATATTCAGGAAAAAACGCATACGCCCTTTTTGGCCAACCAAGCCACCTGGAAAGGCAAATCAGCGCTACAAAGAAGTCTCGCTTCCCATCGGTCAAAAGGGCCATGCTGAAAAAAGTGTCAAAACCAGAAATGCAGGACAGGCCATGGAGAAATGGGAGCCTTGCTACACTGATGGGCGGGATGTAAATTGCCAAGAGCCACTCCGGAGAAGTGTCCGGTGAGTCCTGAAACATCTGAAAAACACAGCTTAGAGAGCATAGGGCACTTCCACTCATGGGGGTATAAATTGGGAAAATTAAAAATCAGCAAGACACAAGCACCCCAAAGTTTAGGGCTGCTCTGTTGACCAGGACCTCCACTTCATTCCACCTTAAATATCCCAGGAAAGAGAAAAATGGATAAAGAAGTTGTGGTCCTTATGTACATTGGAATATCACTCAGCCAGGAAATCAATGTCGTAAGGTTAGTAGCAGCATGATGAGTGGATTTAGGTACGACGATTCTAAGTGAAATAAGTCACACAGAAAAGGACACTTCTCATAAGGTATCACTGATAGAGGGAATGTAAAAACCGTTACACTTGAACTGAATTACAAAACAGAACAGAGTCACACATGCAGAAAACACACTATGGCTGCTTAACGGGAAAGGTGAGGTGGGGTGATACATAAAACAAGGGTATCAAATTAGCTCAGATACCGTTCCATAAACCCAATATGTAATAGACAAGACCTACTCCTTGCTCAGAGAACTGGACTCAACACGCCCTATTCACCGCACAAGAATATATCTGACTAATAATAATCGTAAAACCTATGTATTGATATCTCTCTGTTAGTGTGTCAAGTGGGTGTAAAGCGGCATAAACACAGCAGTGAAAAGCAGCTAAACCCCATTATAAAAATAAATTACTTTGAAACACCCATGAAACAAAGACAGTGAAAGAGAGAGAAATTCTTACACAATGCGTTCAGGGGCTGTGATGCAACCTGGATTGACCATATCTAGACGCACAGCTGGATGAGACATAAGGGTGGACACACTTGGGGCTGAGAGGTTTGGTGAGGTTGGGTGAGCAAACGCAGACCCTTTAAAGGAATACTGCGTGGTACCCATCGCATGGGTCCCAAATCTCCAGGTTCAAGGGCATCTTCCTACATCAAAAACATGCATGAGAAACCCAGAAGATGGTACACCGTGTGATGGGGAAAGGTTTCTAAAACGCACCTCATTTCTCATCTCCTTGTGCCCGGGTTCGCCATTCCAGCCGCTTTACTAGCAAGCTCCCTACTTGGAGCATCAGCACCTTTAACCTCCTGTTCCGTAGAGGTTGCAATTTGTCCTGAGGATAAACGGGAAGACGTGGAACCAACGAGAGACTAGCTCTTGGTGTTGGGACAGGCACAGGTCACTCTATTTTCCCATCAGAAAGAAGAATTAACCACAGGCTCAGCCTGCCCCCCGGAACCAGAACAGGGCCTGAAGCCATTCTGCGATTTTGCGGCCAGCTCCCATAAAAACGAGTTGTAAAATGGAGGTTCAGGGCACTGCAATTCACAAACCTGCAGAGTTATAAATGATAACTCTCGTCCACAAATATATTGAGGGAAGGCAAAGAAGAGGATTTGAAATCAAGGCAGAATTGCAGGAAACAGATTTCAGGAGGTAGATACGAATCGCCTTTAAAGCACATGAAAAGCGGCAAAACGTTGACAATGATGCCCTTGGCCAAAAAGGGCGTATGCGTTTTTTCCTGAATATATTCAGGAAAAAACGCATACGCCCTTTTTGGCCAACCAAGCAACCTGGAAAGGCAAATCAGCGCTACAAAGAAGTCTCGCTTCCCATCGGTCAAAAGGGCCATGCTGAAAAAAGTGTCAAAACCAGAAATGCAGGACCGGCCATGGAGAAATGGGAGCCTTGCTACACTGATGGGCGGGATGTAAATTGCCAAAAGCCACTCCGGAGAAGTGTCCGGTGAGTCCTGAAACATCTGAAAAACACAGCTTAGAGAGCATAGGGCACTTCCACTCATGGGGGTATAAATTGGGAAAATTAAAAATCAGCAAGACACAAGCACCCCAAAGTTTAGGGCTGCTCTGTTGACCAGGACCTCCACTTCATTCCACCTTAAATATCCCAGGAAAGAGAAAAATGGAGAAAGAAGTTGTGGTCCTTATGTACATTGGAATATCACTCAGCCAGGAAATCAATGTCGTAAGGTTAGTAGCAGCATGATGAGTGGATTTAGGTACGACGATTCTAAGTGAAATAAGTCACACAGAAAAGGACACTTCTCATAAGGTATCACTGATAGAGGGAATGTAAAAACCGTTACACTTGAACTGAATTACAAAACAGAACAGAGTCACACATGCAGAAAACACACTATGGCTGCTTAACGGGAAAGGTGAGGTGGGGTGATACATAAAACAAGGGTATCAAATTAGCTCAGATACCGTTCCATAAACCCAATATGTAATAGACAAGACCTACTCCTTGCTCAGAGAACTGGACTCAACACGCCCTATTCACCGCACAAGAATATATCTGACTAATAATAATCGTAAAACCTATGTATTGATATCTCTCTGTTAGTGTGTCAAGTGGGTGTAAAGCGGCATAAACACAGCAGTGAAAAGCAGCTAATCCCCATTATAAAAATAAATTACTTTGAAACACCCATGAAACAAAGACAGTGAAAGAGAGAGAAATTCTTACACAATGCGTTCAGGGGCTGTGATGCAACCTGGATTGACCATATCTAGACGCACAGCTGGATGAGACATAAGGGTGGACACTCTTGGGGCTGAGAGGTTTGGTGAGGTTGGGTGAGCAAACGCAGACCCTTTAAAGGAATACTGCGTGGTACCCATCGCATGGGTCCCAAATCTCCAGGTTCAAGGGCATCTTCCTACATCAAAAACATGCATGAGAAACCCAGAAGATGGTACACCGTGTGATGGGGAAAGGTTTCTAAAACGCACCTCATTTCTCATCTCCTTGTGCCCGGGTTCGCCATTCCAGCCGCTTTACTAGCAAGCTCCCTACTTGGAGCATCAGCACCTTTAACCTCCTGTTCCATACAGGTTGCAATTTGTCCTGAGGATAAACGGGAAGACGTGGAACCAACGAGAGACTAGCTCTTGGTGTTGGGACAGGCACAGGTCACTCTATTTTCCCATCAGAAAGAAGAATTAACCACAGGCTCAGCCTGCCCCCCGGAACCAGAACAGGGCCTGAAGCCATTCTGCGATTTTGCGGCCAGCTCCCATAAAAACGAGTTGTAAAATGGAGGTTCAGGGCACTGCAATTCACAAACCTGCAGAGTTATAAATGATAACTCTCGTCCACAAATATATTGAGGGAAGGCAAAGAAGAGGATTTGAAATCAAGGCAGAATTGCAGGAAACAGATTTCAGGAGGTAGATACGAATCGCCTTTAAAGCACATGAAAAGCGGCAAAACGTTGACAATGATGCCCTTGGCCAAAAAGGGCGTATGCGTTTTTTCCTGAATATATTCAGGAAAAAACGCATACGCCCTTTTTGGCCAACCAAGCCACCTGGAAAGGCAAATCAGCGCTACAAAGAAGTCTCGCTTCCCATCGGTCAAAAGGGCCATGCTGAAAAAAGTGTCAAAACCAGAAATGCAGGACCGGCCATGGAGGAATGGGAGCCTTGCTACACTGATGGGCGGGATGTAAATTGCCAAGAGCCACTCTGGAGAAGTGTCCGGTGAGTCCTGAAACATCTGAAAAACACAGCTTAGAGAGCATAGGGCACTTCCACTCATGGGGGTATAAATTGGGAAAATTAAAAATCAGCAAGACACAAGCACCCCAAAGTTTAGGGCTGCTCTGTTGACCAGGACCTCCACTTCATTCCACCTTAAATATCCCAGGAAAGAGAAAAATGGAGAAAGAAGTTGTGGTCCTTATGTACATTGGAATATCACTCAGCCAGGAAATCAATGTCGTAAGGTTAGTAGCAGCATGATGAGTGGATTTAGGTACGACGATTCTAAGTGAAATAAGTCACACAGAAAAGGACACTTCTCATAAGGTATCACTGATAGAGGGAATGTAAAAACCGTTACACTTGAACTGAATTACAAAACAGAACAGAGTCACACATGCAGAAAACACACTATGGCTGCTTAACGGGAAAGGTGAGGTGGGGTGATACATAAAACAAGGGTATCAAATTAGCTCAGATACCGTTCCATAAACCCAATATGTAATAGACAAGACCTACTCCTTGCTCAGAGAACTGGACTCAACACGCCCTATTCACCGCACAAGAATATATCTGACTAATAATAATCGTAAAACCTATGTATTGATATCTCTCTGTTAGTGTGTCAAGTGGGTGTAAAGCGGCATAAACACAGCAGTGAAAAGCAGCTAAACCCCATTATAAAAATAAATTACTTTGAAACACCCATGAAACAAAGACAGTGAAAGAGAGAGAAATTCTTACACAATGCGTTCAGGGGCTGTGATGCAACCTGGATTGACCATATCTAGACGCACAGCTGGATGAGACATAAGGGTGGACACTCTTGGGGCTGAGAGGTTTGGTGAGGTTGGGTGAGCAAACGCAGACCCTTTAAAGGAATACTGCGTGGTACCCATCGCATGGGTCCCAAATCTCCAGGTTCAAGGGCATCTTCCTACATCAAAAACATGCATGAGAAACCCAGAAGATGGTACACCGTGTGATGGGGAAAGGTTTCTAAAACGCACCTCATTTCTCATCTCCTTGTGCCCGGGTTCGCCATTCCAGCCGCTTTACTAGCAAGCTCCCTACTTGGAGCATCAGCACCTTTAACCTCCTGTTCCATACAGGTTGCAATTTGTCCTGAGGATAAACGGGAAGACGTGAAACCAACGAGAGACTAGCTCTTGGTGTTGGGACAGGCACAGGTCACTCTATTTTCCCATCAGAAAGAAGAATTAACCACAGGCTCAGCCTGCCCCCCGGAACCAGAACAGGGCCTGAAGCCATTCTGCGATTTTGCGGCCAGCTCCCATAAAAACGAGTTGTAAAATGGAGGTTCAGGGCACTGCAATTCACAAACCTGCAGAGTTATAAATGATAACTCTCGTCCACAAATATATTGAGGGAAGGCAAAGAAGAGGATTTGAAATCAAGGCAGAATTGCAGGAAACAGATTTCAGGAGGTAGATACGAATCGCCTTTAAAGCACATGAAAAGCGGCAAAACGTTGACAATGATGCCCTAGGCCAAAAAGGGCGTATGCGTTTTTTCCTGAATATATTCAGGAAAAAACGCATACGCCCTTTTTGGCCAACCAAGCCACCTGGAAAGGCAAATCAGCGCTACAAAGAAGTCTCGCTTCCCATCGGTCAAAAGGGCCATGCTGAAAAAAGTGTCAAAACCAGAAATGCAGGACAGGCCATGGAGAAATGGGAGCCTTGCTACACTGATGGGCGGGATGTAAATTGCCAAGAGCCACTCTGGAGAAGTGTCCGGTGAGTCCTGAAACATCTGAAAAACACAGCTTAGAGAGCATAGGGCACTTCCACTCATGGGGGTATAAATTGGGAAAATTAAAAATCAGCAAGACACAAGCACCCCAAAGTTTAGGGCTGCTCTGTTGACCAGGACCTCCACTTCATTCCACCTTAAATATCCCAGGAAAGAGAAAAATGGAGAAAGAAGTTGTGGTCCTTATGTACATTGGAATATCACTCAGCCAGGAAATCAATGTCGTAAGGTTAGTAGCAGCATGATGAGTGGATTTAGGTACGACGATTCTAAGTGAAATAAGTCACACAGAAAAGGACACTTCTCATAAGGTATCACTGATAGAGGGAATGTAAAAACCGTTACACTTGAACTGAATTACAAAACAGAACAGAGTCACACATGCAGAAAACACACTATGGCTGCTTAACGGGAAAGGTGAGGTGGGGTGATACATAAAACAAGGGTATCAAATTAGCTCAGATACCGTTCCATAAACCCAATATGTAATAGACAAGACCTACTCCTTGCTCAGAGAACTGGACTCAACACGCCCTATTCACCGCACAAGAATATATCTGACTAATAATAATCGTAAAACCTATGTATTGATATCTCTCTGTTAGTGTGTCAAGTGGGTGTAAAGCGGCATAAACACAGCAGTGAAAAGCAGCTAAACCCCATTATAAAAATAAATTACTTTGAAACACCCATGAAACAAAGACAGTGAAAGAGAGAGAAATTCTTACACAATGCGTTCAGGGGCTGTGATGCAACCTGGATTGACCATATCTAGACGCACAGCTGGATGAGACATAAGGGTGGACACTCTTGGGGCTGAGAGGTTTGGTGAGGTTGGGTGAGCAAACGCAGACCCTTTAAAGGAATACTGCGTGGTACCCATCGCATGGGTCCCAAATCTCCAGGTTCAAGGGCATCTTCCTACATCAAAAACATGCATGAGAAACCCAGAAGATGGTACACCGTGTGATGGGGAAAGGTTTCTAAAACGCACCTCATTTCTCATCTCCTTGTGCCCGGGTTCGCCATTCCAGCCGCTTTACTAGCAAGCTCCCTACTTGGAGCATCAGCACCTTTAACCTCCTGTTCCATACAGGTTGCAATTTGTCCTGAGGATAAACGGGAAGACGTGGAACCAACGAGAGACTAGCTCTTGGTGTTGGGACAGGCACAGGTCACTCTATTTTCCCATCAGAAAGAAGAATTAACCACAGGCTCAGCCTGCCCCCCGGAACCAGAACAGGGCCTGAAGCCATTCTGCGATTTTGCGGCCAGCTCCCATAAAAACGAGTTGTAAAATGGAGGTTCAGGGCACTGCAATTCACAAACCTGCAGAGTTATAAATGATAACCCTCGTCCACAAATATACTGAGGGAAGGCAAAGAAGAGGATTTGAAATCAAGGCAGAATTGCAGGAAACAGATTTCAGGAGGTAGATACGAATCGCCTTTAAAGCACATGAAAAGCAGCAAAACGTTGACAATGATGCCCTTGGCCAAAAAGGGCGTATGCGTTTTTTCCTGAATATATTCAGGAAAAAACGCATACGCCCTTTTTGGCCAACCAAGCCACCTGGAAAGGCAAATCAGCGCTACAAAGAAGTCTCGCTTCCCATCGGTCAAAAGGGCCATGCTGAAAAAAGTGTCAAAACCAGAAATGCAGGACAGGCCATGGAGAAATGGGAGCCTTGCTACACTGATGGGCGGGATGTAAATTGCCAAGAGCCACTCCGGAGAAGTGTCCGGTGAGTCCTGAAACATCTGAAAAACACAGCTTAGAGAGCATAGGGCACTTCCACTCATGGGGGTATAAATTGGGAAAATTAAAAATCAGCAAGACACAAGCACCCCAAAGTTTAGGGCTGCTCTGTTGACCAGGACCTCCACTTCATTCCACCTTAAATATCCCAGGAAAGAGAAAAATGGAGAAAGAAGTTGTGGTCCTTATGTACATTGGAATATCACTCAGCCAGGAAATCAATGTCGTAAGGTTAGTAGCAGCATGATGAGTGGATTTAGGTACGACGATTCTAAGTGAAATAAGTCACACAGAAAAGGACACTTCTCATAAGGTATCACTGATAGAGGGAATGTAAAAACCGTTACACTTGAACTGAATTACAAAACAGAACAGAGTCACACATGCAGAAAACACACTATGGCTGCTTAACGGGAAAGGTGAGGTGGGGTGATACATAAAACAAGGGTATCAAATTAGCTCAGATACCGTTCCATAAACCCAATATGTAATAGACAAGACCTACTCCTTGCTCAGAGAACTGGACTCAACACGCCCTATTCACCGCACAAGAATATATCTGACTAATAATAATCGTAAAACCTATGTATTGATATCTCTCTGTTAGTGTGTCAAGTGGGTGTAAAGCGGCATAAACACAGCAGTGAAAAGCAGCTAAACCCCATTATAAAAATAAATTACTTTGAAACACCCATGAAACAAAGACAGTGAAAGAGAGAGAAATTCTTACACAATGCGTTCAGGGGCTGTGATGCAACCTGGATTGACCATATCTAGACGCACAGCTGGATGAGACATAAGGGTGGACACTCTTGGGGCTGAGAGGTTTGGTGAGGTTGGGTGAGCAAACGCAGACCCTTTAAAGGAATACTGCGTGGTACCCATCGCATGGGTCCCAAATCTCCAGGTTCAAGGGCATCTTCCTACATCAAAAACATGCATGAGAAACCCAGAAGATGGTACACCGTGTGATGGGGAAAGGTTTCTAAAACGCACCTCATTTCTCATCTCCTTGTGCCCGGGTTCGCCATTCCAGCCGCTTTACTAGCAAGCTCCCTACTTGGAGCATCAGCACCTTTAACCTCCTGTTCCATGCAGGTTGCAATTTGTCCTGATGATAAACGGGAAGACGTGGAACCAACGAGAGACTAGCTCTTGGTGTTGGGACAGGCACAGGTCACTCTATTTTCCCATCAGAAAGAAGAATTAACCACAGGCTCAGCCTGCCCCCCGGAACCAGAACAGGGCCTGAAGCCATTCTGCGATTTTGCGGCCAGCTCCCATAAAAACGAGTTGTAAAATGGAGGTTCAGGGCACTGCAATTCACAAACCTGCAGAGTTATAAATGATAACTGTCGTCCACAAATATATTGAGGGAAGGCAAAGAAGAGGATTTGAAATCAAGGCAGAATTGCAGGAAACAGATTTCAGGAGGTAGATACGAATCGCCTTTAAAGCACATGAAAAGCGGCAAAACGTTGACAATGATGCCCTTGGCCAAAAAGGGCGTATGCGTTTTTTCCTGAATATATTCAGGAAAAAACGCATACGCCCTTTTTGGCCAACCAAGCCACCTGGAAAGGCAAATCAGCGCTACAAAGAAGTCTCGCTTCCCATCGGTCAAAAGGGCCATGCTGAAAAAAGTGTCAAAACCAGAAATGCAGGACCGGCCATGGAGAAATGGGAGCCTTGCTACACTGATGGGCGGGATGTAAATTGCCAAGAGCCACTCCGGAGAAGTGTCCGGTGAGTCCTGAAACATCTGAAAAACACAGCTTAGAGAGCATAGGGCACTTCCACTCATGGGGGTATAAATTGGGAAAATTAAAAATCAGCAAGACACAAGCACCCCAAAGTTTAGGGCTGCTCTGTTGACCAGGACCTCCACTTCATTCCACCTTAAATATCCCAGGAAAGAGAAAAATGGATAAAGAAGTTGTGGTCCTTATGTACAATGGAATATCACTCAGCCAGGAAATCAATGTCGTAAGGTTAGTAGCAGCATGATGAGTGGATTTAGGTACGACGATTCTAAGTGAAATAAGTCACACAGAAAAGGACACTTCTCATAAGGTATCACTGATAGAGGGAATGTAAAAACCGTTACACTTGAACTGAATTACAAAACAGAACAGAGTCACACATGCAGAAAACACACTATGGCTGCTTAACGGGAAAGGTGAGGTGGGGTGATACATAAAACAAGGGTATCAAATTAGCTCAGATACCGTTCCATAAACCCAATATGTAATAGACAAGACCTACTCCTTGCTCAGAGAACTGGACTCAGCACGCCCTATTCACCGCACAAGAATATATCTGACTAATAATAATCGTAAAACCTATGTATTGATATCTCTCTGTTAGTGTGTCAAGTGGGTGTAAAGCGGCATAAACACAGCAGTGAAAAGCAGCTAAACCCCATTATAAAAATAAATTACTTTGAAACACCCATGAAACAAAGACAGTGAAAGAGAGAGAAATTCTTACACAATGCGTTCAGGGGCTGTGATGCAACCTGGATTGACCATATCTAGACGCACAGCTGGATGAGACATAAGGGTGGACACTCTTGGGGCTGAGAGGTTTGGTGAGGTTGGGTGAGCAAACCCAGACCCTTTAAAGGAATACTGCGTGGTACCCATCGCATGGGTCCCAAATCTCCAGGTTCAAGGGCATCTTCCTACATCAAAAACATGCATGAGAAACCCAGAAGATGGTACACCGTGTGATGGGGAAAGGTTTCTAAAACGCACCTCATTTCTCAACTCCTTGTGCCCGGGTTCGCCATTCCAGCCGCTTTACTAGCAAGCTCCATACTTGGAGCATCAGCACCTTTAACCTCCTGTTCCATGCAGGTTGCAATTTGTCCTGAGGATAAACGGGAAGACGTGGAACCAACGAGAGACTAGCTCTTGGTGTTGGGACAGGCACAGGTCACTCTATTTTCCCATCAGAAAGAAGAATTAACCACAGGCTCAGCCTGCCCCCCGGAACCAGAACAGGGCCTGAAGCCATTCTGCGATTTTGCGGCCAGCTCCCATAAAAACGAGTTGTAAAATGGAGGTTCAGGGCACTGCAATTCACAAACCTGCAGAGTTATAAATGATAACTGTCGTCCACAAATATATTGAGGGAAGGCAAAGAAGAGGATTTGAAATCAAGGCAGAATTGCAGGAAACAGATTTCAGGAGGTAGATACGAATCGCCTTTAAAGCACATGAAAAGCGGCAAAACGTTGACAATGATGCCCTTGGCCAAAAAGGGCGTATGCGTTTTTTCCTGAATATATTCAGGAAAAAACGCATACGCCCTTTTTGGCCAACCAAGCCACCTGGAAAGGCAAATCAGCGCTACAAAGAAGTCTCGCTTCCCATCGGTCAAAAGGGCCATGCTGAAAAAAGTGTCAAAACCAGAAATGCAGGACCGGCCATGGAGAAATGGGAGCCTTGCTACACTGATGGGCGGGATGTAAATTCCCAAGAGCCACTCCGGAGAAGTGTCCGGTGAGTCCTGAAACATCTGAAAAACACAGCTTAGAGAGCATAGGGCACTTCCACTCATGGGGGTATAAATTGGGAAAATTAAAAATCAGCAAGACACAAGCACCCCAAAGTTTAGGGCTGCTCTGTTGACCAGGACCTCCACTTCATTCCACCTTAAATATCCCAGGAAAGAGAAAAATGGATAAAGAAGTTGTGGTCCTTATGTACAATGGAATATCACTCAGCCAGGAAATCAATGTCGTAAGGTTAGTAGCAGCATGATGAGTGGATTTAGGTACGACGATTCTAAGTGAAATAAGTCACACAGAAAAGGACACTTCTCATAAGGTATCACTGATAGAGGGAATGTAAAAACCGTTACACTTGAACTGAATTACAAAACAGAACAGAGTCACACATGCAGAAAACACACTATGGCTGCTTAACGGGAAAGGTGAGGTGGGGTGATACATAAAACAAGGGTATCAAATTAGCTCAGATACCGTTCCATAAACCCAATATGTAATAGACAAGACCTACTCCTTGCTCAGAGAACTGGACTCAGCACGCCCTATTCACCGCACAAGAATATATCTGACTAATAATAATCGTAAAACCTATGTATTGATATCTCTCTGTTAGTGTGTCAAGTGGGTGTAAAGCGGCATAAACACAGCAGTGAAAAGCAGCTAAACCCCATTATAAAAATAAATTACTTTGAAACACCCATGAAACAAAGACAGTGAAAGAGAGAGAAATTCTTACACAATGCGTTCAGGGGCTGTGATGCAACCTGGATTGACCATATCTAGACGCACAGCTGGATGAGACATAAGGGTGGACACTCTTGGGGCTGAGAGGTTTGGTGAGGTTGGGTGAGCAAACCCAGACCCTTTAAAGGAATACTGCGTGGTACCCATCGCATGGGTCCCAAATCTCCAGGTTCAAGGGCATCTTCCTACATCAAAAACATGCATGAGAAACCCAGAAGATGGTACACCGTGTGATGGGGAAAGGTTTCTAAAACGCACCTCATTTCTCAACTCCTTGTGCCCGGGTTCGCCATTCCAGCCGCTTTACTAGCAAGCTCCATACTTGGAGCATCAGCACCTTTAACCTCCTGTTCCATGCAGGTTGCAATTTGTCCTGAGGATAAACGGGAAGACGTGGAACCAACGAGAGACTAGCTCTTGGTGTTGGGACAGGCACAGGTCACTCTATTTTCCCATCAGAAAGAAGAATTAACCACAGGCTCAGCCTGCCCCCCGGAACCAGAACAGGGCCTGAAGCCATTCTGCGATTTTGCGGCCAGCTCCCATAAAAACGAGTTGTAAAATGGAGGTTCAGGGCACTGCAATTCACAAACCTGCAGAGTTATAAATGATAACTGTCGTCCACAAATATATTGAGGGAAGGCAAAGAAGAGGATTTGAAATCAAGGCAGAATTGCAGGAAACAGATTTCAGGAGGTAGATACGAATCGCCTTTAAAGCACATGAAAAGCGGCAAAACGTTGACAATGATGCCCTTGGCCAAAAAGGGCGTATGCGTTTTTTCCTGAATATATTCAGGAAAAAACGCATACGCCCTTTTTGGCCAACCAAGCCACCTGGAAAGGCAAATCAGCGCTACAAAGAAGTCTCGCTTCCCATCGGTCAAAAGGGCCATGCTGAAAAAAGTGTCAAAACCAGAAATGCAGGACCGGCCATGGAGAAATGGGAGCCTTGCTACACTGATGGGCGGGATGTAAATTCCCAAGAGCCACTCCGGAGAAGTGTCCGGTGAGTCCTGAAACATCTGAAAAACACATCTTAGAGAGCATAGGGCACTACCACTCATGGGGGTATAAATTGGGAAAATTAAAAATCAGCAAGACACAAGCACCCCAAAGTTTAGGGCTGCTCTGTTGACCAGGACCTCCACTTCATTCCACCTTAAATATCCCAGGAAAGAGAAAAATGGATAAAGAAGTTGTGGTCCTTATGTACATTGGAATATCACTCAGCCAGGAAATCAATGTCGTAAGGTTAGTAGCAGCATGATGAGTGGATTTAGGTACGACGATTCTAAGTGAAATAAGTCACACAGAAAAGGACACTTCTCATAAGGTATCACTGATAGAGGGAATGTAAAAACCGTTACACTTGAACTGAATTACAAAACAGAACAGAGTCACACATGCAGAAAACACACTATGGCTGCTTAACGGGAAAGGTGAGGTGGGGTGATACATAAAACAAGGGTATCAAATTAGCTCAGATACCGTTCCATAAACCCAATATGTAATAGACAAGACCTACTCCTTGCTCAGAGAACTGGACTCAGCACGCCCTATTCACCGCACAAGAATATATCTGACTAATAATAATCGTAAAACCTATGTATTGATATCTCTCTGTTAGTGTGTCAAGTGGGTGTAAAGCGGCATAAACACAGCAGTGAAAAGCAGCTAAACCCCATTATAAAAATAAATTACTTTGAAACACCCATGAAACAAAGACAGTGAAAGAGAGAGAAATTCTTACACAATGCGTTCAGGGGCTGTGATGCAACCTGGATTGACCATATCTAGACGCACAGCTGGATGAGACATAAGGGTGGACACTCTTGGGGCTGAGAGGTTTGGTGAGGTTGGGTGAGCAAACCCAGACTCTTTAAAGGAATACTGCGTGGTACCCATCGCATGGGTCCCAAATCTCCAGGTTCAAGGGCATCTTCCTACATCAAAAACATGCATGAGAAACCCAGAAGATGGTACACCGTGTGATGGGGAAAGGTTTCTAAAACGCACCTCATTTCTCAACTCCTTGTGCCCGGGTTCGCCATTCCAGCCGCTTTACTAGCAAGCTCCATACTTGGAGCATCAGCACCTTTAACCTCCTGTTCCATGCAGGTTGCAATTTGTCCTGAGGATAAACGGGAAGACGTGGAACCAACGAGAGACTAGCTCTTGGTGTTGGGACAGGCACAGGTCACTCTATTTTCCCATCAGAAAGAAGAATTAACCACAGGCTCAGCCTGCCCCCCGGAACCAGAACAGGGCCTGAAGCCATTCTGCGATTTTGCGGCCAGCTCCCATAAAAACGAGTTGTAAAATGGAGGTTCAGGGCACTGCAATTCACAAACCTGCAGAGTTATAAATGATAACTCTCGTCCACAAATATATTGAGGGAAGGCAAAGAAGAGGATTTGAAATCAAGGCAGAATTGCAGGAAACAGATTTCAGGAGGTAGATACGAATCGCCTTTAAAGCACATGAAAAGCGGCAAAACGTTGACAATGATGCCCTTGGCCAAAAAGGGCGTATGCGTTTTTTCCTGAATATATTCAGGAAAAAACGCATACGCCCTTTTTGGCCAACCAAGGAACCTGGAAAGGCAAATCAGCGCTACAAAGAAGTCTCGCTTCCCATCGGTCAAAAGGGCCATGCTGAAAAAAGTGTCAAAACCAGAAATGCAGGACAGGCCATGGAGAAATGGGAGCCTTGCTACACTGATGGGCGGGATGTAAATTGCCAAGAGCCACTCTGGAGAAGTGTCCGGTGAGTCCTGAAACATCTGAAAAACACAGCTTAGAGAGCATAGGGCACTTCCACTCATGGGGGTATAAATTGGGAAAATTAAAAATCAGCAAGACACAAGCACCCCAAAGTTTAGGGCTGCTCTGTTGACCAGGACCTCCACTTCATTCCACCTTAAATATCCCAGGAAAGAGAAAAATGGAGAAAGAAGTTGTGGTCCTTATGTACATTGGAATATCACTCAGCCAGGAAATCAATGTCGTAAGGTTAGTAGCAGCATGATGAGTGGATTTAGGTACGACGATTTTAAGTGAAATAAGTCACACAGAAAAGGACACTTCTCATAAGGTATCACTGATAGAGGGAATGTAAAAACCGTTACACTTGAACTGAATTACAAAACAGAACAGAGTCACACATGCAGAAAACACACTATGGCTGCTTAACGGGAAAGGTGAGGTGGGGTGATACATAAAGCAAGGGTATCAAATTAGCTCAGATACCGTTCCATAAACCCAATATGTAATAGACAAGACCTACTCCTTGCTCAGAGAACTGGACTCAACACGCCCTATTCACCGCACAAGAATATATCTGACTAATAATAATCGTAAAACCTATGTATTGATATCTCTCTGTTAGTGTGTCAAGTGGGTGTAAAGCGGCATAAACACAGCAGTGAAAAGCAGCTAAACCCCATTATAAAAATAAATTACTTTGAAACACCCATGAAACAAAGACAGTGAAAGAGAGAGAAATTCTTACACAATGCGTTCAGGGGCTGTGATGCAACCTGGATTGACCATATCTAGACGCACAGCTGGATGAGACATAAGGGTGGACACTCTTGGGGCTGAGAGGTTTGGTGAGGTTGGGTGAGCAAACGCAGACCCTTTAAAGGAATACTGCGTGGTACCCATCGCATGGGTCCCAAATCTCCAGGTTCAAGGGCATCTTCCTACATCAAAAACATGCATGAGAAACCCAGAAGATGGTACACCGTGTGATGGGGAAAGGTTTCTAAAACGCACCTCATTTCTCATCTCCTTGTGCCCGGGTTCGCCATTCCAGCCGCTTTACTAGCAAGCTCCCTACTTGGAGCATCAGCACCTTTAACCTCCTGTTCCATACAGGTTGCAATTTGTCCTGAGGATAAACGGGAAGACGTGGAACCAACGAGAGACTAGCTCTTGGTGTTGGGACAGGCACAGGTCACTCTATTTTCCCATCAGAAAGAAGAATTAACCACAGGCTCAGCCTGCCCCCCGGAACCAGAACAGGGCCTGAAGCCATTCTGCGATTTTGCGGCCAGCTCCCATAAAAACGAGTTGTAAAATGGAGGTTCAGGGCACTGCAATTCACAAACCTGCAGAGTTATAAATGATAACTCTCGTCCACAAATATATTGAGGGAAGGCAAAGAAGAGGATTTGAAATCAAGGCAGAATTGCAGGAAACAGATTTCAGGAGGTAGATACGAATCGCCTTTAAAGCACATGAAAAGCGGCAAAACGTTGACAATGATGCCCTTGGCCAAAAAGGGCGTATGCGTTTTTTCCTGAATATATTCAGGAAAAAACGCATACGCCCTTTTTGGCCAACCAAGCCACCTGGAAAGGCAAATCAGCGCTACAAAGAAGTCTCGCTTCCCATCGGTCAAAAGGGCCATGCTGAAAAAAGTGTCAAAACCAGAAATGCAGGACAGGCCATGGAGAAATGGGAGCCTTGCTACACTGATGGGCGGGATGTAAATTGCCAAGAGCCACTCTGGAGAAGTGTCCGGTGAGTCCTGAAACATCTGAAAAACACAGCTTAGAGAGCATAGGGCACTTCCACTCATGGGGGTATAAATTGGGAAAATTAAAAATCAGCAAGACACAAGCACCCCAAAGTTTAGGGCTGCTCTGTTGACCAGGACCTCCACTTCATTCCACCTTAAATATCCCAGGAAAGAGAAAAATGGAGAAAGAAGTTGTGGTCCTTATGTACATTGGAATATCACTCAGCCAGGAAATCAATGTCGTAAGGTTAGTAGCAGCATGATGAGTGGATTTAGGTACGACGATTCTAAGTGAAATAAGTCACACAGAAAAGGACACTTCTCATAAGGTATCACTGATAGAGGGAATGTAAAAACCGTTACACTTGAACTGAATTACAAAACAGAACAGAGTCACACATGCAGAAAACACACTATGGCTGCTTAACGGGAAAGGTGAGGTGGGGTGATACATAAAACAAGGGTATCAAATTAGCTCAGATACCGTTCCATAAACCCAATATGTAATAGACAAGACCTACTCCTTGCTCAGAGAACTGGACTCAACACGCCCTATTCACCGCACAAGAATATATCTGACTAATAATAATCGTAAAACCTATGTATTGATATCTCTCTGTTAGTGTGTCAAGTGGGTGTAAAGCGGCATAAACACAGCAGTGAAAAGCAGCTAAACCCCATTATAAAAATAAATTACTTTGAAACACCCATGAAACAAAGACAGTGAAAGAGAGAGAAATTCTTACACAATGCGTTCAGGGGCTGTGATGCAACCTGGATTGACCATATCTAGACGCACAGCTGGATGAGACATAAGGGTGGACACTCTTGGGGCTGAGAGGTTTGGTGAGGTTGGGTGAGCAAACGCAGACCCTTTAAAGGAATACTGCGTGGTACCCATCGCATGGGTCCCAAATCTCCAGGTTCAAGGGCATCTTCCTACATCAAAAACATGCATGAGAAACCCAGAAGATGGTACACCGTGTGATGGGGAAAGGTTTCTAAAACGCACCTCATTTCTCATCTCCTTGTGCCCGGGTTCGCCATTCCAGCCGCTTTACTAGCAAGCTCCCTACTTGGAGCATCAGCACCTTTAACCTCCTGTTCCATACAGGTTGCAATTTGTCCTGAGGATAAACGGGAAGACGTGGAACCAACGAGAGACTAGCTCTTGGTGTTGGGACAGGCACAGGTCACTCTATTTTCCCATCAGAAAGAAGAATTAACCACAGGCTCAGCCTGCCCCCCGGAACCAGAACAGGGCCTGAAGCCATTCTGCGATTTTGCGGCCAGCTCCCATAAAAACGAGTTGTAAAATGGAGGTTCAGGGCACTGCAATTCACAAACCTGCAGAGTTATAAATGATAACTCTCGTCCACAAATATATTGAGGGAAGGCAAAGAAGAGGATTTGAAATCAAGGCAGAATTGCAGGAAACAGATTTCAGGAGGTAGATACGAATCGCCTTTAAAGCACATGAAAAGCGGCAAAACGTTGACAATGATGCCCTTGGCCAAAAAGGGCGTATGCGTTTTTTCCTGAATATATTCAGGAAAAAACGCATACGCCCTTTTTGGCCAACCAAGCCACCTGGAAAGGCAAATCAGCGCTACAAAGAAGTCTCGCTTCCCATCGGTCAAAAGGGCCATGCTGAAAAAAGTGTCAAAACCAGAAATGCAGGACAGGCCATGGAGAAATGGGAGCCTTGCTACACTGATGGGCGGGATGTAAATTGCCAAGAGCCACTCTGGAGAAGTGTCCGGTGAGTCCTGAAACATCTGAAAAACACAGCTTAGAGAGCATAGGGCACTTCCACTCATGGGGGTATAAATTGGGAAAATTAAAAATCAGCAAGACACAAGCACCCCAAAGTTTAGGGCTGCTCTGTTGACCAGGACCTCCACTTCATTCCACCTTAAATATCCCAGGAAAGAGAAAAATGGAGAAAGAAGTTGTGGTCCTTATGTACATTGGAATATCACTCAGCCAGGAAATCAATGTCGTAAGGTTAGTAGCAGCATGATGAGTGGATTTAGGTACGACGATTCTAAGTGAAATAAGTCACACAGAAAAGGACACTTCTCATAAGGTATCACTGATAGAGGGAATGTAAAAACCGTTACACTTGAACTGAATTACAAAACAGAACAGAGTCACACATGCAGAAAACACACTATGGCTGCTTAACGGGAAAGGTGAGGTGGGGTGATACATAAAACAAGGGTATCAAATTAGCTCAGATACCGTTCCATAAACCCAATATGTAATAGACAAGACCTACTCCTTGCTCAGAGAACTGGACTCAACACGCCCTATTCACCGCACAAGAATATATCTGACTAATAATAATCGTAAAACCTATGTATTGATATCTCTCTGTTAGTGTGTCAAGTGGGTGTAAAGCGGCATAAACACAGCAGTGAAAAGCAGCTAAACCCCATTATAAAAATAAATTACTTTGAAACACCCATGAAACAAAGACAGTGAAAGAGAGAGAAATTCTTACACAATGCGTTCAGGGGCTGTGATGCAACCTGGATTGACCATATCTAGACGCACAGCTGGATGAGACATAAGGGTGGACACTCTTGGGGCTGAGAGGTTTGGTGAGGTTGGGTGAGCAAACGCAGACCCTTTAAAGGAATACTGCGTGGTACCCATCGCATGGGTCCCAAATCTCCAGGTTCAAGGGCATCTTCCTACATCAAAAACATGCATGAGAAACCCAGAAGATGGTACACCGTGTGATGGGGAAAGGTTTCTAAAACGCACCTCATTTCTCATCTCCTTGTGCCCGGGTTCACCATTCCAGCCGCTTTACTAGCAAGCTCCCTACTTGGAGCATCAGCACCTTTAACCTCCTGTTCCATACAGGTTGCAATTTGTCCTGAGGATAAACGGGAAGACGTGGAACCAACGAGAGACTAGCTCTTGGTGTTGGGACAGGCACAGGTCACTCTATTTTCCCATCAGAAAGAAGAATTAACCACAGGCTCAGCCTGCCCCCCAGAACCAGAACAGGGCCTGAAGCCATTCTGCGATTTTGCGGCCAGCTCCCATAAAAACGAGTTGTAAAATGGAGGTTCAGGGCACTGCAATTCACAAACCTGCAGAGTTATAAATGATAACTCCCGTCCACAAATATATTGAGGGAAGGCAAAGAAGAGGATTTGAAATCAAGGCAGAATTGCAGGAAACAGATTTCAGGAGGTAGATACGAATCGCCTTTAAAGCACATGAAAAGCGGCAAAACGTTGACAATGATGCCCTTGGCCAAAAAGGGCGTATGCGTTTTTTCCTGAATATATTCAGGAAAAAACGCATACGCCCTTTTTGGCCAACCAAGCCACCTGGAAAGGCAAATCAGCGCTACAAAGAAGTCTCGCTTCCCATCGGTCAAAAGGGCCATGCTGAAAAAAGTGTCAAAACCAGAAATGCAGGACCGGCCATGGAGAAATGGGAGCCTTGCTACACTGATGGGCGGGATGTAAATTGCCAAGAGCCACTCCGGAGAAGTGCAAGGTGAGTCCTGAAACATCTGAAAAACACAGCTTAGAGAGCATAGGGCACTTCCACTCATGGGGGTATAAATTGGGAAAATTAAAAATCAGCAAGACACAAGCACCCCAAAGTTTAGGGCTGCTCTGTTGACCAGGACCTCCACTTCATTCCACCTTAAATATCCCAGGAAAGAGAAAAATGGATAAAGAAGTTGTGGTCCTTATGTACAATGGAATATCACTCAGCCATGAAATCAATGTCGTAAGGTTAGTAGCAGCATGATGAGTGGATTTAGGTACGACGATTCTAAGTGAAATAAGTCACACAGAAAAGGACACTTCTCATAAGGTATCACTGATAGAGGGAATGTAAAAACCGTTACACTTGAACTGAATTACAAAACAGAACAGAGTCACACATGCAGAAAACACACTATGGCTGCTTAACGGGAAAGGTGAGGTGGGGTGATACATAAAACAAGGGTATCAAATTAGCTCAGATACCGTTCCATAAACCCAATATGTAATAGACAAGACCTACTCCTTGCTCAGAGAACTGGACTCAACACGCCCTATTCACCGCACAAGAATATATCTGACTAATAATAATCGTAAAACCTATGTATTGATATCTCTCTGTTAGTGTGTCAAGTGGGTGTAAAGCGGCATAAACACAGCAGTGAAAAGCAGCTAAACCCCATTATAAAAATAAATTACTTTGAAACACCCATGAAACAAAGACAGTGAAAGAGAGAGAAATTCTTACACAATGCGTTCAGGGGCTGTGATGCAACCTGGATTGACCATATCTAGACGCACAGCTGGATGAGACATAAGGGTGGACACTCTTGGGGCTGAGAGGTTTGGTGAGGTTGGGTGAGCAAACGCAGACCCTTTAAAGGAATACTGCGTGGTACCCATCGCATGGGTCCCAAATCTCCAGGTTCAAGGGCATCTTCCTACATCAAAAACATGCATGAGAAACCCAGAAGATGGTACACCGTGTGATGGGGAAAGGTTTCTAAAACGCACCTCATTTCTCATCTCCTTGTGCCCGGGTTCGCCATTCCAGCCGCTTTACTAGCAAGCTCCCTACTTGGAGCATCAGCACCTTTAACCTCCTGTTCCATACAGGTTGCAATTTGTCCTGAGGATAAACGGGAAGACGTGGAACCAACGAGAGACTAGCTCTTGGTGTTGGGACAGGCACAGGTCACTCTATTTTCCCATCAGAAAGAAGAATTAACCACAGGCTCAGCCTGCCCCCCGGAACCAGAACAGGGCCTGAAGCCATTCTGCGATTTTGCGGCCAGCTCCCATAAAAACGAGTTGTAAAATGGAGGTTCAGGGCACTGCAATTCACAAACCTGCAGAGTTATAAATGATAACTCCCGTCCACAAATATATTGAGGGAAGGCAAAGAAGAGGATTTGAAATCAAGGCAGAATTGCAGGAAACAGATTTCAGGAGGTAGATACGAATCGCCTTTAAAGCACATGAAAAGCGGCAAAACGTTGACAATGATGCCCTTGGCCAAAAAGGGCGTATGCGTTTTTTCCTGAATATATTCAGGAAAAAACGCATACGCCCTTTTTGGCCAACCAAGCCACCTGGAAAGGCAAATCAGCGCTACAAAGAAGTCTCGCTTCCCATCGGTCAAAAGGGCCATGCTGAAAAAAGTGTCAAAACCAGAAATGCAGGACCGGCCATGGAGAAATGGGAGCCTTGCTACACTGATGGGCGGGATGTAAATTGCCAAGAGCCACTCCGGAGAAGTGTCCGGTGAGTCCTGAAACATCTGAAAAACACAGCTTAGAGAGCATAGGGCACTTCCACTCATGGGGGTATAAATTGGGAAAATTAAAAATCAGCAAGACACAAGCACCCCAAAGTTTAGGGCTGCTCTGTTGACCAGGACCTCCACTTCATTCCACCTTAAATATCCCAGGAAAGAGAAAAATGGATAAAGAAGTTGTGGTCCTTATGTACAATGGAATATCACTCAGCCATGAAATCAATGTCGTAAGGTTAGTAGCAGCATGATGAGTGGATTTAGGTACGACGATTCTAAGTGAAATAAGTCACACAGAAAAGGACACTTCTCATAAGGTATCACTGATAGAGGGAATGTAAAAACCGTTACACTTGAACTGAATTACAAAACAGAACAGAGTCACACATGCAGAAAACACACTATGGCTGCTTAACGGGAAAGGTGAGGTGGGGTGATACATAAAACAAGGGTATCAAATTAGCTCAGATACCGTTCCATAAACCCAATATGTAATAGACAAGACCTACTCCTTGCTCAGAGAACTGGACTCAGCACGCCCTATTCACCGCACAAGAATATATCTGACTAATAATAATCGTAAAACCTATGTATTGATATCTCTCTGTTAGTGTGTCAAGTGGGTGTAAAGCGGCATAAACACAGCAGTGAAAAGCAGCTAAACCCCATTATAAAAATAAATTACTTTGAAACACCCATGAAACAAAGACAGTGAAAGAGAGAGAAATTCTTACACAATGCGTTCAGGGGCTGTGATGCAACCTGGATTGACCATATCTAGACGCACAGCTGGATGAGACATAAGGGTGGACACTCTTGGGGCTGAGAGGTTTGGTGAGGTTGGGTGAGCAAACCCAGACCCTTTAAAGGAATACTGCGTGGTACCCATCGCATGGGTCCCAAATCTCCAGGTTCAAGGGCATCTTCCTACATCAAAATCATGCATGAGAAACCCAGAAGATGGTACACCGTGTGATGGGGAAAGGTTTCTAAAACGCACCTCATTTCTCAACTCCTTGTGCCCGGGTTCGCCATTCCAGCCGCTTTACTAGCAAGCTCCATACTTGGAGCATCAGCACCTTTAACCTCCTGTTCCATGCAGGTTGCAATTTGTCCTGAGGATAAACGGGAAGACGTGGAACCAACGAGAGACTAGCTCTTGGTGTTGGGACAGGCACAGGTCACTCTATTTTCCCATCAGAAAGAAGAATTAACCACAGGCTCAGCCTGCCCCCCGGAACCAGAACAGGGCCTGAAGCCATTCTGCGATTTTGCGGCCAGCTCCCATAAAAACGAGTTGTAAAATGGAGGTTCAGGGCACTGCAATTCACAAACCTGCAGAGTTATAAATGATAACTGTCGTCCACAAATATATTGAGGGAAGGCAAAGAAGAGGATTTGAAATCAAGGCAGAATTGCAGGAAACAGATTTCAGGAGGTAGATACGAATCGCCTTTAAAGCACATGAAAAGCGGCAAAACGTTGACAATGATGCCCTTGGCCAAAAAGGGCGTATGCGTTTTTTCCTGAATATATTCAGGAAAAAACGCATACGCCCTTTTTGGCCAACCAAGCCACCTGGAAAGGCAAATCAGCGCTACAAAGAAGTCTCGCTTCCCATCGGTCAAAAGGGCCATGCTGAAAAAAGTGTCAAAACCAGAAATGCAGGACCGGCCATGGAGAAATGGGAGCCTTGCTACACTGATGGGCGGGATGTAAATTGCCAAGAGCCACTCCGGAGAAGTGTCCGGTGAGTCCTGAAACATCTGAAAAACACAGCTTAGAGAGCATAGGGCACTTCCACTCATGGGGGTATAAATTGGGAAAATTAAAAATCAGCAAGACACAAGCACCCCAAAGTTTAGGGCTGCTCTGTTGACCAGGACCTCCACTTCATTCCACCTTAAATATCCCAGGAAAGAGAAAAATGGATAAAGAAGTTGTGGTCCTTATGTACAATGGAATATCACTCAGCCAGGAAATCAAAGTCGTAAGGTTAGTAGCAGCATGATGAGTGGATTTAGGTACGACGATTCTAAGTGAAATAAGTCACACAGAAAAGGACACTTCTCATAAGGTATCACTGATAGAGGGAATGTAAAAACCGTTACACTTGAACTGAATTACAAAACAGAACAGAGTCACACATGCAGAAAACACACTATGGCTGCTTAACGGGAAAGGTGAGGTGGGGTGATACATAAAACAAGGGTGTCAAATTAGCTCAGATACCGTTCCATAAACCCAATATGGAATAGACAAGACCTACTCCTTGCTCAGAGAACTGGACTCAACACGCCCTATTCACCGCACAAGAATATATCTGACTAATAATAATCGTAAAACCTATGTATTGATATCTCTCTGTTAGTGTGTCAAGTGGGTGTAAAGCGGCATAAACACAGCAGTGAAAAGCAGCTAAACCCCATTATATAAATAAATTACTTTGAAACACCCATGAAACAAAGACAGTGAAAGAGAGAGAAATTCTTACACAATGCGTTCAGGGGCTGTGATGCAACCTGGATTGACCATATCTAGACGCACAGCTGGATGAGACATAAGGGTGGACACTCTTGGGGCTGAGAGGTTTGGTGAGGTTGGGTGAGCAAACGCAGACCCTTTAAAGGAATACTGCGTGGTACCCATCGCATGGGTCCCAAATCTCCAGGTTCAAGGGCATCTTCCTACATCAAAAACATGCATGAGAAACCCAGAAGATGGTACACCGTGTGATGGGGAAAGGTTTCTAAAACGCACCTCATTTCTCATCTCCTTGTGCCCGGGTTCGCCATTCCAGCCGCTTTACTAGCAAGCTCCCTACTTGGAGCATCAGCACCTTTAACCTCCTGTTCCATACAGGTTGCAATTTGTCCTGAGGATAAACGGGAAGACGTGGAACCAACGAGAGACTAGCTCTTGGTGTTGGGACAGGCACAGGTCACTCTATTTTCCCATCAGAAAGAAGAATTAACCACAGGCTCAGCCTGCCCCCCGGAACCAGAACAGGGCCTGAAGCCATTCTGCGATTTTGCGGCCAGCTCCCATAAAAACGAGTTGTAAAATGGAGGTTCAGGGCACTGCAATTCACAAACCTGCAGAGTTATAAATGATAACTCTCGTCCACAAATATATTGAGGGAAGGCAAAGAAGAGGATTTGAAATCAAGGCAGAATTGCAGGAAACAGATTTCAGGAGGTAGATACGAATCGCCTTTAAAGCACATGAAAAGCGGCAAAACGTTGACAATGATGCCCTTGGCCAAAAAGGGCGTATGCGTTTTTTCCTGAATATATTCAGGAAAAAACGCATACGCCCTTTTTGGCCAACCAAGGAACCTGGAAAGGCAAATCAGCGCTACAAAGAAGTCTCGCTTCCCATCGGTCAAAAGGGCCATGCTGAAAAAAGTGTCAAAACCAGAAATGCAGGACAGGCCATGGAGAAATGGGAGCCTTGCTACACTGATGGGCGGGATGTAAATTGCCAAGAGCCACTCTGGAGAAGTGTCCGGTGAGTCCTGAAACATCTGAAAAACACAGCTTAGAGAGCATAGGGCACTTCCACTCTTGGGGGTATAAATTGGGAAAATTAAAAATCAGCAAGACACAAGCACCCCAAAGTTTAGGGCTGCTCTGTTGACCAGGACCTCCACTTCATTCCACCTTAAATATCCCAGGAAAGAGAAAAATGGATAAAGAAGTTGTGGTCCTTATGTACATTGGAATATCACTCAGCCAGGAAATCAATGTCGTAAGGTTAGTAGCAGCATGATGAGTGGATTTAGGTACGACGATTCTAAGTGAAATAAGTCACACAGAAAAGGACACTTCTCATAAGGTATCACTGATAGAGGGAATGTAAAAACCGTTACACTTGAACTGAATTACAAAACAGAACAGAGTCACACATGCAGAAAACACACTATGGCTGCTTAACGGGAAAGGTGAGGTGGGGTGATACATAAAACAAGGGTATCAAATTAGCTCAGATACCGTTCCATAAACCCAATATGTAATAGACCAGACCTACTCCTTGCTCAGAGAACTGGACTCAACACGCCCTATTCACCGCACAAGAATATATCTGACTAATAATAATCGTAAAACCTATGTATTGATATCTCTCTGTTAGTGTGTCAAGTGGGTGTAAAGCGGCATAAACACAGCAGTGAAAAGCAGCTAAACCCCATTATAAAAATAAATTACTTTGAAACACCCATGAAACAAAGACAGTAAAAGAGAGAGAAATTCTTACACAATGCGTTCAGGGGCTGTGATGCAACCTGGATTGACCATATCTAGACGCACAGCTGGATGAGACATAAGGGTGGACACTCTTGGGGCTGAGAGGTTTGGTGAGGTTGGGTGAGCAAACGCAGACCCTTTAAAGGAATACTGCGTGGTACCCATCGCATGGGTCCCAAATCTCCAGGTTCAAGGGCATCTTCCTACATCAAAAACATGCATGAGAAACCCAGAAGATGGTACACCGTGTGATGGGGAAAGGTTTCTAAAACGCACCTCATTTCTCAACTCCTTGTGCCTGGGTTCGCCATTCCAGCCGCTTTACTAGCAAGCTCCCTACTTGGAGCATCAGCACCTTTAACCTCCTGTTCCATACAGGTTGCACTTTGTCCTGAGGATAAACGGGAAGACGTGGAACCAACGAGAGACTAGCTCTTGGTGTTGGGACAGGCACAGGTCACTCTATTTTCCCATCAGAAAGAAGAATTAACCACAGGCTCAGCCTGCCCCACGGAACCAGAACAGGGCCTGAAGCCATTCTGCGATTTTGCGGCCAGCTCCCATAAAAACGAGTTGTAAAATGGAGGTTCAGGGCACTGCAATTCACAAACCTGCAGAGTTATAAATGATAACTCTCGTCCACAAATATATTGAGGGAAGGCAAAGAAGAGGATTTGAAATCAAGGCAGAATTGCAGGAAACAGATTTCAGGAGGTAGATACGAATCGCCTTTAAAGCACATGAAAAGCGGCAAAACGTTGACAATGATGCCCTTGGCCAAAAAGGGCGTATGCGTTTTTTCCTGAATATATTCAGGAAAAAACGCATACGCCCTTTTTGGCCAACCAAGCAACCTGGAAAGGCAAATCAGCGCTACAAAGAAGTCTCGCTTCCCATCGGTCAAAAGGGCCATGCTGAAAAAAGTGTCAAAACCAGAAATGCAGGACAGGCCATGGAGAAATGGGAGCCTTGCTACACTGATGGGCGGGATGTAAATTGCCAAGAGCCACTCCGGAGAAGTGTCCGGTGAGTCCTGAAACATCTGAAAAACACAGCTTAGAGAGCATAGGGCACTTCCACTCATGGGGGTATAAATTGGGAAAATTAAAAATCAGCAAGACACAAGCACCCCAAAGTTTAGGGCTGCTCTGTTGACCAGGACCTCCACTTCATTCCACCTTAAATATCCCAGGAAAGAGAAAAATGGATAAAGAAGTTGTGGTCCTTATGTACAATGGAATATCACTCAGCCATGAAATCAATGTCGTAAGGTTAGTAGCAGCATGATGAGTGGATTTAGGTACGACGATTCTAAGTGAAATAAGTCACACAGAAAAGGACACTTCTCATAAGGTATCACTGATAGAGGGAATGTAAAAACCGTTACACTTGAACTGAATTACAAAACAGAACAGAGTCACACATGCAGAAAACACACTATGGCTGCTTAACGGGAAAGGTGAGGTGGGGTGATACATAAAACAAGGGTATCAAATTAGCTCAGATACCGTTCCATAAACCCAATATGTAATAGACAAGACCTACTCCTTGCTCAGAGAACTGGACTCAACACGCCCTATTCACCGCACAAGAATATATCTGACTAATAATAATCGTAAAACCTATGTATTGATATCTGTTAGTGTGTCAAGTGGGTGTAAAGCGGCATAAACACAGCAGTGAAAAGCAGCTAAACCCCATTATAAAAATAAATTACTTTGAAACACCCATGAAACAAAGACAGTGAAAGAGAGAGAAATTCTTACACAATGCGTTCAGGGGCTGTGATGCAACCTGGATTGACCATATCTAGACGCACAGCTGGATGAGACATAAGGGTGGACACTCTTGGGGCTGAGAGGTTTGGTGAGGTTGGGTGAGCAAACGCAGACCCTTTAAAGGAATACTGCGTGGTACCCATCGCATGGGTCCCAAATCTCCAGGTTCAAGGGCATCTTCCTACATCAAAAACATGCATGAGAAACCCAGAAGATGGTACACCGTGTGATGGGGAAAGGTTTCTAAAACGCACCTCATTTCTCATCTCCTTGTGCCCGGGTTCGCCATTCCAGCCGCTTTACTAGCAAGCTCCCTACTTGGAGCATCAGCACCTTTAACCTCCTGTTCCATACAGGTTGCAATTTGTCCTGAGGATAAACGGGAAGACGTGGAACCAACGAGAGACTAGCTCTTGGTGTTGGGACAGGCACAGGTCACTCTATTTTCCCATCAGAAAGAAGAATTAACCACAGGCTCAGCCTGCCCCCCGGAACCAGAACAGGGCCTGAAGCCATTCTGCGATTTTGCGGCCAGCTCCCATAAAAACGAGTTGTAAAATGGAGGTTCAGGGCACTGCAATTCACAAACCTGCAGAGTTATAAATGATAACTCCCGTCCACAAATATATTGAGGGAAGGCAAAGAAGAGGATTGGAAATCAAGGCAGAATTGCAGGAAACAGATTTCAGGAGGTAGATACGAATCGCCTTTAAAGCACATGAAAAGCGGCAAAACGTTGACAATGATGCCCTTGGCCAAAAAGGGCGTATGCGTTTTTTCCTGAATATATTCAGGAAAAAACGCATACGCCCTTTTTGGCCAACCAAGCAACCTGGAAAGGCAAATCAGCACTACAAAGAAGTCTCGCTTCCCATCGGTCAAAAGGGCCATGCTGAAAAAAGTGTCAAAACCAGAAATGCAGGACAGGCCATGGAGAAATGGGAGCCTTGCTACACTGATGGGCGGGATGTAAATTGCCAAGAGCCACTCCGGAGAAGTGTCCGGTGAGTCCTGAAACATCTGAAAAACACAGCTTAGAGAGCATAGGGCACTTCCACTCATGGGGGTATAAATTGGGAAAATTAAAAATCAGCAAGACACAAGCACCCCAAAGTTTAGGGCTGCTCTGTTGACCAGGACCTCCACTTCATTCCACCTTAAATATCCCAGGAAAGAGAAAAATGGATAAAGAAGTTGTGGTCCTTATGTACAATGGAATACCACTCAGCCATGAAATCAATGTCGTAAGGTTAGTAGGAGCATGATGAGTGGATTTAGGTACGACGATTCTAAGTGAAATAAGTCACACAGAAAAGGACACTTCTCATAAGGTATCACTGATAGAGGGAATGTAAAAACCGTTACACTTGAACTGAATTACAAAACAGAACAGAGTCACACATGCAGAAAACACACTATGGCTGCTTAACGGGAAAGGTGAGGTGGGGTGATACATAAAACAAGGGTATCAAATTAGCTCAGATACCGTTCCATAAACCCAATATGTAATAGACAAGACCTACTCCTGGCTCAGAGAACTGGACTCAACACGCCCTATTCACCGCACAAGAATATATCTGACTAATAATAATCGTAAAACCTATGTATTGATATCTCTCTGTTAGTGTGTCAAGTGGGTGTAAAGTGGCATAAACACAGCAGTGAAAAGCAGCTAAACCCCATTATAAAAATAAATTACTTTGAAACACCCATGAAACAAAGACAGTGAAAGAGAGAGAAATTCTTACACAATGCGTTCAGGGGCTGTGATGCAACCTGGATTGACCATATCTAGACGCACAGCTGGATGAGACATAAGGGTGGACACTCTTGGGGCTGAGAGGTTTGGTGAGGTTGGGTGAGCAAACGCAGACCCTTTAAAGGAATACTGCGTGGTACCCATCGCATGGGTCCCAAATCTCCAGGTTCAAGGGCATCTTCCTACATCAAAAACATGCATGAGAAACCCAGAAGATGGTACACCGTGTGATGGGGAAAGGTTTCTAAAACGCACCTCATTTCTCATCTCCTTGTGCCCGGGTTCGCCATTCCAGCCGCTTTACTAGCAAGCTCCCTACTTGGAGCATCAGCACCTTTAACCTCCTGTTCCATGCAGGTTGCAATTTGTCCTGAGGATAAACGGGAAGACGTGGAACCAACGAGAGACTAGCTCTTGGTGTTGGGACAGGCACAGGTCACTCTATTTTCCCATCAGAAAGAAGAATTAACCACAGGCTCAGCCTGCCCCCCGGAACCAGAACAGGGCCTGAAGCCATTCTGCGATTTTGCGGCCAGCTCCCATAAAAACGAGTTGTAAAATGGAGGTTCAGGGCACTGCAATTCACAAACCTGCAGAGTTATAAATGATAACTCCCGTCCACAAATATATTGAGGGAAGGCAAAGAAGAGGATTTGAAATCAAGGCAGAATTGCAGGAAACAGATTTCAGGAGGTAGATACGAATCGCCTTTAAAGCACATGAAAAGCGGCAAAACGTTGACAATGATGCCCTTGGCCAAAAAGTGCGTATGCGTTTTTTCCTGAATATATTCAGGAAAAAACGCATACGCCCTTTTTGGCCAACCAAGCCACCTGGAAAGGCAAATCAGCGCTACAAAGAAGTCTCGCTTCCCATCGGTCAAAAGGGCCATGCTGAAAAAAGTGTCAAAACCAGAAATACAGGACAGGCCATGGAGAAATGGGAGCCTTGCTACACTGATGGACGGGATGTAAATTGCCAAGAGCCACTCCGGAGAAGTGTCCGGTGAGTCCTGAAACATCTGAAAAACACAGCTTAGAGAGCATAGGGCACTTCCACTCATGGGGGTATAAATTGGGAAAATTAAAAATCAGCAAGACACAAGCACCCCAAAGTTTAGGGCTGCTCTGTTGACCAGGACCTCCACTTCATTCCACCTTAAATATCCCAGGAAAGAGAAAAATGGATAAAGAAGTTGTGGTCCTTATGTACAATGGAATATCACTCAGCCATGAAATCAATGTCGTAAGGTTAGTAGCAGCATGATGAGTGGATTTAGGTACGACGATTCTAAGTGAAATAAGTCACACAGAAAAGGACACTTCTCATAAGGTATCACTGATAGAGGGAATGTAAAAACCGTTACACTTGAACTGAATTACAAAACAGAACAGAGTCACACATGCAGAAAACACACTATGGCTGCTTAACGGGAAAGGTGAGGTGGGGTGATACATAAAACAAGGGTATCAAATTAGCTCAGATACCGTTCCATAAACCCAATATGTAATAGACAAGACCTACTCCTTGCTCAGAGAACTGGACTCAACACGCCCTATTCACCGCACAAGAATATATCTGACTAATAATAATCGTAAAACCTATGTATTGATATCTCTCTGTTAGTGTGTCAAGTGGGTGTAAAGCGGCATAAACACAGCAGTGAAAAGCAGCTAAACCCCATTATAAAAATAAATTACTTTGAAACACCCATGAAACAAAGACAGTGAAAGAGAGAGAAATTCTTACACAATGCGTTCAGGGGCTGTGATGCAACCTGGATTGACCATATCTAGACGCACAGCTGGATGAGACATAAGGGTGGACACTCTTGGGGCTGAGAGGTTTGGTGAGGTTGGGTGAGCAAACGCAGACCCTTTAAAGGAATACTGCGTGGTACCCATCGCATGGGTCCCAAATCTCCAGGTTCAAGGGCATCTTCCTACATCAAAAACATGCATGAGAAACCCAGAAGATGGTACACCGTGTGATGGGGAAAGGTTTCTAAAACGCACCTCATTTCTCATCTCCTTGTGCCCGGGTTCGCCATTCCAGCCGCTTTACTAGCAAGCTCCCTACTTGGAGCATCAGCACCTTTAACCTCCTGTTCCATACAGGTTGCAATTTGTCCTGAGGATAAACGGGAAGACGTGGAACCAACGAGAGACTAGCTCTTGGTGTTGGGACAGGCACAGGTCACTCTATTTTCCCATCAGAAAGAAGAATTAACCACAGGCTCAGCCTGCCCCCCGGAACCAGAACAGGGCCTGAAGCCATTCTGCGATTTTGCGGCCAGCTCCCATAAAAACGAGTTTTAAAATGGAGGTTCAGGGCACTGCAATTCACAAACCTGCAGAGTTATAAATGATAACTCCCGTCCACAAATATATTGAGGGAAGGCAAAGAAGAGGATTTGAAATCAAGGCAGAATTGCAGGAAACAGATTTCAGGAGGTAGATACGAATCGCCTTTAAAGCACATGAAAAGCGGCAAAACGTTGACAATGATGCCCTTGGCCAAAAAGGGCGTATGCGTTTTTTCCTGAATATATTCAGGAAAAAACGCATACGCCCTTTTTGGCCAACCAAGCCACCTGGAAAGGCAAATCAGCGCTACAAAGAAGTCTCGCTTCCCATCGGTCAAAAGGGCCATGCTGAAAAAAGTGTCAAAACCAGAAATGCAGGACAGGCCATGGAGAAATGGGAGCCTTGCTACACTGATGGGCGGGATGTAAATTGCCAAGAGCCACTCCGGAGAAGTGTCCGGTGAGTCCTGAAACATCTGAAAAACACAGCTTAGAGAGCATAGGGCACTTCCACTCATGGGGGTATAAATTGGGAAAATTAAAAATCAGCAAGACACAAGCACCCCAAAGTTTAGGGCTGCTCTGTTGACCAGGACCTCCACTTCATTCCACCTTAAATATCCCAGGAAAGAGAAAAATGGATAAAGAAGTTGTGGTCCTTATGTACAATGGAATATCACTCAGCCATGAAATCAATGTCGTAAGGTTAGTAGCAGCATGATGAGTGGATTTAGGTACGACGATTCTAAGTGAAATAAGTCACACAGAAAAGGACACTTCTCATAAGGTATCACTGATAGATGGAATGTAAAAACCGTTACACTTGAACTGAATTACAAAACAGAACAGAGTCACACATGCAGAAAACACACTATGGCTGCTTAACGGGAAAGGTGAGGTGGGGTGATACATAAAACAAGGGTATCAAATTAGCTCAGATACCGTTCCATAAACCCAATATGTAATAGACAAGACCTACTCCTTGCTCAGAGAACTGGACTCAACACGCCCTATTCACCGCACAAGAATATATCTGACTAATAATAATCGTAAAACCTATGTATTGATATCTCTCTGTTAGTGTGTCAAGTGGGTGTAAAGCGGCATAAACACAGCAGTGAAAAGCAGCTTAACCCCATTATAAAAATAAATTACCTTGAAACACCCATGAAACAAAGACAGTGAAAGAGAGAGAAATTCTTACACAATGTATTCAGGGGCTGTGATGCAACCTGGATTGACCATATCTAGACGCACAGCTGGATGAGACATAAGGGTGGACACTCTTGGGGCTGAGAGGTTTGGTGAGGTTGGGTGAGCAAACGCAGACCCTTTAAAGTAATACTGCGTGGTACCCATCGCATGGGTCCCATATCTCCAGGTTCAAGGGCATCTTCCTACATCAAAAACATGCATGAGAAACCAAGAAGATGGTACACCATGTGATGGGGAAAGGTTTCTAAAACGCACCTCATTTCTCATCTCCTTGTGCCCGGGTTCGCCATTCCAGCCGCTTTACTAGCAAGCTCCCTACTTGGAGCATCAGCACCTTTAACCTCCTGTTCCATACAGGTTGCAATTTGTCCTGAGGATAAACGGGAAGACGTGGAACCAACGAGAGACTAGCTCTTGGTGTTGGGACAGGCACAGGTCACTCTATTTTCCCATCAGAAAGAAGAATTAACCACAGGCTCAGCCTGCCCCCCGGAACCAGAACAGGGCCTGAAGCCATTCTGCGATTTTGCGGCCAGCTCCCATAAAAACGAGTTGTAAAATGGAGGTTCAGGGCACTGCAATTCACAAACCTGCAGAGTTATAAATGATAACTGTCGTCCACAAATATATTGAGGGAAGGCAAAGAAGAGGATTTGAAATCAAGGCAGAATTGCAGGAAACAGATTTCAGGAGGTAGATACGAATCGCCTTTAAAGCACATGAAAAGCGGCAAAACGTTGACAATGATGCCCTTGGCCAAAAAGGGCGTATGCGTTTTTTCCTGAATATATTCAGGAAAAAACGCATACGCCCTTTTTGGCCAACCAAGCAACCTGGAAAGGCAAATCAGCGCTACAAAGAAGTCTCGCTTCCCATCGGTCAAAAGGGCCATGCTGAAAAAAGTGTCAAAACCAGAAATGCAGGACAGGCCATGGAGAAATGGGAGCCTTGCTACACTGATGGGCGGGATGTAAATTGCCAAGAGCCACTCTGGAGAAGTGTCCGGTGAGTCCTGAAACATCTGAAAAACACAGCTTAGAGAGCATAGGGCACTTCCACTCTTGGGGGTATAAATTGGGAAAATTAAAAATCAGCAAGACACAAGCACCCCAAAGTTTAGGGCTGCTCTGTTGACCAGGACCTCCACTTCATTCCACCTTAAATATCCCAGGAAAGAGAAAAATGGATAAAGAAGTTGTGGTCCTTATGTACAATGGAATATCACTCAGCCATGAAATCAATGTCGTAAGGTTAGTAGCAGCATGATGAGTGGATTTAGGTACGACGATTCTAAGTGAAATAAGTCACACAGAAAAGGACACTTCTCATAAGGTATCACTGATAGAGGGAATGTAAAAACCGTTACACTTGAACTGAATTACAAAACAGAACAGAGTCACACATGCAGAAAACACACTATGGCTGCTTAACGGGAAAGGTGAGGTGGGGTGATACATAAAACAAGGGTATCAAATTAGCTCAGATACCGTTCCATAAACCCAATATGTAATAGACAAGACCTACTCCTTGCTCAGAGAACTGGACTCAACACGCCCTATTCACCGCACAAGAATATATCTGACTAATAATAATCGTAAAACCTATGTATTGATATCTGTTAGTGTGTCAAGTGGGTGTAAAGCGGCATAAACACAGCAGTGAAAAGCAGCTAAACCCCATTATAAAAATAAATTACTTTGAAACACCCATGAAACAAAGACAGTGAAAGAGAGAGAAATTCTTACACAATGCGTTCAGGGGCTGTGATGCAACCTGGATTGACCATATCTAGACGCACAGCTGGATGAGACATAAGGGTGGACACTCTTGGGGCTGAGAGGTTTGGTGAGGTTGGGTGAGCAAACGCAGACCCTTTAAAGGAATACTGCGTGGTACCCATCGCATGGGTCCCAAATCTCCAGGTTCAAGGGCATCTTCCTACATCAAAAACATGCATGAGAAACCCAGAAGATGGTACACCGTGTGATGGGGAAAGGTTTCTAAAACGCACCTCATTTCTCATCTCCTTGTGCCCGGGTTCGCCATTCCAGCCGCTTTACTAGCAAGCTCCCTACTTGGAGCATCAGCACCTTTAACCTCCTGTTCCATACAGGTTGCAATTTGTCCTGAGGATAAACGGGAAGACGTGGAACCAACGAGAGACTAGCTCTTGGTGTTGGGACAGGCACAGGTCACTCTATTTTCCCATCAGAAAGAAGAATTAACCACAGGCTCAGCCTGCCCCCCGGAACCAGAACAGGGCCTGAAGCCATTCTGCGATTTTGCCGCCAGCTCCCATAAAAACGAGTTGTAAAATGGAGGTTCAGGGCACTGCAATTCACAAACCTGCAGAGTTATAAATGATAACTCCCGTCCACAAATATATTGAGGGAAGGCAAAGAAGAGGATTTGAAATCAAGGCAGAATTGCAGGAAACAGATTTCAGGAGGTAGATACGAATCGCCTTTAAAGCACATGAAAAGCGGCAAAACGTTGACAATGATGCCCTTGGCCAAAAAGGGCGTATGCGTTTTTTCCTGAATATATTCAGGAAAAAACGCATACGCCCTTTTTGGCCAACCAAGCAACCTGGAAAGGCAAATCAGCACTACAAAGAAGTCTCGCTTCCCATCGGTCAAAAGGGCCATGCTGAAAAAAGTGTCAAAACCAGAAATGCAGGACAGGCCATGGAGAAATGGGAGCCTTGCTACACTGATGGGCGGGATGTAAATTGCCAAGAGCCACTCCGGAGAAGTGTCCGGTGAGTCCTGAAACATCTGAAAAACACAGCTTAGAGAGCATAGGGCACTTCCACTCATGGGGGTATAAATTGGGAAAATTAAAAATCAGCAAGACACAAGCACCCCAAAGTTTAGGGCTGCTCTGTTGACCAGGACCTCCACTTCATTCCACCTTAAATATCCCAGGAAAGAGAAAAATGGATAAAGAAGTTGTGGTCCTTATGTACAATGGAATACCACTCAGCCATGAAATCAATGTCGTAAGGTTAGTAGCAGCATGATGAGTGGATTTAGGTACGACGATTCTAAGTGAAATAAGTCACACAGAAAAGGACACTTCTCATAAGGTATCACTGATAGAGGGAATGTAAAAACCGTTACACTTGAACTGAATTACAAAACAGAACAGAGTCACACATGCAGAAAACACACTATGGCTGCTTAACGGGAAAGGTGAGGTGGGGTGATACATAAAACAAGGGTATCAAATTAGCTCAGATACCGTTCCATAAACCCAATATGTAATAGACAAGACCTACTCCTGGCTCAGAGAACTGGACTCAACACGCCCTATTCACCGCACAAGAATATATCTGACTAATAATAATCGTAAAACCTATGTATTGATATCTCTCTGTTAGTGTGTCAAGTGGGTGTAAAGCGGCATAAACACAGCAGTGAAAAGCAGCTAAACCCCATTATAAAAATAAATTACTTTGAAACACCCATGAAACAAAGACAGTGAAAGAGAGAGAAATTCTTACACAATGCGTTCAGGGGCTGTGATGCAACCTGGATTGACCATATCTAGACGCACAGCTGGATGAGACATAAGGGTGGACACTCTTGGGGCTGAGAGGTTTGGTGAGGTTGGGTGAGCAAACGCAGACCCTTTAAAGGAATACTGCGTGGTACCCATCGCATGGGTCCCAAATCTCCAGGTTCAAGGGCATCTTCCTACATCAAAAACATGCATGAGAAACCCAGAAGATGGTACACCGTGTGATGGGGAAAGGTTTCTAAAACGCACCTCATTTCTCATCTCCTTGTGCCCGGGTTCGCCATTCCAGCCGCTTTACTAGCAAGCTCCCTACTTGGAGCATCAGCACCTTTAACCTCCTGTTCCATGCAGGTTGCAATTTGTCCTGAGGATAAACGGGAAGACGTGGAACCAACGAGAGACTAGCTCTTGGTGTTGGGACAGGCACAGGTCACTCTATTTTCCCATCAGAAAGAAGAATTAACCACAGGCTCAGCCTGCCCCCCGGAACCAGAACAGGGCCTGAAGCCATTCTGCGATTTTGCGGCCAGCTCCCATAAAAACGAGTTGTAAAATGGAGGTTCAGGGCACTGCAATTCACAAACCTGCAGAGTTATAAATGATAACTCCCGTCCACAAATATATTGAGGGAAGGCAAAGAAGAGGATTTGAAATCAAGGCAGAATTGCAGGAAACAGATTTCAGGAGGTAGATACGAATCGCCTTTAAAGCACATGAAAAGCGGCAAAACGTTGACAATGATGCCCTTGGCCAAAAAGGGCGTATGCGTTTTTTCCTGAATATATTCAGGAAAAAACGCATACGCCCTTTTTGGCCAACCAAGCCACCTGGAAAGGCAAATCAGCGCTACAAAGAAGTCTCGCTTCCCATCGGTCAAAAGGGCCATGCTGAAAAAAGTGTCAAAACCAGAAATACAGGACAGGCCATGGAGAAATGGGAGCCTTGCTACACTGATGGACGGGATGTAAATTGCCAAGAGCCACTCCGGAGAAGTGTCCGGTGAGTCCTGAAACATCTGAAAAACACAGCTTAGAGAGCATAGGGCACTTCCACTCATGGGGGTATAAATTGGGAAAATTAAAAATCAGCAAGACACAAGCACCCCAAAGTTTAGGGCTGCTCTGTTGACCAGGACCTCCACTTCATTCCACCTTAAATATCCCAGGAAAGAGAAAAATGGATAAAGAAGTTGTGGTCCTTATGTACAATGGAATATCACTCAGCCATGAAATCAATGTCGTAAGGTTAGTAGCAGCATGATGAGTGGATTTAGGTACGACGATTCTAAGTGAAATAAGTCACACAGAAAAGGACACTTCTCATAAGGTATCACTGATAGAGGGAATGTAAAAACCGTTACACTTGAACTGAATTACAAAACAGAACAGAGTCACACATGCAGAAAACACACTATGGCTGCTTAACGGGAAAGGTGAGGTGGGGTGATACATAAAACAAGGGTATCAAATTAGCTCAGATACCGTTCCATAAACCCAATATGTAATAGACAAGACCTACTCCTTGCTCAGAGAACTGGACTCAACACGCCCTATTCACCGCACAAGAATATATCTGACTAATAATAATCGTAAAACCTATGTATTGATATCTGTTAGTGTGTCAAGTGGGTGTAAAGCGGCATAAACACAGCAGTGAAAAGCAGCTAAACCCCATTATAAAAATAAATTACTTTGAAACACCCATGAAACAAAGACAGTGAAAGAGAGAGAAATTCTTACACAATGCGTTCAGGGGCTGTGATGCAACCTGGATTGACCATATCTAGACGCACAGCTGGATGAGACATAAGGGTGGACACTCTTGGGGCTGAGAGGTTTGGTGAGGTTGGGTGAGCAAACGCAGACCCTTTAAAGGAATACTGCGTGGTACCCATCGCATGGGTCCCAAATCTCCAGGTTCAAGGGCATCTTCCTACATCAAAAACATGCATGAGAAACCCAGAAGATGGTACACCGTGTGATGGGGAAAGGTTTCTAAAACGCACCTCATTTCTCATCTCCTTGTGCCCGGGTTCGCCATTCCAGCCGCTTTACTAGCAAGCTCCCTACTTGGAGCATCAGCACCTTTAACCTCCTGTTCCATACAGGTTGCAATTTGTCCTGAGGATAAACGGGAAGACGTGGAACCAACGAGAGACTAGCTCTTGGTGTTGGGACAGGCACAGGTCACTCTATTTTCCCATCAGAAAGAAGAATTAACCACAGGCTCAGCCTGCCCCCCGGAACCAGAACAGGGCCTGAAGCCATTCTGCGATTTTGCCGCCAGCTCCCATAAAAACGAGTTGTAAAATGGAGGTTCAGGGCACTGCAATTCACAAACCTGCAGAGTTATAAATGATAACTCCCGTCCACAAATATATTGAGGGAAGGCAAAGAAGAGGATTTGAAATCAAGGCAGAATTGCAGGAAACAGATTTCAGGAGGTAGATACGAATCGCCTTTAAAGCACATGAAAAGCGGCAAAACGTTGACAATGATGCCCTTGGCCAAAAAGGGCGTATGCGTTTTTTCCTGAATATATTCAGGAAAAAACGCATACGCCCTTTTTGGCCAACCAAGCAACCTGGAAAGGCAAATCAGCACTACAAAGAAGTCTCGCTTCCCATCGGTCAAAAGGGCCATGCTGAAAAAAGTGTCAAAACCAGAAATGCAGGACAGGCCATGGAGAAATGGGAGCCTTGCTACACTGATGGGCGGGATGTAAATTGCCAAGAGCCACTCCGGAGAAGTGTCCGGTGAGTCCTGAAACATCTGAAAAACACAGCTTAGAGAGCATAGGGCACTTCCACTCATGGGGGTATAAATTGGGAAAATTAAAAATCAGCAAGACACAAGCACCCCAAAGTTTAGGGCTGCTCTGTTGACCAGGACCTCCACTTCATTCCACCTTAAATATCCCAGGAAAGAGAAAAATGGATAAAGAAGTTGTGGTCCTTATGTACAATGGAATACCACTCAGCCATGAAATCAATGTCGTAAGGTTAGTAGCAGCATGATGAGTGGATTTAGGTACGACGATTCTAAGTGAAATAAGTCACACAGAAAAGGACACTTCTCATAAGGTATCACTGATAGAGGGAATGTAAAAACCGTTACACTTGAACTGAATTACAAAACAGAACAGAGTCACACATGCAGAAAACACACTATGGCTGCTTAACGGGAAAGGTGAGGTGGGGTGATACATAAAACAAGGGTATCAAATTAGCTCAGATACCGTTCCATAAACCCAATATGTAATAGACAAGACCTACTCCTGGCTCAGAGAACTGGACTCAACACGCCCTATTCACCGCACAAGAATATATCTGACTAATAATAATCGTAAAACCTATGTATTGATATCTCTCTGTTAGTGTGTCAAGTGGGTGTAAAGCGGCATAAACACAGCAGTGAAAAGCAGCTAAACCCCATTATAAAAATAAATTACTTTGAAACACCCATGAAACAAAGACAGTGAAAGAGAGAGAAATTCTTACACAATGCGTTCAGGGGCTGTGATGCAACCTGGATTGACCATATCTAGACGCACAGCTGGATGAGACATAAGGGTGGACACTCTTGGGGCTGAGAGGTTTGGTGAGGTTGGGTGAGCAAACGCAGACCCTTTAAAGGAATACTGCGTGGTACCCATCGCATGGGTCCCAAATCTCCAGGTTCAAGGGCATCTTCCTACATCAAAAACATGCATGAGAAACCCAGAAGATGGTACACCGTGTGATGGGGAAAGGTTTCTAAAACGCACCTCATTTCTCATCTCCTTGTGCCCGGGTTCGCCATTCCAGCCGCTTTACTAGCAAGCTCCCTACTTGGAGCATCAGCACCTTTAACCTCCTGTTCCATGCAGGTTGCAATTTGTCCTGAGGATAAACGGGAAGACGTGGAACCAACGAGAGACTAGCTCTTGGTGTTGGGACAGGCACAGGTCACTCTATTTTCCCATCAGAAAGAAGAATTAACCACAGGCTCAGCCTGCCCCCCGGAACCAGAACAGGGCCTGAAGCCATTCTGCGATTTTGCCGCCAGCTCCCATAAAAACGAGTTGTAAAATGGAGGTTCAGGGCACTGCAATTCACAAACCTGCAGAGTTATAAATGATAACTCCCGTCCACAAATATATTGAGGGAAGGCAAAGAAGAGGATTGGAAATCAAGGCAGAATTGCAGGAAACAGATTTCAGGAGGTAGATACGAATCGCCTTTAAAGCACATGAAAAGCGGCAAAACGTTGACAATGATGCCCTTGGCCAAAAAGGGCGTATGCGTTTTTTCCTGAATATATTCAGGAAAAAACGCATACGCCCTTTTTGGCCAACCAAGCCACCTGGAAAGGCAAATCAGCGCTACAAAGAAGTCTCGCTTCCCATCGGTCAAAAGGGCCATGCTGAAAAAAGTGTCAAAACCAGAAATACAGGACAGGCCATGGAGAAATGGGAGCCTTGCTACACTGATGGACGGGATGTAAATTGCCAAGAGCCACTCCGGAGAAGTGTCCGGTGAGTCCTGAAACATCTGAAAAACACAGCTTAGAGAGCATAGGGCACTTCCACTCATGGGGGTATAAATTGGGAAAATTAAAAATCAGCAAGACACAAGCACCCCAAAGTTTAGGGCTGCTCTGTTGACCAGGACCTCCACTTCATTCCACCTTAAATATCCCAGGAAAGAGAAAAATGGATAAAGAAGTTGTGGTCCTTATGTACAATGGAATATCACTCAGCCATGAAATCAATGTCGTAAGGTTAGTAGCAGCATGATGAGTGGATTTAGGTACGACGATTCTAAGTGAAATAAGTCACACAGAAAAGGACACTTCTCATAAGGTATCACTGATAGAGGGAATGTAAAAACCGTTACACTTGAACTGAATTACAAAACAGAACAGAGTCACACATGCAGAAAACACACTATGGCTGCTTAACGGGAAAGGTGAGGTGGGGTGATACATAAAACAAGGGTATCAAATTAGCTCAGATACCGTTCCATAAACCCAATATGTAATAGACAAGACCTACTCCTTGCTCAGAGAACTGGACTCAACACGCCCTATTCACCGCACAAGAATATATCTGACTAATAATAATCGTAAAACCTATGTATTGATATCTCTCTGTTAGTGTGTCAAGTGGGTGTAAAGCGGCATAAACACAGCAGTGAAAAGCAGCTAAACCCCATTATAAAAATAAATTACTTTGAAACACCCATGAAACAAAGACAGTGAAAGAGAGAGAAATTCTTACACAATGCGTTCAGGGGCTGTGATGCAACCTGGATTGACCATATCTAGACGCACAGCTGGATGAGACATAAGGGTGGACACTCTTGGGGCTGAGAGGTTTGGTGAGGTTGGGTGAGCAAACGCAGACCCTTTAAAGGAATACTGCGTGGTACCCATCGCATGGGTCCCAAATCTCCAGGTTCAAGGGCATCTTCCTACATCAAAAACATGCATGAGAAACCCAGAAGATGGTACACCGTGTGATGGGGAAAGGTTTCTAAAACGCACCTCATTTCTCATCTCCTTGTGCCCGGGTTCGCCATTCCAGCCGCTTTACTAGCAAGCTCCCTACTTGGAGCATCAGCACCTTTAACCTCCTGTTCCATACAGGTTGCAATTTGTCCTGAGGATAAACGGGAAGACGTGGAACCAACGAGAGACTAGCTCTTGGTGTTGGGACAGGCACAGGTCACTCTATTTTCCCATCAGAAAGAAGAATTAACCACAGGCTCAGCCTGCCCCCCGGAACCAGAACAGGGCCTGAAGCCATTCTGCGATTTTGCCGCCAGCTCCCATAAAAACGAGTTGTAAAATGGAGGTTCAGGGCACTGCAATTCACAAACCTGCAGAGTTATAAATGATAACTCCCGTCCACAAATATATTGAGGGAAGGCAAAGAAGAGGATTGGAAATCAAGGCAGAATTGCAGGAAACAGATTTCAGGAGGTAGATACGAATCGCCTTTAAAGCACATGAAAAGCGGCAAAACGTTGACAATGATGCCCTTGGCCAAAAAGGGCGTATGCGTTTTTTCCTGAATATATTCAGGAAAAAACGCATACGCCCTTTTTGGCCAACCAAGCAACCTGGAAAGGCAAATCAGCACTACAAAGAAGTCTCGCTTCCCATCGGTCAAAAGGGCCATGCTGAAAAAAGTGTCAAAACCAGAAATGCAGGACAGGCCATGGAGAAATGGGAGCCTTGCTACACTGATGGGCGGGATGTAAATTGCCAAGAGCCACTCCGGAGAAGTGTCCGGTGAGTCCTGAAACATCTGAAAAACACAGCTTAGAGAGCATAGGGCACTTCCACTCATGGGGGTATAAATTGGGAAAATTAAAAATCAGCAAGACACAAGCACCCCAAAGTTTAGGGCTGCTCTGTTGACCAGGACCTCCACTTCATTCCACCTTAAATATCCCAGGAAAGAGAAAAATGGATAAAGAAGTTGTGGTCCTTATGTACAATGGAATATCACTCAGCCAGGAAATCAATGTCGTAAGGTTAGTAGCAGCATGATGAGTGGATTTAGGTACGACGATTCTAAGTGAAATAAGTCACACAGAAAAGGACACTTCTCATAAGGTATCACTGATAGAGGGAATGTAAAAACCGTTACACTTGAACTGAATTACAAAACAGAACAGAGTCACACATGCAGAAAACACACTATGGCTGCTTAACGGGAAAGGTGAGGTGGGGTGATACATAAAACAAGGGTATCAAATTAGCTCAGATACCGTTCCATAAACCCAATATGTAATAGACAAGACCTACTCCTTGCTCAGAGAACTGGACTCAACACGCCCTATTCACCGCACAAGAATATATCTGACTAATAATAATCGTAAAACCTATGTATTGATATCTGTTAGTGTGTCAAGTGGGTGTAAAGCGGCATAAACACAGCAGTGAAAAGCAGCTAAACCCCATTATAAAAATAAATTACTTTGAAACACCCATGAAACAAAGACAGTGAAAGAGAGAGAAATTCTTACACAATGCGTTCAGGGGCTGTGATGCAACCTGGATTGACCATATCTAGACGCACAGCTGGATGAGACATAAGGGTGGACACTCTTGGGGCTGAGAGGTTTGGTGAGGTTGGGTGAGCAAACGCAGACCCTTTAAAGGAATACTGCGTGGTACCCATCGCATGGGTCCCAAATCTCCAGGTTCAAGGGCATCTTCCTACATCAAAAACATGCATGAGAAACCCAGAAGATGGTACACCGTGTGATGGGGAAAGGTTTCTAAAACGCACCTCATTTCTCATCTCCTTGTGCCCGGGTTCGCCATTCCAGCCGCTTTACTAGCAAGCTCCCTACTTGGAGCATCAGCACCTTTAACCTCCTGTTCCATACAGGTTGCAATTTGTCCTGAGGATAAACGGGAAGACGTGGAACCAACGAGAGACTAGCTCTTGGTGTTGGGACAGGCACAGGTCACTCTATTTTCCCATCAGAAAGAAGAATTAACCACAGGCTCAGCCTGCCCCCCGGAACCAGAACAGGGCCTGAAGCCATTCTGCGATTTTGCGGCCAGCTCCCATAAAAACGAGTTGTAAAATGGAGGTTCAGGGCACTGCAATTCACAAACCTGCAGAGTTATAAATGATAACTCCCGTCCACAAATATATTGAGGGAAGGCAAAGAAGAGGATTGGAAATCAAGGCAGAATTGCAGAAAACAGATTTCAGGAGGTAGATACGAATCGCCTTTAAAGCACATGAAAAGCGGCAAAACGTTGACAATGATGCCCTTGGCCAAAAAGTGCGTATGCGTTTTTTCCTGAATATATTCAGGAAAAAACGCATACGCCCTTTTTGGCCAACCAAGCAACCTGGAAAGGCAAATCAGCACTACAAAGAAGTCTCGCTTCCCATCGGTCAAAAGGGCCATGCTGAAAAAAGTGTCAAAACCAGAAATGCAGGACAGGCCATGGAGAAATGGGAGCCTTGCTACACTGATGGGCGGGATGTAAATTGCCAAGAGCCACTCCGGAGAAGTGTCCGGTGAGTCCTGAAACATCTGAAAAACACAGCTTAGAGAGCATAGGGCACTTCCACTCATGGGGGTATAAATTGGGAAAATTAAAAATCAGCAAGACACAAGCACCCCAAAGTTTAGGGCTGCTCTGTTGACCAGGACCTCCACTTCATTCCACCTTAAATATCCCAGGAAAGAGAAAAATGGATAAAGAAGTTGTGGTCCTTATGTACAATGGAATACCACTCAGCCATGAAATCAATGTCGTAAGGTTAGTAGCAGCATGATGAGTGGATTTAGGTACGACGATTCTAAGTGAAATAAGTCACACAGAAAAGGACACTTCTCATAAGGTATCACTGATAGAGGGAATGTAAAAACCGTTACACTTGAACTGAATTACAAAACAGAACAGAGTCACACATGCAGAAAACACACTATGGCTGCTTAACGGGAAAGGTGAGGTGGGGTGATACATAAAACAAGGGTATCAAATTAGCTCAGATACCGTTCCATAAACCCAATATGTAATAGACAAGACCTACTCCTTGCTCAGAGAACTGGACTCAACACGCCCTATTCACCGCACAAGAATATATCTGACTAATAATAATCGTAAAACCTATGTATTGATATCTCTCTGTTAGTGTGTCAAGTGGGTGTAAAGCGGCATAAACACAGCAGTGAAAAGCAGCTAAACCCCATTATAAAAATAAATTACTTTGAAACACCCATGAAACAAAGACAGTGAAAGAGAGAGAAATTCTTACACAATGCGTTCAGGGGCTGTGATGCAACCTGGATTGACCATATCTAGACGCACAGCTGGATGAGACATAAGGGTGGACACTCTTGGGGCTGAGAGGTTTGGTGAGGTTGGGTGAGCAAACGCAGACCCTTTAAAGGAATACTGCGTGGTACCCATCGCATGGGTCCCAAATCTCCAGGTTCAAGGGCATCTTCCTACATCAAAAACATGCATGAGAAACCCAGAAGATGGTACACCGTGTGATGGGGAAAGGTTTCTAAAACGCACCTCATTTCTCATCTCCTTGTGCCCGGGTTCGCCATTCCAGCCGCTTTACTAGCAAGCTCCCTACTTGGAGCATCAGCACCTTTAACCTCCTGTTCCATACAGGTTGCAATTTGTCCTGAGGATAAACGGGAAGACGTGGAACCAACGAGAGACTAGCTCTTGGTGTTGGGACAGGCACAGGTCACTCTATTTTCCCATCAGAAAGAAGAATTAACCACAGGCTCAGCCTGCCCCCCGGAACCAGAACAGGGCTTGAAGCCATTCTGCGATTTTGCCGCCAGCTCCCATAAAAACGAGTTGTAAAATGGAGGTTCAGGGCACTGCAATTCACAAACCTGCAGAGTTATAAATGATAACTCCCGTCCACAAATATATTGAGGGAAGGCAAAGAAGAGGATTGGAAATCAAGGCAGAATTGCAGGAAACAGATTTCAGGAGGTAGATACGAATCGCCTTTAAAGCACATGAAAAGCGGCAAAACTTTGACAATGATGCCCTTGGCCAAAAAGGGCGTATGCGTTTTTTCCTGAATATATTCAGGAAAAAACGCATACGCCCTTTTTGGCCAACCAAGCAACCTGGAAAGGCAAATCAGCACTACAAAGAAGTCTCGCTTCCCATCGGTCAAAAGGGCCATGCTGAAAAAAGTGTCAAAACCAGAAATGCAGGACAGGCCATGGAGAAATGGGAGCCTTGCTACACTGATGGGCGGGATGTAAATTGCCAAGAGCCACTCCGGAGAAGTGTCCGGTGAGTCCTGAAACATCTGAAAAACACAGCTTAGAGAGCATAGGGCACTTCCACTCATGGGGGTATAAATTGGGAAAATTAAAAATCAGCAAGACACAAGCACCCCAAAGTTTAGGGCTGCTCTGTTGACCAGGACCTCCACTTCATTCCACCTTAAATATCCCAGGAAAGAGAAAAATGGATAAAGAAGTTGTGGTCCTTATGTACAATGGAATACCACTCAGCCATGAAATCAATGTCGTAAGGTTAGTAGCAGCATGATGAGTGGATTTAGGTACGACGATTCTAAGTGAAATAAGTCACACAGAAAAGGACACTTCTCATAAGGTATCACTGATAGAGGGAATGTAAAAACCGTTACACTTGAACTGAATTACAAAACAGAACAGAGTCACACATGCAGAAAACACACTATGGCTGCTTAACGGGAAAGGTGAGGTGGGGTGATACATAAAACAAGGGTATCAAATTAGCTCAGATACCGTTCCATAAACCCAATATGTAATAGACAAGACCTACTCCTGGCTCAGAGAACTGGACTCAACACGCCCTATTCACCGCACAAGAATATATCTGACTAATAATAATCGTAAAACCTATGTATTGATATCTCTCTGTTAGTGTGTCAAGTGGGTGTAAAGCGGCATAAACACAGCAGTGAAAAGCAGCTAAACCCCATTATAAAAATAAATTACTTTGAAACACCCATGAAACAAAGACAGTGAAAGAGAGAGAAATTCTTACACAATGCGTTCAGGGGCTGTGATGCAACCTGGATTGACCATATCTAGACGCACAGCTGGATGAGACATAAGGGTGGACACTCTTGGGGCTGAGAGGTTTGGTGAGGTTGGGTGAGCAAACGCAGACCCTTTAAAGGAATACTGCGTGGTACCCATCGCATGGGTCCCAAATCTCCAGGTTCAAGGGCATCTTCCTACATCAAAAACATGCATGAGAAACCCAGAAGATGGTACACCGTGTGATGGGGAAAGGTTTCTAAAACGCACCTCATTTCTCATCTCCTTGTGCCCGGGTTCGCCATTCCAGCCGCTTTACTAGCAAGCTCCCTACTTGGAGCATCAGCACCTTTAACCTCCTGTTCCATACAGGTTGCAATTTGTCCTGAGGATAAACGGGAAGACGTGGAACCAACGAGAGACTAGCTCTTGGTGTTGGGACAGGCACAGGTCACTCTATTTTCCCATCAGAAAGAAGAATTAACCACAGGCTCAGCCTGCCTCCCGGAACCAGAACATGGCCTGAAGCCATTCTGCGATTTTGCGGCCAGCTCCCATAAAAACGAGTTGTAAAATGGAGGTTCAGGGCACTGCAATTCACAAACCTGCAGAGTTATAAATGATAACTCTCGTCCACAAATATATTGAGGGAAGGCAAAGAAGAGGATTTGAAATCAAGGCAGAATTGCAGGAAACAGATTTCAGGAGGTAGATTCGAATCGCCTTTAAAGCACATGAAAAGCGGCAAAACGTTGACAATGATGCCCTTGGGCAAAAAGGGCGTATGCGTTTTTTCCTGAATATATTCAGGAAAAAACGCATACGCCCTTTTTGGCCAACCAAGCAACCTGGAAAGGCAAATCAGCGCTACAAAGAAGTCTCGCTTCCCATCGGTCAAAAGGGCCATGCTGAAAAAAGTGTCAAAACCAGAAATGCAGGACAGGCCATGGAGAAATGGGAGCCTTGCTACACTGATGGGCGGGATGTAAATTGCCAAGAGCCACTCTGGAGAAGTGTCCGGTGAGTCCTGAAACATCTGAAAAACACAGCTTAGAGAGCATAGGGCACTTCCACTCATGGGGGTATAAATTGGGAAAATTAAAAATCAGCAAGACACAAGCACCCCAAAGTTGAGGGCTGCTCTGTTGACAAGGACCTCCACTTCATTCCACCTTAAATATCCCAGGAAAGAGAAAAATGGATAAAGAAGTTGTGGTCCTTATGTACAATGGAATATCACTCAGCCAGGAAATCAATGTCGTAAGGTTAGTAGCAGCATGATGAGTGGATTTAGGTACGACGATTCTAAGTGAAATAAGTCACACAGAAAAGGACACTTCTCATAAGGTATCACTGATAGAGGGAATGTAAAAACCTTTACACATGAACTGAATTACAAAACAGAAAAGAGTCACACATGCAGAAAACACACTATGGCTGCTTAACGGGAAAGGTGAGGTGGGGTGATACATAAAACAAGGGTATCAAATTAGCTCAGATACCATTCCATAAACCCGATATGTAATAGACAAGACCTACTCCTTGCTCAGAGAACTGGACTCAACACGCCCTATTCACCGCACAAGAATATATCTGACTAGTAATAATCGTAAAACCTATGTATTGATATCTCTCTGTTAGTGTGTCAATTGGGTGTAAAGCGGCATAAACACAGCAGTGAAAAGCAGCTAAACCCCATTATAAAAATAAATTACTTTGAAACACCCATGAAACAAAGACAGTGAAAGAGAGAGAAATACTTACACAATGCGTTCAGGGGCTCTGATGCAACCTGGATGGACCATATCTAGACCTACAGCTGGATGAGACATAAGGGTGGACACTCTTGGGGCTGAGAGGTTTGGTGAGGTTGGGTGAGCAAACGCAGACCCTTTAAAGTAATACTGCGTGGTACCCATCGCATGGGTCCCAAATCTCCAGGTTCAAGGGCATCTTCTTACATCAAAAACATGCATGAGAAACCCAGAAGATGGTACACCATGTGATGGGTAAAGGTTTCTAAAACGCACCTCATTTCTCATCTCCTTGTGCCCGGGTTCGCCATTCCAGCCGCTTTACTAGCAAGCGTCCTACTTGGAGCATCAGCACCTTTAACCTCCTGTTCCATACAGGTTGCAATTTGTCCTGAGGATAAACGGGAAGACGTGGAACCAACGAGAGACTAGCTCTTGGTGTTGGGACAGGCACAGGTCACTCTATTTTCCCATCAGAAAGAAGAATTAACCACAGGCTCAGCCTGCCCCCCGGAACCAGAACAGGGCCTGAAGCCATTCTGCGATTTTGCCGCCAGCTCCCATAAAAACGAGTTGTAAAATGGAGGTTCAGGGCACTGCAATTCACAAACCTGCAGAGTTATTAATGATAACTCTCGTCCACAAATATATTGAGGGAAGGCAAAGAAAAGGATTTGAAATCAAGGCAGAATTGCAGGAAACAGATTTCAGGAGGTAGATACGAATCGCCTTTAAAGCACATGAAAAGCGGCAAAACGTTGACAATGAGGCCCTTGGCCAAAAAGAGCGCATGCGTTTTTTCCTGAATATATTCAGGAAAAAACGCATGCGCCATTTTTGGCCAACCAAGCAACCTGGAAAGGCAAATCAGCGCTACAAAGGAGTCTCGCTTCCCATCGGTCAAAAGGGCCATGCTGAAAAAAGTGTCAAAACCAGAAATGCAGGACAGGCCATGGAGAAATGGGAGCCTTGCTACACTGATGGGCGGGATGTAAATTGCCAAGAGCCACTCTGGAGAAGTGTCCGGTGAGTCCTGAAACATCTGAAAAACACAGCTTAGAGAGCATAGGGCACTTCCACTCATGGGGGTATAAATTGGGAAAATTAAAAATCAGCAAGACACAAGCACCCCAAAGTTTAGGGCTGCTCTTTTGACCAGGACCTCCACTTCATTCCACCTTCAATATCCCAGGAAAGAGAAAAATGGATAAAGAAGTTGTGGTCCTTATGTACAATGGAATATCACTCAGCCATGAAATCAATGTCGTAAGGTTAGTAGCAGCATGATGAGTGGATTTAGGTACGACGATTTTAAGTGAAATAAGTCACACAGAAAAGGACACTTCTCATAAGGTATCACTGATAGAGGGAATGTAAAAACCGTTACACTTGAACTGAATTACAAAACAGAACAGAGTCACACATGCAGAACACACAATATGGCTGCTTAACGGGAAAGGTGAGGTGGGGTGATACATAAAACAAGGGTATCAAATTAGCTCAGATATCGTTCCATAAACCCAATATGTAATAGACAAGACCTACTCCTTGCTCAGAGAACTGGACTCAACACGCCCTATTCACCGCACAAGAATATATCTGACTAATAATAATCGTAAAACCTATGTATTGCTATCTCTCTGTTAGTGTGTCAAGTGGGTATAAAGCGTCATAAACACAGCAGTGAAAAGCAGCTAAACCCCATTATAAAAATAAATTACTTTGAAACACCCATGAAACAAAGACAGTGAAAGAGAGAGAAATTCTTACACAATGAGTTCAGGGGCTGTGATGCAACCTGGATTGACCATATCTAGACCCACAGCTGGATGAGACATAAGGGTGGACACTCTTGGGGCTGAGAGGTTTGGTGAGGTTGGGTGAGCAAACGCAGACCCTTTAAAGTAATACTGCGTGGTACCCATTGCATGGGTCCCAAATCTCCAGGTTCAAGGGCATCTTCCTACATCCAAAACATGCATGAGAAACCCAGAAGATGGTACACCGTGTGATGGGGAAAGGTTTCTAAAACGCACTTCATTTCTCATCTCCTTGTGCCCGGGTTCGCCATTCCAGCCGCTTTACTAGCAAGCTCCCTACTTGGAGCATCAGCACCTTTAACCTCCTGTTCCATACAGGTTGCAATTTGTCCTGAGGATAAACGGGAAGACGTGGAACCAACGAGAGACTAGCTCTTGGTGTTGGGACAGGCACAGGTCACTCTATTTTCCCATCAGAAAGAAGAATTAACCACAGGCTCAGCCTGCCCCCCGGAACCAGAACAGGGCCTGAAGCCATTCTGCGATTTTGCGGCCAGCTCCCATAAAAACGAGTTGTAAAATGGAGGTTCAGGGCACTGCAATTCACAAACCTGCGGAGTTATAAATGATAACTCTCGTCCACAAATATATTGAGGGAAGGCAAAGAAGAGGATTTGAAATCAAGGCAGAATTGCAGGAAACAGATTTCAGGAGGTAGATTCGAATCGCCTTTAAAGCACATGAAAAGCGGCAAAACGTTGACAATGATGCCCTTGGCCAAAAAGGGCGTATGCGTTTTTTCCTGAATATATTCAGGAAAAAACGCATACGCCCTTTTTGGCCAACCAAGCAACCTGGAAAGGCAAATCAGTGCTACAAAGAAGTCTCGCTGCCCATCGGTCAAAAGGGCCATGCTGAAAAAAGTGTCAAAACCAGAAATGCAGGACAGGCCATGGAGAAATGGGAGCCTTGCTACACTGATGGGCGGGATGTAAATTGCCAACAGCCACTCTGGAGAAGTGTCCGGTGAGTCCTGAAACATCTGAAAAACACAGCTTAGAGAGCATAGGGCACTTCCACTCATGGGGGTATAAATTGGGAAAATTAAAAATCAGCAAGACACAAGCACCCCAAAGTTTAGGGCTGCTCTGTTGACCAGGACCTCCACTTCATTCCACCTTAAATATCCCAGGAAAGAGAAAAATGGATAAAGAAGTTGTGGTCCTTATGTACAATGGAATATCACTCAGCCATGAAATCAATGTCGTAAGGTTAGTAGCAGCATGATGAGTGGATTTAGGTACGACGATTCTAAGTGAAATAAGTCACACAGAAAAGGACACTTCTCATAAGGTATCACTGATAGAGGGAATGTAAAAACCGTTACACTTGAACTGAATTACAAAACAGAACAGAGTCACACGTTTAGAAAACACACTATGGCTGCTTAACGGGAAAGGTGAGGTGGGGTGATGCATAAAACAAGGGTTTCATATTAGCTCAAATACCGATCCATAAACCCAATATGTAATAGACAAGACCTACTCCTTGCTCAGTGAAGTGGATGCAACACCCCCTATTCAACGAACAAGAATATATCTGACTAGTAAAAATCTTAAAACCTATGTATTGATTTCTCTCTGTAAGTGAATCAAGTGGGTGTAAAGGGGCATAAACACAGCAGTGAAAATCAGGTAAACCCCATTATAAAAATAAATTACTTTAAAATCCCAAAAAACAAAGACAGTGATAGAGGGAGAAATTTTTACATAATTCGTTCCGGGGCTGTGATGCAACCTGGTGTGACCATATCTAGACCCACAGCTGGATGAGAAATAAAGCTGGACACTCTTGGGGCTGAAGGTCTCTTTCCCTATTTACCAGATTGGGAACGTAGAAAGGCTGCCACCCTCTGGCCGTTACCTGCAAAAGCAACTTTAAAACCTGTGCTAATGGTCACTTCATATGAACAAGTACTTCAGGGCTGTAAATGAAACGTGCCCTCAAAATGTCTTGAGGGAGGTAATGGCCAAAAATTTTCAAAATGTGACACTTACTTTAAGAAAACACTTTGAAGAACTAAGCTGTAATCACAGTTTGATAAATAAAAAGGGCATGCTTTAAAGCTCAATTTCAACAGATTATGGGACACATGCAAATTCAACCACAGATAGGTATCAGCTCGCACCTGTTAGAATAACCATCAGCAAGAAAACTACAAACAATAAATATTGAAGGTGTTTTGGAGAAATGCATACCCTCAATTTTAAGTGGGACGTAACCTGGAAAGAGCCACTAATGAGAACTGAATGGTGGTGCCTTTAAAACATACACACTGAGCTACCATATGATACAGCAAGCCCACTCCTTGGCCTATAACATAAGAAGATATAACTGGAAAGACACAGGCAAGCAAATGTGCATTGCAGCAGTATTACAATAGCCAAGACATGGAGGCAACCAGAAAGTCCATCAAGAGGTGCGTGGCCAAAGAAGAACTGGTACACGTACAGATGGAATATTAGCCAGGGAAAAAAATGAAACAATGCCATTTGCAGCACCATGTATGATTCTTGAGGTAATCAGGCAAATTGTACTAAGTCAGAAAGCAAAAGACACATATCCTATAATATCACTTATAGGTCTTAGCTAAAAATTGATACCAATGAAGATATTTCCACAGAGAAATGCAATCACAGATTCATTAAACAAACTTATGGTTCACCAAATGGAAAGGTGTGAGGATTGGATACATTAGGATATTGGGGTTAAGATAGATATAGAAACACATGTGAAATATGTAATCACCAAAGACCTACGTAATACCAAGACAAGACTACTCAACATCGTGTCATAACCTACATGGGAAAATGATCCAAAGAAGAATAGATATATGTATATGTTTAAAAGAACCACATCTTTCACACCTAGAAGAAACAAAACATTTTAATTAAATTTGCTCTGACAAAAAATAAAAATTAAATTAAAAAAAGAACAAGAAGTAATGAGACATAAACTTAAGGGGCTATTTGCTGGCACATTGCATTCTAATTTACAACCAGAACATGACTTCCATTAAGGCTCTGTCATCACTAATAAAGCAGCTTTATAAGCAATGTTGAAGGTAGCTTAAAAGAAGTCTCACTAATTATTGATAGTAACAAGGAAACAAAGAAAAGTAAAAATCTCACTGCAAAAAGTATACATAGGGTAAGGATAGTAGATCAAACACTTATTAAACTTCTGTAAAGAATAAAAGACAACAGTAGTATGTTTTTTTAAAAAGAGAGGGCCCAAATAAATCTGAAATGAAAGAGATGATGTTACAACGGACACCACAGAAATACAAAGTATCCTAAGATACACACAGGGTAACTCAGGGCTCAGACTGGACAGAGCCCACTCTCCAGTCCCCTGTACATGACTTACAGGAGCCTCAGGAACTGAGGAGGGGGTCCCTGAGGAGAGGCTCAAGATAGAATATGGTAGACATTAACATGACTGCATTCATCTTAAACATGCCTGAACTACATTCACACGAGATGATTTTGTCCTGTATGTACATCGGCACCTCTAGTTGGAACTGCAGATCTTTGGCTTCAACACCTCTACTGACAATGTTAGCGTCACCTGCTGTGGACCGTCTCCTATAGGATTTCTAGAATCACAAAACATCGAAGCTTCACAGGACCCAGAGTCTGTGCAACTCCACACAGAGTCTCAGAGTCTCAACTCCACTCAGATACTCCACTCTTGGAGGGCACACACAAAGTAGTGTGCACATCAGGACCCAGGGGAAGGAGCAGTGACCCTGTAGGAGAATGACCAGAACTACCTGCTACTTTTAGAGGGTCTCCTGCAGAGGCAGGTGGTGGCTGTGGCTGTGGCTCACCGTGAGGACAACGACACTGGCAGCAGAAGTTCTGGGAAATACTCCTCGGTGTGAGCCCTCCCAGAGTCCGCCATTAGCCCCACCAAGAGCAAGGTAGGCTCCAGGGCTGGGTCGCCTCAGGCCAAACAACCAACAGGGAGGGAACCCAGCCCCATGCATCAGCAGACAAGCGGATTAAACTTTTTATTAAAGTTTTATTTAATCCGTAGACAAGCGGATTAAAGCTCTGCCCACCAAAGCAACACCCAGCTCTACCCACCACCAGTCCTTCCCATCAGGAAGCTTGCACAAGCCTCTAAGATAGACTCATCCACCGGAGAGCAGACAGCAGAAGCAAGAAGAACTACAATTCTGCAGCCTGTGGAAGGAAAACCACATTCACAGAAAGATAGACAAAATGAAAAGGCAGAGGACTTTATACCAGATCAAGGAACAAGATAAAACCCCAGAAAAAAAAACGAAATGAGGTGGAGATAGGGAACCTTCCAGAAAAAGAATTCAGAATAATGATAGTGAAGTTGAGCCAAGACCTTGGAAAAAGAAAGGAGGCAAAGATCGAGAAGATGCAAGAAATGTTTAACAAAGACCTAGAAGAATTAAGGAACAAACACCTAGAAGAATTAAAGAACAAACAAACAGAGGTGAACAATGGAATAACTGAAATGAAAAATACACTAGAAGGAATCAGTAGCAGAATAACTGTGGCAGAAGAACGGATAAGTGACCTGGAAGACAGAAAGGTGGAAATCACTGCCATGGAACAGAATAAAGAAAAAGAATGAAAATAAACGAAGACACCCCAAGAGTCCTCTGGGACAACATTAAACGCAACAACATTCGCATTATAGGGGTCCCAGAAGGAGAAGAGAGAGAGAAAGGACCCGAGAATATATTTAAAGAGATAATGGTCAAAAACTTCCCTAGCATGGGAAAAGAAATAGCCACCCAAGTCCAGAAGCACAGAGTGTCCCAGGCAGGATAAACCAAAGGAGAAAAATGACAAGACACATAGTAATCAAATTGACAAAAATTAACGACAAAGAAAAATGATTGAAAGCAGCAAGGGAAAAATGACAAATAACATACAAGGGAACTCCCATAAGGATAACAACTGATTTCTCAGCAGAAAATCTACAAGCCAGAAGGAAGTGGCATGATAAATTTAAAGTGATGAAAGGGAAGAACCTACAACCAAGAGTACTCCACCCTGCAAAGAGCTCATTCAGATTTGATGGAGAAATCAAAAGCCTTACAGACAAGCAAAAGCTAAGAGAATTCAGCACCATGAAACCAGCTCTACACCAAATGCTAAAGGAACTTCTCTAAGTGGGAAACACAAGAGAAGAAAAGGACCCACCAAGACAAACCCATAACAATTAAGAAAATAGTAGTAGGAACATACATATCGATAATTACCTTAAACGTGAATGCACTACATGTTCCAACCAAAAGACACAGGCTCGCTGAATGGATACAAAAACAAGACCCATATATATGCTGTCTACAAGAGATCCATTTCAGACCTAGGGACACATACAGACTCAAAGTGAGGCGATGGAAAAATATATTCTATGCAAATGAAAATCAAAAGAAAGCTGGAGTAGCAATACTCATATCAGATAAAATAGACTTTAAAATAAAGAATGTTACAAGAGACGAGGAAAGGCACTACATAATGGTCAGGGGATCAATCCAAGAAGAAGATATAACAATTATAAATATATATGTACCCAAAATAGGAGCAGCTCAATGTATAAGGCAACTGCTAACAGCTATAAAAGAGGAAATCGACAGTAACACAATAATAGCGGGGGACTTTAACAGCTCACTTACACCAGTGGAGATCAGCCAGACAGACAATTAATAAGGAAACACAAGCTTTAAATGACACAATAGACCAGATAGAGTTAATTGATATTTATAGGACATTCCATCCAAAAACAGCAGATTACACGTTCTTCTCAACTGCACACGGAACATTCTCCAGGATAGATCACATCTTGGGTCACAGATAAAGCCTCAGTAAATTTAAGAAAACTGAAATCATATCAAGCAGCTGTTCCGACCACAATGCTATGAGATTAGAAATCAATTACACGGAAAAAACCGTAAAAAACACAAACACATGGAGGCTAAACAATACGTTACTAAATAACCAAGAGATCACTGAAGAAATCAAAGAGGAAATCAAAAACTACCTAGAGACAAATGACAACAAAAACACGATGATCCAAAACCTATGGGATGCAGCAAAAGGAGTTCTAAGAGGGAAGTTTATAGCAATACAAGCCTACCTCAAGAAACAAGAAAAATCTCAAATAAACAATCTAACCTTACACCTAGAGGAACTAGAGAAAGAAGAACAAAACCCAAAGTTAGTAGAAGGAAAGAAATCATAAAGATCAGAGCAGAAATAAATGAAATAGAAACAAAGAAAACGAAAGCAAAGATCAATAAAACTAAAAGCTGGTTCTTTGAGAAGATAAGCAAAAATGATCAACCTTTAGCCGGACTCCAGAAAAAGAGGGAGAGGACGCAAATCAACAAAATTAGAAGTGAAAAAGCAGAAGTTATAACAGACACCACAGGAATACAAAGCATCCTAAGAGACTACTACAAGCAACTCTAGGCCAATAAAATGGACAATCTGGAAGAAATGGACAAATTCTTAGAAAGGGATAACCTTCTAAGACTGAACCAGGAAGAAATAGAAAATATGAACAAACCTATCACAAGCAATGAAATTGAAACTGTGATTAAAAATCTTCCAACAAACAAAAGTCCAGAACCAGATGGCATCACAGGTGAATTCTAATTCTATCAAACATTTAGAGCAGAGCTAACACCCAACCTTCTCAAATTCTTCAAAACAATTGCAGCGGAAGGAACACTCCCAAACTCATTCTATGAGACCACCATCACCCTGATACCAAAATCAGACAGAGATACTACAAGGAAAGAAAATTATAGACCAATATCACTGATGAATATAGATGTAAAAATCCTCAACAAAATACTAGCAAACAGAATCGAACAACACATGAAAAGGATCATACACCATGATCAAGTGGGGTTTATCCCAGGGATGCGAGGATTCTTCAATATACACAAATCAATGTGATACACCATATTAACAAATTGTAGAATAAAAGCATATGATCATCTCAATAGATGAAGGAAAAGATTTTGAGAAAATTCAACACTCATTTACGATAAAAACTCTGCAGAGTGTGGGCATAGAGGGAAACTACCTCAACATAATAAAGGCCATATATGACAAACCCACAGAAAACAACATTCTCAATGGTGAAAAACTGAAAGCGTTTCCTCTAAGATCAGGAACAAGACGAGGATGTCCACTCTCACCACTGCTATTCAACATAGTTTTGGAAGTCCTAGCCATGGCAATCAGAGAAGAAAAAGAAATAAAAGGAATACAAAAAGGAAAAGAAGAAGTAAAATTGTCACTGTTTGCAGATGACATGATATCATAGATAGAGAATCCTAAAGATGCCACCAGAAAACCACTGGAGCTAATCAATGAATTTGGTAAAGTTGCAGGATACAAAATTAATGCACAGAAATTGCTTGCATTCCTATACACTAACAATGAAAGATCAGAAAGAGAAATTAAGGAAACAATCCCATTACCACTGCAACAAAAAGAATAAAATACCTAGGAATAAACCTACCTAAGGAAGTAAAAGACCTGTACTCAGAAAACTATAAGCCACTGATGAAAGAAATCAAAGATGATATAAACAGATGGAGACATATACCATGTTCTCGGATTAGAAGAATCAATATTGTGAAAATGACTATACTACCCAAAGCAATCTACAGATTCAATGCAATCCCGATCAAAATACCTTTGGCATTTTCTACAGAACAAGAAAAAAAAAATCTTAAAATTTGTAGGGAGACACAAAAGACCCTGGATAGCCAAAGCAGTCTTGAGGGGGGAAAAAAAAGAGCTGGAGGAATCAGACTTCCAGACTTCAGACTATATTGCAAAGCTACAGTAATCAAGATAATATGGTACTGACACAAGAACAGAAATATAGGTCAATAGAGCAGGATAGAAAGCACAGAGATAAACCCACGTACCTATGGTTCACTAATCTATGACAAAGGAGGCAAGGGTATACAATGGAGAAAAGACAGTGTCTTCAGCAAGTGGTGCTGGGAAAACTGGACAGTTACATGTAAAAGAATGAAATTAGTACACACCCTAACACCATACACAAAAATAAACTCAAAATGGATTAGAGACCTAAATATAAGACCAGCCACTATAAAACTCTTAGAGGAAAACATAAGCAGAACAGTCTATGACATAAATCACAGCAAGATCCTTTTTGACCCACCTCCTAGAGAAATGGAAATAAAAACAAAAATAAAAAAATGGGACCGAATGAAACATAAATTCTTTTGCACAGCAAAGGAAAACATAAGCAAGATGAAAAGACAACCATCAGAATGGGAGAAAATATTTTCAAATGAAGCAAATGGCAAAGGATTAATCTCCAAAAAGCAGCTCATGTAGCTCAATATCACAAAACCAAACAATCCAATCCAAAAATGGGCAGAAGACCTAAATAGACATTTCTCCAAAGAAGATATACAGGTTGCCAACAAACACATGAAAGGATGCTGAACATCACTAATCATTAGAGAAATGCAAATCAAAACTACAGTGAGGTATCACCTCACACCAGTCAGAATGGCCATCATCAAAAAATCTACCAACAATAAATGCTGGAGAGGCATTTATTGGAGCAAAGGGAACCCTCTTGCACTGTTGGTGGGAATGTAAATTGATATAGCCACTAGGGAGAACGGTATGGGGGTTCCTTAAAAACTAAAAATAGAACTACCATACAACCCAGCAAACCCACTCCTGGACATTTACCCTGAGAAAACCATAATTCAAAAAGAGTCATGTACCACAATGTTCACTGTAGCTCTATTTACAATAGCCAGGACATGGAAGCAACCTAAGTGTCCATCAACAGATAAATGGATAAGGAAGATGTGGCACAAATATACAATGGAACATTATTCAGCCATAAAAAGAAACGAAATTGAGTTACTTTTAGTGAGGTGGATGGATCTAGAGTCTGTCCTACAGAGTGAAGTAAGTCAGAAAGAGAAAAACAAATACCGTATGCTAACACATATATATGGAATCTTAAAAAAAAAAGTTTATGAAGAACCTAGGGGCAGGAAAGGATTAAGGACACAGACGTAGAGAAAGGACTTGAGGACATGGGGAGAGGGAAGGGTAAGCTGGGACAAAGTGAGAGAGTGGTATGGACATATATACACTACCAAATGTAAAATTGATAGCTACTGGGAAGCAGCCACATAGCACAGGGAGATCAGCGCTGTGCTTTGTGACCACCTAAAAGGGTGGGATAAGGGAGTGAGAGGGAGTTGCAAGAGGGAGGGGATATGGTGTTATATGTATACGCACAGCTGATTCACTTTTTTATACAGCAGAAACTAACACACAATTGTAAAGCAATTATACTCCAATAAAGATGTAAAAGAAAAAAAAAAAGCCCAGAGATAAACCTACACACCTATGGCCCACTAATCTATGACAAAGGAGGCAAGGGTATACAAAGGAGAAAAGACAGTCTCTTCAATAAGTGGTGCTGGGAAAAATGGACAGCTACATGTAAAAGAATGAAATTAGAACACTCCCTAACACCATACACAAAAAATAAACTCAAAATGGATTAGAGACCGAAATGTAAGACCGGACACTATAAAACTCTTAGAGGAAAACATAGGAAGAATACTCTTTGACATAAATCACAGCAAGATCTTTTTTGATCCACCTCCTAGAGTAATGGAATAAAAAAAAATAAACATATGGGAGCAAATGAAACCTAAAAGCTTTTGCAAAGCAAAGGAAACTACAAACAAGACGAAAAGACAACCCTCACAATGGGAGAAAATATTTGCAAACGAATCAATGGACAAAGGATTAATCTCCAATGTATATAAACAGCTCATGCAGCTCAACAGTAAAAAAACAAACAACCCAATCCAAAAATGGGCAGATGACGTAAATAGACATTTGTCCCAAGAAGACATACAGATGACCAAGAAGCACATGAAAAGCTGCTCAACATCACTAATTATTAGAGAAATATAAACCAAAACTACAATGAGGTATCGCCTCACACGAGTTAGAATGGGCATCATCAGAAAATCTACAAGCAACAAATGCTGGAGAGGGTGTGGAGAAAAGGGAACCCTCTTACACTATTTGTGGGAATGTAAATTGATACAGTCACGATGGAGAACAGTATGGAGGTTCCTTAAGAAACTAAAAATAGAATTACCATATGACCCAGCAATCCCACTACTGGCCATATACCCAGAGAAAACCATAATTCAAAAAGACATATTCACCACAATATTCATTGCAGCACTATTTACAATAGCCAGGTCATGGAAGCAACCTAAATGCCCATAGACAGACGAACAGAAAAGATGTGCTACATATATAAAATGGAATATTACTCAGCCATAAAAAGGAATGAAATTGGGTCATTTGTAGAGACGTGGATAGATCTAGAGACTGTCATACAGAGTGAAGTAAGTCAGAAAGAGAAAAACAAATATCGTATATTAACGCATACATGTGGAACCTAGAAAAATGGTAAAGATGAACCGGTTTGCAAGGCAGAAATAGAGACACAGATGTAGAGAACAAATGTATGGACACCAAGGGGGGAAAGTGGCAGGGTGGTGGTGGTGGGATGAATTGCGAGCCTGGGATTGACATATATACACTTATATGTATAAAATAGGTTACCAATAAGAGCCTGCTGTATAAAAAAATGAATAAAATAAATTCAAAAATTAAAAAATAAGTAATACTTAAAAAAATAAAACAGAAAAAAAGTTCTGTCCTTCCCATAGACGTATTTATATGAATGAATTATTTCCATGCTTATATCCATAAATACAAAAAGAGGAATAAAACTTACCTTGAACCAAAAAAGAAAAAAAAAAAAAAAAAAACAGAACCCACTGGTCATACAGAGGAAAACCCTATCAGGGCACTTGCTCCAGGGGTAAACAATTCTGAAGTTGGTCACAGGTGGGGAATCATCTCCCATGCAGCCAGCAGCCCCCACACGAGGAGCGTCCTCATTGCAAAGCTGGGGGACCGTGAGGAGGCGTCTCTGAGTAAACGTGAGCTGAGCCCCAGGCCAGCTGCTGCTGAACTTTTCCCACCCTTCCCAGGTAAAACACCTGAATGTGTGCAAAGACTTTAAAAACTAGAGGAAGGGGCTTGGAGTCACACCAGCGACAGCACGCAGGCCGACTTGGTGCCTGCAGGCCAGCCAGGATGGTCCTGGCCCCGGGCGCTCGTCTGGAAGCTTTCCATTTCCCTGCCTGAGGTACCCCTCCTGTCCCGGCCCCCACTGCTTTTTTCCTTCCTCACCTCTGCCCGGGGAGAAATTCCAGCAGCAAGTATGGGTGACACATCCTCTTCTTTAGCAGGTGGCAGCCCGGCAACTCCTGCAGAAAGTCCAGCAGAGCCCCAGTCACACTGGGCCACTCATAGAGCCGTGGGCCCTACTCCCTCCCACCAGCCCAACCCCGAGACTGCTGACGGGGCAGAGAATATGGCGTCAGGCACAGCTGCAGAGGCTTTTGCTGCCTGGAGGGGTGTTTATATTGACCTCAACCCAGGCACACCTGGGAAGGGCTGGCCGGCCGGGTCAGGCTGCCCAGGTCAGCCAATCCTCGCCCCTCAGGGGCTCAGAGTTGCAGAAAATGGGCCTTGCTGCACCGGCCAGATCCAAGGAACAGGTGTAGGGTCCCGAGAGTCAGGATAGATAAGGGGCGGCAGCCCTGGCTTGTTTTCGAATCATTTTATCTGGTCCATGAGTGGGAGACAACTTCAAGAAGACCCTCTGCTAATGAGAGGAACCCAGGAGTCAGGGAGAGGAGGGGTGGTGGGTGGAGACAGAGGCCTGGTGCCCCGGCTGCAGTGGAAGCCCCTGGAAGACCAGGCAGAGGGAGGCCGCACAGAGTGAAGCCTAGGGTCACAGACCTGTTGGAGCTGCTGTTTGTTAGTTCAAGCTCTGCTCTGAGGTGCTCTGTGTCAGCTCTGAGTGACAGGGGTGCTGGGGGTGCTCTGCAATGAGGGCTATGTGCACGGTTCCTGTGTGCCCAGCCCTGCCGGGGTACCTGTCCACGGGAGCTCCATATCCAGGGAGGGGCCTGCCCACGAGAGCCCCGTGGGCTGCTGCGTACCTGCCCAGGTGAGCTCCATATCCTGGGAGGGGCCTGACCACAAGAGCCCCGTGGGCTGCTGGGGACCTGGTAGAGGACGCCAGGACAGTCAGTGAAGCCACAGAGGATATACATCTAGTAGTTCCTAATTCCTACACCCTGCTGGTCATTCTACCATCCACCAGGACATGGCATTCTGTATTAGACTTCAATGATGCCTTCTTCTGTATTCCATTAGTCCCAGAGTCACAAGAAATTTTGGCTGTGAGTGGCAGGACTCAACCTACAACAAAAACAATACTGCTGGGCCGTCCTGCCCCAGGGGTTCAAAAATTCCCACACCATCTTTGGGGAAACGTTAGCTAAAGACCTAAAAGATCTACCTCTGGAGAAGGGAACCCTCCTTCAATATGCAGATGACATTCTGATCACCAGCCCGACTAAGGAGGCCTCTGAACTACCTAGCCAATAAAAGATAGAAGGTGTCCAAGGAAAAGGCTCAAATATCACAAACTAAGGTGGCCTTCCTGGGCTTCATTCGCACAGAAGGTCGGAGAAGCCCACCCCAGGAAAGGGAAGAAGCCATTTGCAGCCTCACCTTTCCTGAAACTAGAAGACAGCTTAGGGGTTCCTGGGGAGACCGGGGTTTGCTGCATCTGGATCCCTAACTACAGTCTAATAGCTGGGCCTCTATATGAAACACTGAAAGGAAAAGATGATGATCCTTTTGAATAGAATCCAGAAGCGGCCTTTCAAGAATGGAAAGAGCAGTCAATTCAGACCCTGGCCCTGGACCTCCCTAAGTTAGCTAAACCCTTTGACCTTTACATTCCTGGTCCAAGGCGAATCGCCCTTGGAGTATTAGTGCAAAAACTGGGACCACTTGAAATGGAACAATGCAAGAATGCCCTCCAGGCATTGGCCAGCCACCCCATCCGACCAGGATACTGGGGGTATCTAAAAACCTGGAAATCAGCAGCCCGCAAGGCCAGCTCCCTCCTAAGGGAAAAGGACGCCACTTGGTGATCCTAACCACCCACCATGCCCTGAAGTTGCAGGGATTGCTCCGTGGGCACAATGACCTCGAGTGAGGAGGCCCTCCAACACCAACCTCCAGAGAGACAACCTGGGGCAATGGGCCCCCATGACGACTTGTGTGACCATCACTTGACCTGGAGCTTCTCTCAGAAAACAACAAGAGTGTGCCCCAAAAGAGCAGACTATTGCTTACAGGACTTACTGCACCCAGAGCGGAGCTAATAAACTTGGCAGGGGAACCGTAAATAACGCTGCCACCATAGAAAAGCCTACAGACACCGCAGTGACGGCGGCCAATGAGACCGGCTGTACTCCTGGCTACTTCAAAAGGCCGTTGACTGAGTGGCCGTCATGGTCCTGGATCACCACCGGCCCTGGACTGTCTGGGAGTTGAGCAAGCAGGGCTCTGACACCTGGTGCTGTTTGTACGTTAATTCAGTGGCCTAACTGAAGAAAGCACAGACTACTGGTCAGAGCATCTAGGCTGGCAGAAACCATCAGCCTAAGGGGGCCGAACCAATGTGGAGCAGGGTAAAACCGCCCACCCCCCCAGCGTCTCTGCACATCTCTTTCCTGGAACCTTAAAGGTCATTAGAATCTATAAAACTTCCAATGCTGGTGCTCAGGCAGACGAGCAGTGAGGGAGGAGGCCTGCGGACAATCAACCTCACCTGGACGCTGCTGGGGAGAAGTCCTGCCCCTCCCCCCGGGTATGAGGACACCCAACTCAGCATGAAGCATTTACAGAAGACGTGTCTGCACCCTCAGCGCCCCAAGAATGAGGAATGGGACAAAAGGCAGAGGAGGGCTTTGTCACTGGCAAAGCCCATTAAAAATTCCTGGGAGATAAAAATAGAATCTGGGCAATAAAATAAAGTCTAACCATTTTTTCCTTTGTGCTTTGTCTAATTTCACTTGCTCCTAGGTTTCCACATGCAGAGGTCCCACACCCGACACTTCAGACCCGATTTCCTCGTGCAAAATGGCTGGGCCGACACCTCAGCTCGTGGGGCCCCGTGCAGACTCTGCGACATAGAGCCTGAGCTCCAGCCAACCTGGCCCTCGAGAGCTCCGCCCCCTCCCTCCCGCTGATGCTGACAGGATCCCTACACAGCAGCCCGGCCCACAACCCGCAGGGGAGCACACACTCTCACCTCTCCATTCTCTGATCAAAATATAAAGTTTTCCTTTGCTTCTGAACCAAAGTCAGTCTCGATCTGTTGGCTCCAATGACACTGGGCAGGGAGACCCTTGTTGGGGCCCACTCTGCAGGATCAGTAACAGAATTTGAGAACATTGTAACTTCAATGAACAGATGTGTGAGCCAAACTGTAATTAACATAGAGCAGTGTATAAGGCTCGTGTAAAATAAGATGTTTCTAACACTTCCATTTGATATTTCCATCACTTTATTATAAGCAAGTTCAGTGGAGGGGTTTGTCTTATTTGTCAGGTCAACAGTAGAGAAATGCAGTGATTTCTTTCCAAGGATGTACATCTAATAATCTTGGTTGAAGTTTCAACCTTGTTTGGAATGATTTTCCATTGAAAATGATACCTCTCTTTCAGCTCCTAGATTTCTGAGAAGTATAAAATCTTATATTTTTTATTACCAAAGGGGAAAGGTGGGAGGAGGGATAAATTAACAGTTTCAGATTAACATATACACACTGCTATGTATAAAATATATCATCAACAAGGAACTACTGTATAGCACAGGGAACTATACTCAATATTTTGTAATGACCCCTGAGGGGAAATAATCTGAAAAACAATAGATATCTATATCGACATCATCTATCAACTACAGATAAAATGGAAACTAAAGGAGGCCGATGGTGAGCGTTTCTGAACCTGAAGACTTCAATCATCTAAAGTTCGGACTCTGCCCACGGCCCAAGTCCCTTAATGAACACACATGTACCAGTAGCTTAAAAATTCCCCAGATTGGAGTTCGGGGAGACACTGATTTGGAAAAATCCCTTGTGTTCTCCTTACATACACGGGACCTTTCCTACAGCTAAAACATGCCTGTGACACCCAGAAGATGGAACACGGTTGGATCAGGAAGATTTTGGAAAAGGCACCAAAACTCCTAATTTCCTGGTTGTTGGGTTCACCTCTCCAGCCTTTTTCCTTAAAATCTCCCCACTTGAGGATGTCAGCACCTTCAACATCCAGTTGCACAGAAATTGGAATTTGTCCAAAGGAAGAAGGGGAAGGAGGAGAAACAAGGAGAGCCAAGCCCTAGATGTTCGGAGAGGCACATGTCACTCTACTTTCCAGTCAGGAAGAAGAATTAAGCAAAGGCTTAGCCTGCCACCGGGAACCAGAGTAGGGCCAGAAGCAAATGAGAGTTTCTGTGGAAAGCTCCCAAAAAAGCGAGTTGAAAAATGGAGCTCAGGGGCACTGCAATTCACAAATCTGCAGAGTTATAAATGATAACTATCGTCCACAAATATATTGAGGGAAGGCAACGAAGAGGATTTGAAATCAAGGCAGAATTGCAGGAAACAGATTTCAGGAGTTAGATTCGAATCACCCCTAAAGCACATGAAAAGCGGCAAAACGTCGACAATGATGCACTTGGCCAAAAAGAGCATATGCGTTTTTTTCTGAATGAATTCAGGAAAAAACCCATAGGCCCTTTGTGGCCAACCAAGCAAGCCGGAAATGCAATTCAGCACTACAAAGAAGTCTGACTTCCCATCGGTCAAAATGCCCTTGCTAAAAAAGTGTAAAAACAAGAAATGCAGGAGAGGCCAGGGAGGAAAGGGAGCCTTGTTACACTGATGGGTGGGGTATAAATTGCCAATGATGACTCTGGAGAAGGGTATGGTGTTTCCTAAAACATCTAAAAAACACAGCTAGACAGAAAGGGGCACATCCACTCATGGGCGTATAAATTGGGAAAACTAAAAATCAGCAAGACACAGGCACCCCAAACATTAGGGCTGCTCTGTAGACAAAAACCTCCACTTAATTCCACCTTAAATATCCAAGGAAAGAGAAAAATGGATAAAGAAGTTGTGGTCCATATGTACAATTGTATATCACTCAGGCGTGAGATAAATATTATAAGGCTGGTAGCAGCATGATGAGTGGATTTAGGTAGGACTATTCTAAGTGAAATAAGTCACACAGAAAAAGACACTCATCATAAGATATCACTAACAGAGGGAATGTAAAAACTGCTACACTTGAACGGAATTACAAAACAGAACAGATTCACACATTAAGAAAACACACTATGGTTGCTTAACGGGAAATGTGAGGTGGGGTGATGCATAAAACAAGGGTATCAAATTAGCTCAGATACCGTTCCATAAACCCAATATGTAGTAGACAAGACCTACTCCTTGCTCAGAGAACTGGACTCAACACGCCCTATTCACCGCACAAGAATATACCTTACTAGTAATAATCTTAAAACCTATGTATTGATATCTCTCTGTTAGTGTGTCAAGTGGGTGTAAAGCGGCATAAACACAGCAGTGAAAAGCAGCTAAACCCCATTATGAAAATAAATTACTTTGAAAAACCCATGAAACAACAACAGTGAAAGAGATAGAAATTCTTACACAATGAGTTCAGGGGCTGTGATGCAACCTGGATTGACCATATCTAGACCCACAGCTGGATGAGACATAAGGGTGGACACTCTTGGGGCTGAGAGGTTTGGTGAGGTTGGGTGAGCAAACGCAGACCCTTTAAAGTAATACTGCATGGTACCCATCGCATGGGTCCCAAATCTCCAGGTTCAAGGGCATCTTCCTACATCGAAAACATGCATGAGAAACCCAGAAGATGGTACACCGTGTGATAGGGAAAGGTTTCTAAAACGCACCTCATTTCTCATCTCCTTGTGCCCGGGTTCGCCATTCCAGCCGCTTTACTAGCAATCTCCCTACTTGGAGCATCAGCACCTTTAACCTCCTGTTCCGTACAGGTTGCAATTTGTCCTGAGGATGAACGGGAAGACGGGGAACCAACGAGAGACAAGCTCTTGGTGTCGGGACAGGCATAGGTCACTCTATTTTCCCATCAGGAAGAAGAATTAACCACAGGCTCAGCCTGCCCCCCGGAACCAGAACAGGGCCTGAAGCCATCCTGCGCTTTTGCGGCCAGCTCCCAAAAAAGCGAGTTGTAAAATGGAGGTTCAGGGCACTGCAATTCACAAACCTGCAGAGTTATAAATGATAACTCTCGTCCACCAATATATTGAGGGAAGGCAAAGAAGAGGATTTGAAATCAAGGCAGAATTGCACGAAACAGATTTCAGGAGGTAGATACGAATCGCCTTTAAAGCACATGAAAAGCGGCAAAACGTTGACAATGATGCCCTTGGCCTAAAAGGTCGTATGCGTTTTTTCCTGAATATATTCAGGAAAAAACGCATACGCCCTTTTTGGCCAACCAAGCAACCTGGAAAGGCAAATCAGCGCTACAGAGAAGTCTCGCTTCCCATCGGTCAAAAGGGCCATGCTGAAAAAAGTGTCAAAACCAGAAATGCAGGACAGGCCATGGAGAAATGGGAGCCTTGCTACACTGATGGGCGGGATGTAAATTGCCAACAGCCACTCTGGAGAAGTGTACGGTGTGTCCTGAAACATCTGAAAAACACAGCTTAGAGAGCATAGGGCACTTCCACTCATGGGGGTATAAATTGGGAAAATGAAAAATCAGCAAGACACAAGCACCCCAAAGTTGAGGGCTGCTCTGTTGACCAGGACCTCCACTTCATTCCACCTTAAATATCCCAGGAAAGAGAAAAATGGATAAAGAAGTTGTGGTCCTTATGTACAATGGAATATCACTCAGCCATGAAATCAATGTCATAAGGTTAGTAGCAGCATGATGAGTGGATTTAGGTACGACGATTCTAAGTGAAATAAGTCACACAGAAAAGGACACTTCTCATAAGGTATCACTGATAGAGGGAATGTAAAAACCGTTACACTTGAACTGAATTACAAAACAGAACAGAGTCACACATGCAGAAAACACACTATGGCTGCTTAACGGGAAAGGTGACGTGGGGTGATACATGAAACAAGGGTATCAAATTAGCTCAGATACCGTTCCATAAACCCAATATGTAGTAGACAAGACCTACTCCTTGCTCAGAGAACTGGACTCAACACGCCCTATTCACCGCACAAGAATATATCTGACTAGTAATAATCTTAAAACCTATGTATTGATATCTCTCTGTTAGTGTGTCAAGTGGGTGTAAAGCGGCATAAACACAGCCGTGAAAAGCAGCTAAACCCCATTATGAAAATAAATTACTTTGAAAAACCCATGAAACAACGACAGTGAAAGAGATAGAAATTCTTACACAATGAGTTCAGGGGCTGTGATGCAACCTGGATTGACCATATCTAGACCTACAGCTGGATGAGACATAAGGGTGGACACTCTTGGGGCTGAGAGGTTTGGTGAGGTTGGGTGAGCAAACGCAGACCCTTTAAAGGAATACTGCGTGGTACCCATCGCATGGGTCCCAAATCTCCAGGTTCAAGGGCATCTTCCTACATCGAAAACATGCATGAGAAACCCAGAAGATGGTACACCGTGTGATAGGGAAAGGTTTCTAAAACGCACCTCATTTCTCATCTCCTTGTGCCCGGGTTCGCCATTCCAGCCGCTTTACTAGCAATCTCCCTACTTGGAGCATCAGCACCTTTAACCTCCTGTTCCGTACAGGTTGCAATTTGTCCTGAGGATGAACGGGAAGACGGGGAACCAACGAGAGACAAGCTCTTGGTGTCGGGACAGGCACAGGTCACTCTATTTTCCCATCAGGAAGAAGAATTAACCACAGGCTCAGCCTGCCGCCCAGAACAAGAATAGTGCCTGAGGCCATCCTGTGCTTTTGCGGACAGCTCCCAAAAAAGCGAGTTGAAAAATGGAGCTCAGGGGCATTGCAATTCACAAACCAGCAGAGTTATAAATGATAACTCTCGTCCAAAAATATATTGAGGGAAGGCAACGAAGAGGATTTGAAATCAAGGCAGAATTGCAAGAAACAGATTTCAGGAGGTAGATACGAATCGCCTTTAAAGCACATGAAAAGCGGCAAAACGTCGAAAATGATGCACTTGGCCAAAAAGAGCATATGCGTTTTTTTCTGAATGAATTCAGGAAAAATCCCATAGGCCCTTTGTGGCCAACCAAGCAACCTGGAAAGGCAAATCAGTGCTACAAAGATATCTCGCTTCCCATCGGTCAAAAGGGCCATGCTGAAAAAAGAGTCAAAACCAGAAATGCAGGACAGGCCATGGAGAAATGGGAGCCTTGCTACACTGATGGGCGGGATGTAAATTGCCAACAGCCACTCTGGAGAAGTGTACGGTGTGTCCTGAAACATCTGAAAAACACAGCTTAGAGAGCATAGGGCACTTCCACTCATGGGGGTATAAATTGGGAAAATTAAAAATCAGCAAGACACAAGCACCCCAAAGTTTAGGGCTGCTCTGTTGACAAGGACCTCCACTTCATTCCACCTTAAATATCCAAGGAAAGAGAAAAATGGATAAAGAAGTTGTGGTCCTTATGTACAATGGAATATCACTCAGCCATGAAATCAATGTCGTAAGGTTAGTAGCAGCATGATGAGTGGATTTAGGTACGACGATTCTAAGTGAAATAAGTCACACAGAAAAGGACACTTCTCATAAGGTATCACTTTTAGAGGGAATGTAAAAACCGTTACACTTGAACTGAATTACAAAACAGAACAGAGTCACACATGCAGAAAACAGACAATGGCTGCTTAACGGGAAAGGTGAGGTGGGGTGATACATAAACCAAGGGTATCAAATTAGCTCAGATACCGTTCCATAAACCCAATATGTAGTAGACAAGACCTACTCCTTGCTCAGAGAACTGGACTCAAGACGCCCTATTCACCGCACAAGAATATATCTGACTAGTAATAATCTTAAAACCTATGTATTGATATCTCTCTGTTAGTGTGTCAAGTGGGTGTAAAGCGGCATAAACACAGCCGTGAAAAGCAGCTAAACCCCATTATGAAAATAAATTACTTTGAAAAACCCATGAAACAACGACAGTGAAAGAGATGGAAATTCTTACACAATGAGTTCAGGGGCTGTGATGCAACCTGGATTGACCATATCTAGACCCACAGCTGGATGAGACATAAGGGTGGACACTCTTGGGGCTGAGAGGTTTGGTGAGGTTGGGTGAGCAAACGCAGACCCTTTAAAGTAATACTGCGTGGTACCCATCGCATGGGTCCCAAATCTCCAGGTTCAAGGGCATCTTCCTACATCGAAAACATGCATGAGAAACCCAGAAGATGGTACACCGTGTGATGGGGAAAGGTTTCTAAAATGCACCTCATTTCTCATCTCCTTGTGCCCGGGTTCGCCATTCCAGCCGCTTTACTAGCAATCTCCCTACTTGGAGCATCAGCACCTTTAACCTCCTGTTCCGTACAGGTTGCAATTTGTCCTGAGGATGAACGGGAAGACGGGGAACCAACGAGAGACTAGCTCTTGGTGTCGGGACAGGCACAGGTCACTCTATTTTCCCATCAGGAAGAAGAATTAACCACAGGCTCAGCCTGCCCCCCGGAACCAGAACAGGGCCTGAAGCCATCCTGCGCTTTTGCGGCCAGCTCCCAAAAAAGCGAGTTGTAAAATGGAGGTTCAGGGCACTGCAATTCACAAACCTGCAGAGTTATAAATGATAACTCTCGTCCACAAATATATTGAGGGAAGGCAAAGAAGAGGATTTGAATTCAAGGCAGAATTGCACGAAACAGATTTCAGGAGGTAGATACGAATCGCCTTTAAAGCACATGAAAAGCGGCAAAACGTTGACAATGATGCCCTTGGCCAAAAAGGGCGTATGCGTTTTTTCCTGAATATATTCAGGAAAAAACGCATACGCCCTTTTTGGCCAACCAAGCAACCTGGAAAGGCAAATCAGCGCTACAGAGAAGTCTCGCTTCCCATCGGTCAAAAGGGCCATGCTGAAAAAAGTGTCAAAACCAGAAATGCAGGACAGGCCATGGAGAAATGGAAGCCTTGCTACACAGATGGGCGGGATGTAAATTGCCAACAGCCACTCTGGAGAAGTGTACGGTGTGTCCTGAAACATCGAAAAAACACAGCTTAGAGAGCATAGGGCACTTCCACTCATGGGGGTATAAATTGGGAAAATTAAAAATCAGCAAGACACAAGCACCCCAAAGTTGAGGGCTGCTCTGTTGACAAGGACCTCCACTTCATTCCACCTTAAATATCCCAGGAAAGAGAAAAATGGATAAAGAAGTTGTGGTCCTTATGTACAATGGAATATCACTCAGCCATGAAATCAATGTCATAAGGTTAGTAGCAGCATGATGAGTGGATTTAGGTACGACGATTCTAAGTGAAATAAGTCACACAGAAAAGGACACTTCTCATAAGGTATCACTGATAGAGGGAATGTAAAAACCGTTACACTTGAACTGAATTACAAAACAGAACAGAGTCACACATGCAGAAAACACACTATGGCTGCTTAACGGGAAAGGTGAGGTGGGGTGATACATAAAACAAGGGTATCAAATTAGCTCAGATACCATTCCATAAACCCAATATGTAGTAGACAAGACCTACTCCTTGCTCAGAGAACTGGACTCAACACGCCCTATTCACCGCACAAGAATATATCTGACTAGTAATAATCTTAAAACCTATGTATTGATATCTCTCTGTTAGTGTGTCAAGTGGGTGTAAAGCGGCATAAACACAGCAGTGAAAAGCAGCTAAACCCCATTATGAAAATAAATTACTTTGAAAAACCCATGAAACAACGACAGTGAAAGAGAGAGAAATTCTTACACAATGCATTCAGGGGCTGTGATGCAACCTGGATTGACCATATCTAGACCCACAGCTGGATGAGACATAAGGGTGGACACTCTTGGGGCTGAGAGGTTTGGTGAGGCTGGGTGAGCAAACGCAGACCCTTTAAAGTAATACTGCGTGGTACCCATCACATGGGTCCCAAATCTCCAGCTTCAAGGGCATCTTCCTACATCGAAAACATGCATGAGAAACCCAGAAGATAGTACACCGTGTGATGGGGAAAGGTTTCTAAAACGCACCTCATTTCTCATCTCCTTGTGCCCGGGTTCGCCATTCCAGCCGCTTTACTAGCAATCTCCCTACTTGGAGCATCAGCAACTTTAACCTCCTGTTCCGTACAGTTTGCAATTTGTCCTGAGGATGAACGGGAAGACGGGGAACCAACAAGAGACTAGCTCTTGGTGTTGGGACAGGCACAGGTCACTCTATTTTCGCATCAGAAAGAAGAATTAACCACATGCTCAACCTGCCCCCCGGAACCAGAACAGGGCCTGAAGCCATCCTGCACTTTTGCGGCCAGCTCCCAAAAAAGCGAGTTGTAAAATGGAGGTTCAGGGCACTGCAATTCACAAACCTGCAGAGTTATATATGACAACTCTCGTCCACAAATATATTGAGGGAAGGCAAAGAAGAGGATTTTAAATCAAGGCAGAATTGCAGGAAACAGATTTCAGGAGGTAGATTCGAATCGCCTTTAAAGCACATGAAAAGCGGCAAAACGTTGACAATGATGCCCTTGGCCAAAAAGGGCGTATGCGTTTTTTCCTGAATATATTCAGGAAAAAACGCATACGCCCTTTTTGGCCAACCAAGCAACCTGGAAAGGGAAATCAGCGCTACAGAGAAGTCTCGCTTCCCATCGGTCAAAAGGGCCATGCTGAAAAAAGTATCAAAACCAGAAATGCAGGACAGGCCATGGAGAAATGGGAGCCTTGCTACACTGATGGGCGGGATGTAAATTGCCAACAGCCACTCTGGAGAAGTGTACGGTGTGTCCTGAAACATCTGAAAAACACAGCTTAGAGAGCATAGGGCACTTCCACTCATGGGGGTATAAATTGGGAAAATGAAAAATCAGCAAGACACAAGCACCCCAAAGTTGAGGGCTGCTCTGTTGACCAGGACCTCCACTTCATTCCACCTTAAATATCCCAGGAAAGAGAAAAATGGATAAAGAAGTTGTGGTCCTTATGTACAATGGAATATCACTCAGCCATGAAATCAATGTCATAAGGTTAGTAGCAGCATGATGAGTGGATTTAGGTACGACGATTCTAAGTGAAATAAGTCACACAGAAAAGGACACTTCTCATAAGGTATCACTGATAGAGGGAATGTAAAAACCGTTACACTTGAACTGAATTACAAAACAGAACAGAGTCACACATGCAGAAAACACACTATGGCTGCTTAACGGGAAAGGTGACGTGGGGTGATACATGAAACAAGGGTATCAAATTAGCTCAGATACCGTTCCATAAACCCAATATGTAGTAGACAAGACCTACTCCTTGCTCAGAGAACTGGACTCAACACGCCCTATTCACCGCACAAGAATATTTCTGACTAGTAATAATCTTAAACCTATGTATTGATATCTCTCTGTTAGTGTGTCAAGTGGGTGTAAAGCGGCATAAACACAGCCGTGAAAAGCAGCTAAACCCCATTATGAAAATAAATTACTTTGAAAAACCCATGAAACAACGACAGTGAAAGAGATAGAAATTCTTACACAATGAGTTCAGGGGCTGTGATGCAACCTGGATTGACCATATCTAGACCTACAGCTGGATGAGACATAAGGGTGGACACTCTTGGGGCTGAGAGGTTTGGTGAGGTTGGGTGAGCAAACGCAGACCCTTTAAAGGAATACTGCGTGGTACCCATCGCATGGGTCCCAAATCTCCAGGTTCAAGGGCATCTTCCTACATCGAAAACATGCATGAGAAACCCAGAAGATGGTACACCGTGTGATAGGGAAAGGTTTCTAAAACGCACCTCATTTCTCATCTCCTTGTGCCCGGGTTCGCCATTCCAGCCGCTTTACTAGCAATCTCCCTACTTGGAGCATCAGCACCTTTAACCTCCTGTTCCGTACAGGTTGCAATTTGTCCTGAGGATGAACGGGAAGACGGGGAACCAACGAGAGACAAGCTCTTGGTGTCGGGACAGGCACAGGTCACTCTATTTTCCCATCAGGAAGAAGAATTAACCACAGGCTCAGCCTGCCGCCCAGAACAAGAATAGTGCCTGAGGCCATCCTGTGCTTTTGCGGACAGCTCCCAAAAAAGCGAGTTGAAAAATGGAGCTCAGGGGCATTGCAATTCACAAACCAGCAGAGTTATAAATGATAACTCTCGTCCAAAAATATATTGAGGGAAGGCAACGAAGAGGATTTGAAATCAAGGCAGAATTGCAAGAAACAGATTTCAGGAGGTAGATACGAATCGCCTTTAAAGCACATGAAAAGCGGCAAAACGTCGAAAATGATGCACTTGGCCAAAAAGAGCATATGCGTTTTTTTCTGAATGAATTCAGGAAAAATCCCATAGGCCCTTTGTGGCCAACCAAGCAACCTGGAAAGGCAAATCAGTGCTACAAAGATATCTCGCTTCCCATCGGTCAAAAGGGCCATGCTGAAAAAAGAGTCAAAACCAGAAATGCAGGACAGGCCATGGAGAAATGGGAGCCTTGCTACACTGATGGGCGGGATGTAAATTGCCAACAGCCACTCTGGAGAAGTGTACGGTGTGTCCTGAAACATCTGAAAAACACAGCTTAGAGAGCATAGGGCACTTCCACTCATGGGGGTATAAATTGGGAAAATTAAAAATCAGCAAGACACAAGCACCCCAAAGTTTAGGGCTGCTCTGTTGACAAGGACCTCCACTTCATTCCACCTTAAATATCCAAGGAAAGAGAAAAATGGATAAAGAAGTTGTGGTCCTTATGTACAATGAAATATCACTCAGCCATGAAATCAATGTCGTAAGGTTAGTAGCAGCATGATGAGTGGATTTAGGTACGACGATTCTAAGTGAAATAAGTCACACAGAAAAGGACACTTCTCATAAGGTATCACTTTTAGAGGGAATGTAAAAACCGTTACACTTGAACTGAATTACAAAACAGAACAGAGTCACACATGCAGAAAACAGACAATGGCTGCTTAACGGGAAAGGTGAGGTGGGGTGATACATAAACCAAGGGTATCAAATTAGCTCAGATACCGTTCCATAAACCCAATATGTAGTAGACAAGACCTACTCCTTGCTCAGAGAACTGGACTCAAGACGCCCTATTCACCGCACAAGAATATATCTGACTAGTAATAATCTTAAAACCTATGTATTGATATCTCTCTGTTAGTGTGTCAAGTGGGTGTAAAGCGGCATAAACACAGCCGTGAAAAGCAGCTAAACCCCATTATGAAAATAAATTACTTTGAAAAACCCATGAAACAACGACAGTGAAAGAGATGGAAATTCTTACACAATGAGTTCAGGGGCTGTGATGCAACCTGGATTGACCATATCTAGACCCACAGCTGGATGAGACATAAGGGTGGACACTCTTGGGGCTGAGAGGTTTGGTGAGGTTGGGTGAGCAAACGCAGACCCTTTAAAGTAATACTGCGTGGTACCCATCGCATGGGTCCCAAATCTCCAGGTTCAAGGGCATCTTCCTACATCGAAAACATGCATGAGAAACCCAGAAGATGGTACACCGTGTGATGGGGAAAGGTTTCTAAAATGCACCTCATTTCTCATCTCCTTGTGCCCGGGTTCGCCATTCCAGCCGCTTTACTAGCAATCTCCCTACTTGGAGCATCAGCACCTTTAACCTCCTGTTCCGTACAGGTTGCAATTTGTCCTGAGGATGAACGGGAAGACGGGGAACCAACGAGAGACTAGCTCTTGGTGTCGGGACAGGCACAGGTCACTCTATTTTCCCATCAGGAAGAAGAATTAACCACAGGCTCAGCCTGCCCCCCGGAACCAGAACAGGGCCTGAAGCCATCCTGCGCTTTTGCGGCCAGCTCCCAAAAAAGCGAGTTGTAAAATGGAGGTTCAGGGCACTGCAATTCACAAACCTGCAGAGTTATAAATGATAACTCTCGTCCACAAATATATTGAGGGAAGGCAAAGAAGAGGATTTGAATTCAAGGCAGAATTGCACGAAACAGATTTCAGGAGGTAGATACGAATCGCCTTTAAAGCACATGAAAAGCGGCAAAACGTTGACAATGATGCCCTTGGCCAAAAAGGGCGTATGCGTTTTTTCCTGAATATATTCAGGAAAAAACGCATACGCCCTTTTTGGCCAACCAAGCAACCTGGAAAGGCAAATCAGCGCTACAGAGAAGTCTCGCTTCCCATCGGTCAAAAGGGCCATGCTGAAAAAAGTGTCAAAACCAGAAATGAAGGACAGGCCATGGAGAAATGGAAGCCTTGCTACACAGATGGGCGGGATGTAAATTGCCAACAGCCACTCTGGAGAAGTGTACGGTGTGTCCTGAAACATCGAAAAAACACAGCTTAGAGAGCATAGGGCACTTCCACTCATGGGGGTATAAATTGGGAAAATTAAAAATCAGCAAGACACAAGCACCCCAAAGTTGAGGGCTGCTCTGTTGACAAGGACCTCCACTTCATTCCACCTTAAATATCCCAGGAAAGAGAAAAATGGATAAAGAAGTTGTGGTCCTTATGTACAATGGAATATCACTCAGCCATGAAATCAATGTCATAAGGTTAGTAGCAGCATGATGAGTGGATTTAGGTACGACGATTCTAAGTGAAATAAGTCACACAGAAAAGGACACTTCTCATAAGGTATCACTGATAGAGGGAATGTAAAAACCGTTACACTTGAACTGAATTACAAAACAGAACAGAGTCACACATGCAGAAAACACACTATGGCTGCTTAACGGGAAAGGTGAGGTGGGGTGATACATAAAACAAGGGTATCAAATTAGCTCAGATACCATTCCATAAACCCAATATGTAGTAGACAAGACCTACTCCTTGCTCAGAGAACTGGACTCAACACGCCCTATTCACCGCACAAGAATATATCTGACTAGTAATAATCTTAAAACCTATGTATTGATATCTCTCTGTTAGTGTGTCAAGTGGGTGTAAAGCGGCATAAACACAGCAGTGAAAAGCAGCTAAACCCCATTATGAAAATAAATTACTTTGAAAAACCCATGAAACAACGACAGTGAAAGAGAGAGAAATTCTTACACAATGCATTCAGGGGCTGTGATGCAACCTGGATTGACCATATCTAGACCCACAGCTGGATGAGACATAAGGGTGGACACTCTTGGGGCTGAGAGGTTTGGTGAGGCTGGGTGAGCAAACGCAGACCCTTTAAAGTAATACTGCGTGGTACCCATCACATGGGTCCCAAATCTCCAGCTTCAAGGGCATCTTCCTACATCGAAAACATGCATGAGAAACCCAGAAGATAGTACACCGTGTGATGGGGAAAGGTTTCTAAAACGCACCTCATTTCTCATCTCCTTGTGCCCGGGTTCGCCATTCCAGCCGCTTTACTAGCAATCTCCCTACTTGGAGCATCAGCAACTTTAACCTCCTGTTCCGTACAGTTTGCAATTTGTCCTGAGGATGAACGGGAAGACGGGGAACCAACGAGAGACTAGCTCTTGGTGTTGGGACAGGCACAGGTCACTCTATTTTCGCATCAGAAAGAAGAATTAACCACATGCTCAACCTGCCCCCCGGAACCAGAACAGGGCCTGAAGCCATCCTGCACTTTTGCGGCCAGCTCCCAAAAAAGCGAGTTGTAAAATGGAGGTTCAGGGCACTGCAATTCACAAACCTGCAGAGTTATATATGACAACTCTCGTCCACAAATATATTGAGGGAAGGCAAAGAAGAGGATTTTAAATCAAGGCAGAATTGCAGGAAACAGATTTCAGGAGGTAGATTCGAATCGCCTTTAAAGCACATGAAAAGCGGCAAAACGTTGACAATGATGCCCTTGGCCAAAAAGGGCGTATGCGTTTTTTCCTGAATATATTCAGGAAAAAACGCATACGCCCTTTTTGGCCAACCAAGCAACCTGGAAAGGGAAATCAGCGCTACAGAGAAGTCTCGCTTCCCATCGGTCAAAAGGGCCATGCTGAAAAAAGTGTCAAAACCAGAAATGCAGGACAGGCCATGGAGAAATGGGAGCCTTGCTACACTGATGGGCGGGATGTAAATTGCCAACAGCCACTCTGGAGAAGTGTACGGTGTGTCCTGAAACATCTGAAAAACACAGCTTAGAGAGCATAGGGCACTTCCACTCATGGGGGTATAAATTGGGAAAATTAAAAATCAGCAAGACACAAGCACCCCAAAGTTGAGGGCTGCTCTGTTGACAAGGACCTCCACTTCATTCCACCTTCAATATCCCAGGAAAGAGAAAAATGGATAAAGAAGTTGTGGTCCTTATGTACAATGGAATATCACTCAGCCATGAAATCAATGTCATAAGGTTAGTAGCAGCATGATGAGTGGATTTAGGTACGACGATTCTAAGTGAAATAAGTCACACAGAAAAGGACACTTCTCATAAGGTATCACTTTTAGAGGGAATGTAAAAACCGTTACACTTGAACTGAATTACAAAACAGAACAGAGTCACACATGCAGAAAACAGACTATGGCTGCTTAACGGGAAAGGTGAGGTGGGGTGATACATAAAACAAGGGTATCAAATTAGCTCAGATACCGTTCCATAAACCCAATATGTAGTCGACAAGACCTACTCCTTGCTCAGAGAACTGGACTCAACACGCCCTATTCACCGCACAAGAATATATCTGACTAGTAATAATCTTAAAACCTATGTATTGATATCTCTCTGTTAGTGTGTCAAGTGGGTGTAAAGCGGCATAAACACAGCCGTGAAAAGCAGCTAAACCCCATTATGAAAATAAATTACTTTGAAAAACCCATGAAACAACGACAGTGAAAGAGATAGAAATTCTTACACAATGAGTTCAGGGGCTGTGATGCAACCTGGATTGACCATATCTAGACCCACAGCTGGATGAGACATAAGGGTGGACACTCTTGGGGCTGAGAGGTTTGGTGAGGTTGGGTGAGCAAACGCAGACCCTTTAAAGTAATACTGCGTGGTACCCATCGCATGGGTCCCAAATCTCCAGCTTCAAGGGTATCTTCCTACATCGAAAACATGCATGAGAAACCCAGAAGATGGTACACCGTGTGATGGGGAAAGGTTTCTAAAACGCACCTCATTTCTCATCTCCTTGTGCCCGGGTTCGCCTTTCCAGCCGCTTTACTAGCAATCTCCCTACTTGGAGCATCAGCACCTTTAACCTCCTGTTCCGTACAGGTTGCAATTTGTCCTGAGGATGAACAGGAAGACGGGGAACCAACGAGAGACTAGCTCTTGGTGTCGGGACAGGCACAGGTCACTCTATTTTCCCATCAGGAAGAAGAATTAACCACAGGCTCAGCCTGCCCCCCGGAACCAGAACAGGGCCTGAAGCCATCCTGCGCTTTTGCGGCCAGCTCCCAAAAAAGCGAGTTGTAAAATGGAGGTTCAGGGCACTGCAATTCACAAACCTGCAGAGTTATAAATGATAACTCTCGTCCACAAATATATTGAGGGAAGGCAAAGAAGAGGATTTGAATTCAAGGCAGAATTGCACGAAACAGATTTCAGGAGGTAGATACGAATCGCCTTTAAAGCACATGAAAAGCGGCAAAACGTTGACAATGATGCCCTTGGCCAAAAAGGGCGTATGCGTTTTTTCCTGAATATATTCAGGAAAAAACGCATACGCCCTTTTTGGCCAACCAAGCAACCTGGAAAAGCAAGTCAGCGCTACAGAGAAGTCTCGCTTCCCATCGGTCAAAAGGGCCATGCTGAAAAAAGTGTCAAAACCAGAAATGCAGGACAGGCCATGGAGAAATGGGAGCCTTGCTACACTGATGGGCGGGATGTAAATTGCCAACAGCCACTCTAGAGAAGTGTACGGTGTGTCCTGAAATATCTGAAAAACACAGCTTAGAGAGCATAGGGCACTTCCACTCATGGGGGTATAAATTGGGAAAATTAAAAATCAGCAAGACACAAGCACCCCAAAGTTGAGGGCTGCTCTGTTGACAAGGACCTCCACTTCATTCCACCTTCAATATCCCAGGAAAGAGAAAAATGGATAAAGAAGTTGTGGTCCTTATGTACAATGGAATATCACTCAGCCATGAAATCAATGTCATAAGGTTAGTAGCAGCATGATGAGTGGATTTAGGTACGACGATTCTAAGTGAAATAAGTCACACAGAAAAGGACACTTCTCATAAGGTATCACTGATAGAGGGAATGTAAAAACCGTTACACTTGAACTGAATTACAAAACAGAACAGAGTCACACATGCAGAAAACAGACTATGGCTGCTTAACGGGAAAGGTGAGGTGGGGTGATACATAAAACAAGGGTATCAAATTAGCTCAGATACCGTTCCATAAACCCAATATGTAGTAGACAAGACCTACTCCTTGCTCAGAGAACTGGACTCAACACGCCCTATTCACCGCACAAGAATATATCTGACTAGTAATAATCTTAAAACCTATGTATTGATATCTCTCTGTTAGTGTGTCAAGTGGGTGTAAAGCGGCATAAACACAGCCGTGAAAAGCAGCTAAACCCCATTATGAAAATAAATTACTTTGAAAAACCCATGAAACAATGACAGTGAAAGAGATAGAAATTCTTACACAATGAGTTCAGGGGCTGTGATGCAACCTGGATTGACCATATCTAGACCCACAGCTGGATGAGACATAAGGGTGGACACTCTTGGGGCTGAGAGTTTTGGTGAGGTTGGGTGAGCAAACGCAGACCCTTTAAAGTAGTACTGCGTGGTACCCATCGCAGGGGTCCCAAATCTCCAGCTTCAAGGGCATCTTCCTACATCGAAAACATGCATGAGAAACCCAGAAGATGGTACACCGTGTGATGGGGAAAGGTTTCTAAAACGCACCTCATTTCTCATCTCCTTGTGCCCGGGTTCGCCATTCCAGCCGCTTTACTAGCAATCTCCCTACTTGGAGCATCAGCACCTTTAACCTCCTGTTCCGTACAGGTTGCAATTTGTCCTGAGGATGAACGGGAAGACGGGGAACCAACGAGAGACTAGCTCTTGGTGTCGGGACAGGCACAGGTCACTCTATTTTCCCATCAGGAAGAAGAATTAACCACAGGCTCACCCTGCCCCCCGGAACCAGAACAGGGCCTGAAGCCATCCTGCGCTTTTGCGGCCAGCTCCCAAAAAAGCGAGTTGTAAAATGGAGGTTCAGGGCACTGCAATTCACAAACCTGCAGAGTTATAAATGATAACTCTCGTCCACAAATATATTGAGGGAAGGCAAAGAAGAGGATTTGAATTCAAGACAGAATTGCACGAAACAGATTTCAGGAGGTAGATACGAATCGCCTTTAAAGCACATGAAAAGCGGCAAAACGTTGACAATGATGCCCTTGGCCAAAAAGGGCGTATGCGTTTTTTCCTGAATATATTCAGGAAAAAACGCATACGCCCTTTTTGGCCAACCAAGCAACCTGGAAAGGCAAATCAGCGCTACAGAGAAGTCTCGCTTCCCATCGGTCAAAAGGGCCATGCTGAAAAAAGTGTCAAAACCAGAAATGCAGGACAGGCCATGGAGAAATGGGAGCCTTGCTACACTGATGGGCGGGATGTAAATTGCCAACAGCCACTCTGGAGAAGTGTACGGTGTGTCCTGAAACATCTGAAAAACACAGCTTAGAGAGCATAGGGCACTTCCACTCATGGGGGTATAAATTGGGAAAATTAAAAATCAGCAAGACACAAGCACCCCAAAGTTGAGGGCTGCTCTGTTGACAAGGACCTCCACTTCATTCCACCTTCAATATCCCAGGAAAGAGAAAAATGGATAAAGAAGTTGTGGTCCTTATGTACAATGGAATATCACTCAGCCATGAAATCAATGTCATAAGGTTAGTAGCAGCATGATGAGTGGATTTAGGTACGACGATTCTAAGTGAAATAAGTCACACAGAAAAGGACACTTCTCATAAGGTATCACTGATAGAGGGAATGTAAAAACCTTTACACTTGAACTGAATTACAAAACAGAACAGAGTCACACATGCAGAAAACACACTATGGCTGCTTAACGGGAAAGGTGAGGTGGGGTGATACATAAAACAAGGGTATCAAATTAGCTCAGATACCGTTCCATAAACCCAATATGTAATAGACAAGACCTACTCCTTGCTCAGAGAACTGGACTCAACACGCCCTATTCACCGCACAAGAATATATCTGACTAGTAATAATCTTAAAACCTATGTATTGATATCTCTCTGTTAGTGTGTCAAGTGGGTGTAAAGCGGCATAAACACAGCAGTGAAAAGCAGCTAAACCCCATTATGAAAATAAATTACTTTGAAAAACCCATGAAACAACGACAGTGAAAGAGAGAGAAATTCTTACACAATGCGTTCAGGGGCTGTGATGCAACCTGGATTGACCATATCTAGACCCACAGCTGGATGAGACATACGGGTGGACACTCTTGGGGCTGAGAGGTTTGGTGAGGTTGGGTGAGCAAACGCAGACCCTTTAAAGTAATACTGCGTGGTACCCATCACATGGGTCCCAAATCTCCAGCTTCAAGGGCATCTTCCTACATCGAAAACATGCATGAGAAACCCAGAAGATAGTACACCGTGTGATGGGGAAAGGTTTCTAAAACGCACCTCATTTCTCATCTCCTTGTGCCCGGGTTCGCCATTCCAGCCGCTTTACTAGCAATCTCCCTACTTGGAGCATCAGCACCTTTAACCTCCTGTTCCGTACAGGTTGCAATTTGTCCTGAGGATGAACGGGAAGACGGGGAACCAACGAGAGACTAGCTCTTGGTGTTGGGACAGGCACAGGTCACTCTATTTTCCCATCAGGAAGAAGAATTAACCACAGGTTCAGCCTGCCCCCCGGAACCAGAACAGGGCCTGAAGCCATCCTGCACTATGCGGCCAGCTCCCAAAAAAGCGAGTTGTAAAATGGAGGTTCAGGGCACTGCAATTCACAAACCTGCAGAGTTATAAATGATAACTCTCGTCCACAAATATATTGAGGGAAGGCAAAGAAGAGGATTTTACATCAAGGCAGAATTGCAGGAAACAGATTTCAGGAGGTAGATTCGAATCGCCTTTAAAGCACATGAAAAGCGGCAAAATGTTGACAATGATGCCCTTGGCCAAAAAGGGCGTATGCGTTTTTTCCTGAATATATTCAGGAAAAAACGCATACGCCCTTTTTGGCCAACCAAGCAACCTGGAAAGGCAAATCAGCGCTACAAAGAAGTCTCACTTCCCATCGGTCAAAAGGGCCATGCTGAAAAATGTGTCAAAACCAGAAATGCAGGACAGGCCATGGAGAAATGAGAGCCTTGCTACACTGATGGGCGGGATGTAAATTGCCAACAGCCACTCTGGAGAAGTGTACGGTGTATCCTGAAACATCTGAAAAACACAGCTTAGAGAGCATAGGGCACTTCCACTCATGGGGGTATAAATTGGGAAAATGAAAAATCAGCAAGACACAAGCACCCCAAAGTTGAGGGCTGCTCTGTTGACAAGGACCTCCACTTCATTCCACCTTCAATATCCCAGGAAAGAGAAAAATGGATAAAGAAGTTGTGGTCCTTATGTACAATGGAATATCACTCAGCCATGAAATCAATGTCATAAGGTTAGTAGCAGCATGATGAGTGGATTTAGGTACGACGATTCTAAGTGAAATAAGTCACACAGAAAAGGACACTTCTCATAAGGTATCACTGATAGAGGGAATGTAAAAACCGTTACACTTGAACTGAATTACAAAACAGAACAGAGTCACACATGCAGAAAACACACTATGGCTGCTTAACGGGAAAGGTGAGGTGGGGTGATACATAAAACAAGGGTATCAAATTAGCTCAGATACCGTTCCATAAACCCAATATGTAGTAGACAAGACCTACTCCTTGCTCAGAGAACTGGACTCAACACGCCCTATTCACCGCACAAGAATATATCTGACTAGTAATAATCTTAAAACCTATGTATTGATATCTCTCTGTTAGTGTGTCAAGTGGGTGTAAAGCGGCATAAACACAGCAGTGAAAAGCAGCTAAAACCCATTATGAAAATAAATTACTTTGAAAAACCCATGAAACAACGACAGTGAAAGAGAGAGAAATTCGTACACAATGCGTTCAGGGGCTGTGATGCAACCTGGATTGACCATATCTAGACCCACAGCTGGATGAGACATAAGGGTGGACACTCTTGGGGCTGAGAGGTTTGGTGAGGTTGGGTGAGCAAATGCAGACCCTTTAAAGTAATACTGCGTGGTACCCATCACATGGGTCCCAAATCTCCAGCTTCAAGGGCATCTTCCTACATCGAAAACATGCATGAGAAACCCAGAAGATGGTACACCGTGTGATGGGGAAAGGTTTCTAAAACGCACCTCATTTCTCATCTCCTTGTGCCCGGGTTCGCCATTCCAGCCGCTTTACTAGCAATCTCCCTACTTGGAGCATCAGCACCTTTAACCTCCTGTTCCGTACAGGTTGCAATTTGTCCTGAGGATGAACGGGAAGACGGGGAACCAACGAGAGACTAGCTCTTGGTGTCGGGACAGGCACAGGTCACTCTATTTTCCCATCAGGAAGAAGAATTAACCACAGTCTCAGCCTGCCCCCCGGAACCAGAACAGGGCCTGAAGCCATCCTGCGCTTTTGCGGCCAGCTCCCAAAAAAGCGAGTTGTAAAATGGAGGTTCAGGGCACTGCAATTCACAAACCTGCAGAGTTATAAATGATAACTCTCGTCCACAAATATATTGAGGGAAGGCAAAGAAGAGGATTTGAATTCAAGGCAGAATTGCACGAAACAGATTTCAGGAGGTAGATACGAATCGCCTTTAAAGCACATGAAAAGCGGCAAAACGTTGACAATGATGCCCTTGGCCAAAAAGGGCGTATGCGTTTTTTCCTGAATATATTCAGGAAAAAACGCATACGCCCTTTTTGGCCAACCAAGCAACCTGGAAAAGCAAGTCAGCGCTACAGAGAAGTCTCGCTTCCCATCGGTCAAAAGGGCCATGCTGAAAAAAGTGTCAAAACCAGAAATGCAGGACAGGCCATGGAGAAATGGGAGCCTTGCTACACTGATGGGCGGGATGTAAATTGCCAACAGCCACTCTAGAGAAGTGTACGGTGTGTCCTGAAATATCTGAAAAACACAGCTTAGAGAGCATAGGGCACTTCCACTCATGGGGGTATAAATTGGGAAAATTAAAAATCAGCAAGACACAAGCACCCCAAAGTTGAGGGCTGCTCTGTTGACAAGGACCTCCACTTCATTCCACCTTCAATATCCCAGGAAAGAGAAAAATGGATAAAGAAGTTGTGGTCCTTATGTACAATGGAATATCACTCAGCCATGAAATCAATGTCATAAGGTTAGTAGCAGCATGATGAGTGGATTTAGGTACGACGATTCTAAGTGAAATAAGTCACACAGAAAAGGACACTTCTCATAAGGTATCACTGATAGAGGGAATGTAAAAACCGTTACACTTGAACTGAATTACAAAACAGAACAGAGTCACACATGCAGAAAACAGACTATGGCTGCTTAACGGGAAAGGTGAGGTGGGGTGATACATAAAACAAGGGTATCAAATTAGCTCAGATACCGTTCCATAAACCCAATATGTAGTAGACAAGACCTACTCCTTGCTCAGAGAACTGGACTCAACACGCCCTATTCACCGCACAAGAATATATCTGACTAGTAATAATCTTAAAACCTATGTATTGATATCTCTCTGTTAGTGTGTCAAGTGGGTGTAAAGCGGCATAAACACAGCCGTGAAAAGCAGCTAAACCCCATTATGAAAATAAATTACTTTGAAAAACCCATGAAACAATGACAGTGAAAGAGATAGAAATTCTTACACAATGAGTTCAGGGGCTGTGATGCAACCTGGATTGACCATATCTAGACCCACAGCTGGATGAGACATAAGGGTGGACACTCTTGGGGCTGAGAGTTTTGGTGAGGTTGGGTGAGCAAACGCAGACCCTTTAAAGTAGTACTGCGTGGTACCCATCGCAGGGGTCCCAAATCTCCAGCTTCAAGGGCATCTTCCTACATCGAAAACATGCATGAGAAACCCAGAAGATGGTACACCGTGTGATGGGGAAAGGTTTCTAAAACGCACCTCATTTCTCATCTCCTTGTGCCCGGGTTCGCCATTCCAGCCGCTTTACTAGCAATCTCCCTACTTGGAGCATCAGCACCTTTAACCTCCTGTTCCGTACAGGTTGCAATTTGTCCTGAGGATGAACGGGAAGACGGGGAACCAACGAGAGACTAGCTCTTGGTGTCGGGACAGGCACAGGTCACTCTATTTTCCCATCAGGAAGAAGAATTAACCACAGGCTCAGCCTGCCCCCCGGAACCAGAACAGGGCCTGAAGCCATCCTGCGCTTTTGCGGCCAGCTCCCAAAAAAGCGAGTTGTAAAATGGAGGTTCAGGGCACTGCAATTCACAAACCTGCAGAGTTATAAATGATAACTCTCGTCCACAAATATATTGAGGGAAGGCAAAGAAGAGGATTTGAAATCAAGACAGAATTGCACGAAACAGATTTCAGGAGGTAGATACGAATCGCCTTTAAAGCACATGAAAAGCGGCAAAACGTTGACAATGATGCCCTTGGCCAAAAAGGGCGTATGCGTTTTTTCCTGAATATATTCAGGAAAAAACGCATACGCCCTTTTTGGCCAACCAAGCAACCTGGAAAGGCAAATCAGCGCTACAGAGAAGTCTCGCTTCCCATCGGTCAAAAGGGCCATGCTGAAAAAAGTGTCAAAACCAGAAATGCAGGACAGGCCATGGAGAAATGGGAGCCTTGCTACACTGATGGGCGGGATGTAAATTGCCAACAGCCACTCTGGAGAAGTGTACGGTGTGTCCTGAAACATCTGAAAAACACAGCTTAGAGAGCATAGGGCACTTCCACTCATGGGGGTATAAATTGGGAAAATTAAAAATCAGCAAGACACAAGCACCCCAAAGTTGAGGGCTGCTCTGTTGACAAGGACCTCCACTTCATTCCACCTTCAATATCCCAGGAAAGAGAAAAATGGATAAAGAAGTTGTGGTCCTTATGTACAATGGAATATCACTCAGCCATGAAATCAATGTCATAAGGTTAGTAGCAGCATGATGAGTGGATTTAGGTACGACGATTCTAAGTGAAATAAGTCACACAGAAAAGGACACTTCTCATAAGGTATCACTGATAGAGGGAATGTAAAAACCGTTACACTTGAACTGAATTACAAAACAGAACAGAGTCACACATGCAGAAAACACACTATGGCTGCTTAACGGGAAAGGTGAGGTGGGGTGATACATAAAACAAGGGTATCAAATTAGCTCAGATACCGTTCCATAAACCCAATATGTAATAGACAAGACCTACTCCTTGCTCAGAGAACTGGACTCAACACGCCCTATTCACCGCACAAGAATATATCTGACTAGTAATAATCTTAAAACCTATGTATTGATATCTCTCTGTTAGTGTGTCAAGTGGGTGTAAAGCGGCATAAACACAGCAGTGAAAAGCAGCTAAACCCCATTATGAAAATAAATTACTTTGAAAAACCCATGAAACAACGACAGTGAAAGAGAGAGAAATTCTTACACAATGCGTTCAGGGGCTGTGATGCAACCTGGATTGACCATATCTAGACCCACAGCTGGATGAGACATACGGGTGGACACTCTTGGGGCTGAGAGGTTTGGTGAGGTTGGGTGAGCAAACGCAGACCCTTTAAAGTAATACTGCGTGGTACCCATCACATGGGTCCCAAATCTCCAGCTTCAAGGGCATCTTCCTACATCGAAAACATGCATGAGAAACCCAGAAGATAGTACACCGTGTGATGGGGAAAGGTTTCTAAAACGCACCTCATTTCTCATCTCCTTGTGCCCGGGTTCGCCATTCCAGCCGCTTTACTAGCAATCTCCCTACTTGGAGCATCAGCACCTTTAACCTCCTGTTCCGTACAGGTTGCAATTTGTCCTGAGGATGAACGGGAAGACGGGGAACCAACGAGAGACTAGCTCTTGGTGTTGGGACAGGCACAGGTCACTCTATTTTCCCATCAGGAAGAAGAATTAACCACAGGTTCAGCCTGCCCCCCGGAACCAGAACAGGGCCTGAAGCCATCCTGCACTATGCGGCCAGCTCCCAAAAAAGCGAGTTGTAAAATGGAGGTTCAGGGCACTGCAATTCACAAACCTGCAGAGTTATAAATGATAACTCTCGTCCACAAATATATTGAGGGAAGGCAAAGAAGAGGATTTTACATCAAGGCAGAATTGCAGGAAACAGATTTCAGGAGGTAGATTCGAATCGCCTTTAAAGCACATGAAAAGCGGCAAAATGTTGACAATGATGCCCTTGGCCAAAAAGGGCGTATGCGTTTTTTCCTGAATATATTCAGGAAAAAACGCATACGCCCTTTTTGGCCAACCAAGCAACCTGGAAAGGCAAATCAGCGCTACAAAGAAGTCTCACTTCCCATCGGTCAAAAGGGCCATGCTGAAAAATGTGTCAAAACCAGAAATGCAGGACAGGCCATGGAGAAATGAGAGCCTTGCTACACTGATGGGCGGGATGTAAATTGCCAACAGCCACTCTGGAGAAGTGTACGGTGTATCCTGAAACATCTGAAAAACACAGCTTAGAGAGCATAGGGCACTTCCACTCATGGGGGTATAAATTGGGAAAATGAAAAATCAGCAAGACACAAGCACCCCAAAGTTGAGGGCTGCTCTGTTGACAAGGACCTCCACTTCATTCCACCTTCAATATCCCAGGAAAGAGAAAAATGGATAAAGAAGTTGTGGTCCTTATGTACAATGGAATATCACTCAGCCATGAAATCAATGTCATAAGGTTAGTAGCAGCATGATGAGTGGATTTAGGTACGACGATTCTAAGTGAAATAAGTCACACAGAAAAGGACACTTCTCATAAGGTATCACTGATAGAGGGAATGTAAAAACCGTTACACTTGAACTGAATTACAAAACAGAACAGAGTCACACATGCAGAAAACACACTATGGCTGCTTAACGGGAAAGGTGAGGTGGGGTGATACATAAAACAAGGGTATCAAATTAGCTCAGATACCGTTCCATAAACCCAATATGTAGTAGACAAGACCTACTCCTTGCTCAGAGAACTGGACTCAACACGCCCTATTCACCGCACAAGAATATATCTGACTAGTAATAATCTTAAAACCTATGTATTGATATCTCTCTGTTAGTGTGTCAAGTGGGTGTAAAGCGGCATAAACACAGCAGTGAAAAGCAGCTAAAACCCATTATGAAAATAAATTACTTTGAAAAACCCATGAAACAACGACAGTGAAAGAGAGAGAAATTCGTACACAATGCGTTCAGGGGCTGTGATGCAACCTGGATTGACCATATCTAGACCCACAGCTGGATGAGACATAAGGGTGGACACTCTTGGGGCTGAGAGGTTTGGTGAGGTTGGGTGAGCAAACGCAGACCCTTTAAAGTAATACTGCGTGGTACCCATCACATGGGTCCCAAATCTCCAGCTTCAAGGGCATCTTCCTACATCGAAAACATGCATGAGAAACCCAGAAGATGGTACACCGTGTGATGGGGAAAGGTTTCTAAAACGCACCTCATTTCTCATCTCCTTGTGCCCGGGTTCGCCATTCCAGCCGCTTTACTAGCAATCTCCCTACTTGGAGCATCAGCACCTTTAACCTCCTGTTCCGTACAGGTTGCAATTTGTCCTGAGGATGAACGGGAAGACGGGGAACCAACGAGAGACTAGCTCTTGGTGTCGGGACAGGCACAGGTCACTCTATTTTCCCATCAGGAAGAAGAATTAACCACAGTCTCAGCCTGCCCCCCGGAACCAGAACAGGGCCTGAAGCCATCCTGCGCTTTTGCGGCCAGCTCCCAAAAAAGCGAGTTGTAAAATGGAGGTTCAGGGCACTGCAATTCACAAACCTGCAGAGTTATAAATGATAACTCTCGTCCACAAATATATTGAGGGAAGGCAAAGCAGAGGATTTGAAATCAAGGCAGAATTGCACGAAACAGATTTCAGGAGGTAGATACGAATCGCCTTTAAAGCACATGAAAAGCGGCAAAACGTTGACAATGATGCCCTTGGCCAAAAAGGGCGTATGCGTTTTTTCCTGAATATATTCAGGAAAAAACGCATACGCCCTTTTTGGCCAACCAAGCAACCTGGAAAGGCAAATCAGCGCTACAGAGAAGTCTCGCTTCCCATCGGTCAAAAGGGCCATGCTGAAAAAAGTGTCAAAACCAGAAATGCAGGACAGGCCATGGAGAAATGGGAGCCTTGCTACACTGATGGGCGGGATGTAAATTGCCAACAGCCACTCTGGAGAAGTGTACGGTGTGTCCTGAAACATCTGAAAAACACAGGTTAGAGAGCATAGGGCACTTCCACTCATGGGGGTATAAATTGGGAAAATGAAAAATCAGCAAGACACAAGCACCCCAAAGTTGAGGGCTGCTCTGTTGACAAGGACCTCCACTTCATTCCACCTTCAATATCCCAGGAAAGAGAAAAATGGATAAAGAAGTTGTGGTCCTTATGTACAATGGAATATCACTCAGCCATGAAATCAATGTCATAAGGTTAGTAGCAGCATAATGAGTGGATTTAGGTACGACGATTCTAAGTGAAATAAGTCACACAGAAAAGGACACTTCTCATAAGGTATCACTGATAGAGGGAATGTAAAAACCGTTACACTTGAACTGAATTACAAAACAGAACAGAGTCACACATGCAGAAAACAGACTATGGCTGCTTAACGGGAAAGGTGAGGTGGGGTTATGCATAAAACAAGGGTATCAAATTAGCTCAGATACTGTTCCATAAACCCAATATGTAATAGACAAGACCTACTCCTTGCTCAGAGAACTGGACTCAACACGCCCTATTCACCGCACAAGAATATATCTGACTAGTAATAATCTTAAAACCTATGTATTGATATCTCTCTGTTAGTGTGTCAAGTGGGTGTAAAGCGGCATAAACACAGCAGTGAAAAGCAGCTAAACCCCATTATGAAAATAAATTACTTTGAAAAACCCATGAAACAACGACAGTGAAAGAGAGAGAAATTCTTACACAATGCGTTCAGGGGCTGTGATGCAACCTGGATTGAACATATCTAGACCCACAGCTGGATGAGACATAAGGGTGGACACTCTTGGGGCTGAGAGGTTTGGTGAGGTTGGGTGAGCAAACGCAGACCCTTTAAAGTAATACTTCGTGGTACCCGTCGCATGGGTCCCAAATCTCCAGCTTCAAGGGCATCTTCCTACATCGAAAACATGCATGAGAAACCCAGAAGATCGTACACCGTGTGATGGGGAAAGGTTTATAAAACGCACCTCATTTCTCATCTCCTTGTGCCCGGGTTCGCCTATCCAGCCGCTTTACTACCAATCTCCCTACTTGGAGCATCAGCACCTTTTACCTCCTGTTCCGTACAGGTTGCAATTTGTCCTGAGGATGAACGGGAAGACGGGGAACCAACGAGAGACTAGCTCTTGGTGTCGGGACAGGCACAGGTCACTCTATTTTCCCATCAGGAAGAAGAATTAACCACAGGCTCAGCCTGCCCCCCGGAACCAGAACAGGGCCTGAAGCCATCTGGCGCTTTTGGGGCCAGCTCCCAAAAAAGCGAGTTGTAAAATGGAGGTTCAGGGCACTGCAATTCACAAACCTGCAGAGTTATAAATGATAACTCTCGTCCACAAATATATTGAGGGAAGGCAAAGAAGAGGATTTGAAATCAAGGCAGAATTGCACGAAACAGATTTCAGGAGGTAGATACGAATCGCCTTTAAAGCACATGAAAAGCGGCAAAACGTTGACAATGATGCCCTTGGCCAAAAAGGGCGTATGCCTTTTTTCCTGAATATATTCAGGAAAAAACGCATACGCCCTTTTTGGCCAACCAAGCAACCTGGAAAGGCAAATCAGTGCTACAGAGAAGTCTCGCTTCCCATCGGTCAAAAGGGCCATGCTGAAAAAAGTGTCAAAACCAGAAATGCAGGACAGGCCATGGAGAAATGGGAGCCTTGCTACACTGATGGGCGGGATGTAAATTGCCAACAGCCACTCTGGAGAAGTGTACGGTGTGTCCTGAAACATCTGAAAAACACAGCTTAGAGAGCATAGAGCACTTCCACTCATGGGGGTATAAATTGGGAAAATTAAAAATCAGCAAGACACAAGCACCCCAAAGTTGAGGGCTGCTCTGTTGACAAGGACCTCCACTTCATTCCACCTTAAATATACCAGGAAAGAGAAAAATGGATAAAGAAGTTGTGGTCCTTATGTACAATGGAATATCACTCAGCCATGAAATCAATGTCATAAGGTTAGTAGCAGCATGTTGAGTGGATTTAGGTACGACGATTCTAAGTGAAATAAGTCACACAGAAAAGGACACTTCTCATAAGGTATCACTGATAGAGGGAATGTAAAAACCGTTACACTTGAACTGAATTACAAAACAGAACAGAGTCACACATGCAGAAAACACACTATGGCTGCTTAACGGGAAAGGTGAGGTGGGGTGATACATAAAACAAGGGTATCAAATTAGCTCAGATACCGTTCCATAAACCCAATATGTAATAGACAAGACCTACTCCTTGCTCAGAGAACTGGACTCAACACGCCCTATTCACCGCACAAGAATATATCTGACTAGTAATAATCTTAAAACCTATGTATTGATATCTCTCCGTTAGTGTGTCAAGTGGGTGTAAAGCGGCATAAACACAGCAGTGAAAAGCAGCTTAACCCCATTATGAAAATAAATTACTTTGAAAAACCCATGAAACAACGACAGTGAAAGAGAGAGAAATTCTTACACAATGCGTTCAGGGGCTGTGATGCAACCTGGATTGACCATATCTAGACCCACAGCTGGATGAGACATAAGGGTGGACACTCTTGGGGCTGAGAGGTTTGGTGAGGTTGGGTGAGCAAACGCAGACCCTTTAAAGTAATACTGCGTGGTACCCATCGCATGGGTCCCAAATCTCCAGCTTCAAGGGCATCTTCCTACATCGAAAACATGCATGAGAAACCCAGAAGATGGTACACCGTGTGATGGGGAAAGGTTTCTAAAACGCACCTCATTTCTCATCTCCTTGTGCCCGGGTTCGCCATTCCAGCCGCTTTACTAGCAATCTCCCTACTTGGAGCATCAGCACCTTTAACCTCCTGTTCCGTACAGGTTGCAATTTGTCCTGAGGATGAACGGGAAGACGGGGAACCAACGAGAGACTAGCTCTTGGTGTTGGGAGAGGCACAGGTCACTCTATTTTCCCATCAGGAAGAAGAATTAACCACAGGCTCAGCCTGCTCCCCGAACCAGAACAGGGCCTGAAGCCATCCTGCGCTTTTGCGGCCAGCTCCCAAAAAAGCGAGTTGTAAAATGGAGGTTCAGGGCATTGCAATTCACAAACCTGCAGAGTTATAAATGATAACTCTCGTCCACAAATATATTGAGGGAAGGCAAAGAAGAGGATTTGAATTCAAGGCAGAATTGCACGAAACAGATTTCAGGAGGTAGATTCGAATCTCCTTTAAAGCACATGAAAAGCGCAAAACGTTAACAATGATGCCCTTGGCCAAAAAGGGCGTATGCGTTTTTTCCTGAATAAATTCAGGAAAAAACGCATACGCCCTTTTTGGCCAACCAAGCAACCTGGAAAAGCAAGTCAGCGCTACAGAGAAGTCTCGCTTCCCATCGGTCAAAAGGGCCATGCTGAAAAAAGTGTCAAAACCAGAAATGCAGGACAGGCCATGGAGAAATGGGAGCCTTGCTACACTGATGGGCGGGATGTAAATTGCCAACAGCCACTCTAGAGAAGTGTACGGTGTGTCCTGAAATATCTGAAAAACACAGCTTAGAGAGCATAGGGCACTTCCACTCATGGGGGTATAAATTGGGAAAATTAAAAATCAGCAAGACACAAGCACCCCAAAGTTGAGGGCTGCTCTGTTGACAAGGACCTCCACTTCATTCCACCTTAAATATCCCAGGAAAGAGAAAAATGGATAAAGAAGTTGTGGTCCTTATGTACAATGGAATATCACTCAGCCATGAAATCAATGTCATAAGGTTAGTAGCAGCATGATGAGTGGATTTAGGTACGACGATTCTAAGTGAAATAAGTCACACAGAAAAGGACACTTCTCATAAGGTATCACTGATAGAGGGAATGTAAAAACCGTTACACTTGAACTGAATTACAAAACAGAACAGAGTCACACATGCAGAAAACACACTATGGCTGCTTAACGGGAAAGGTGAGGTGGGGTGATACATAAAACAAGGGTATCAAATTAGCTCAGATACCGTTCCATAAACCCAATATGTAATAGACAAGACCTACTCCTTGCTCAGAGAACTGGACTCAACACGCCCTATTCACCGCACAAGAATATATCTGACTAGTAATAATCTTAAAACCTATGTATTGATATCTCTCTGTTAGTGTGTCAAGTGGGTGTAAAGCGGCATAAACACAGCAGTGAAAAGCAGCTAAACCCCATTATAAAAATAAATTACTTTGAAACACCCATGAAACAAAGACAGTGAAAGAGAGAGAAATTCTTACACAATGCGTTGAGGGGCTGTGATGCAACCTGGATTGACCATATCTAGACGCACAGCTGGATGAGACATAAGGGTGGACACTCTTGGGGCTGAGAGGTTTGGTGAGGTTGGGTGAGCAAACGCAGACCCTTTAAAGTAATACTTCGTGGTACCCGTCGCATGGGTCCCAAATCTCCAGCTTCAAGGGCATCTTCCTACATCGAAAACATGCATGAGAAACCCAGAAGATGGTACACCGTGTGATGGGGAAAGGTTTCTAAAACGCACCTCATTTCTCATCTCCTTGTGCCCGGGTTCGCCTTTCCAGCCGCTTTACTAGCAATCTCCCTACTTGGAGCATCAGCACCTTTAACCTCCTGTTCCGTACAGGTTGCAATTTGTCCTGAGGATGAACGGGAAGACGGGGAACCAACGAGAGACTAGCTCTTGGTGTCGGGACAGGCACAGGTCACTCTATTTTCCCATCAGGAAGAAGAATTAACCACAGGCTCAGCCTGCCCCCCGGAACCAGAACAGGGCCTGAAGCCATCTGGCGCTTTTGCGGCCAGCTCCCAAAAAAGCGAGTTGTAAAATGGAGGTTCAGGGCACTGCAATTCACAAACCTGCAGAGTTATAAATGATAACTCTCGTCCACAAATATATTGAGGGAAGGCAAAGAAGAGGATTTGAAATCAAGGCAGAATTGCACGAAACAGATTTCAGGAGGTAGATACGAATCGCCTTTAAAGCACATGAAAAGCGGCAAAACGTTGACAATGATGCCCTTGGCCAAAAAGGGCGTATGCGTTTTTTCCTGAATATATTCAGGAAAAAACGCATACGCCCTTTTTGGCCAACCAAGCAACCTGGAAAGGCAAATCAGTGCTACAGAGAAGTCTCGCTTCCCATCGGTCAAAAGGGCCATGCTGAAAAAAGTGTCAAAACCAGAAATGCAGGACAGGCCATGGAGAAATGGGAGCCTTGCTACACTGATGGGCGGGATGTAAATTGCCAACAGCCACTCTGGAGAAGTGTACGGTGTGTCCTGAAACATCTGAAAAACACAGCTTAGAGAGCATAGGGCACTTCCACTCATGGGGGTATAAATTGGGAAAATTAAAAATCAGCAAGACACAAGCACCCCAAAGTTGAGGGCTGCTCTGTTGACAAGGACCTCCACTTCATTCCACCTTCAATATCCCAGGAAAGAGAAAAATGGATAAAGAAGTTGTGGTCCTTATGTACAATGGAATATCACTCAGCCATGAAATCAATGTCATAAGGTTAGTAGCAGCATGATGAGTGGATTTAGGTACGACGATTCTAAGTGAAATAAGTCACACAGAAAAGGACACTTCTCATAAGGTATCACTTTTAGAGGGAATGTAAAAACCGTTACACTTGAACTGAATTACAAAACAGAACAGAGTCACACATGCAGAAAACACACTATGGCTGCTTAACGGGAAAGGTGAGGTGGGGTGATACATAAAACAAGGGTATCAAATTAGCTCAGATACCGTTCCATAAACCCAATATGTAGTAGACAAGACCTACTCCTTGCTCAGAGAACTGGACTCAACACGCCCTATTCACCGCACAAGAATATATCTGACTAGTAATAATCTTAAAACCTATGTATTGATATCTCTCTGTTAGTGTGTCAAGTGGGTGTAAAGCGGCATAAACACAGCCGTGAAAAGCAGCTAAACCCCATTATGAAAATAAATTACTTTGAAAAACCCATGAAACAACGACAGTGAAAGAGATAGAAATTCTTACACAATGAGTTCAGGGGCTGTGATGCAACCTGGATTGACCATATCTAGACCCACAGCTGGATGAGACATAAGGGTGGACACTCTTGGGGCTGAGAGGTTTGGTGAGGTTGGGTGAGCAAACGCAGACCCTTTAAAGTAATACTGCGTGGTACCCATCGCATGGGTCCCAAATCTCCAGGTTCAAGGGCATCTTCCTACATCGAAAACATGCATGAGAAACCCAGAAGATGGTACACCGTGTGATGGGGAAAGGTTTCTAAAACGCACCTAATTTCTCATCTCCTTGTGCCCGGGTTCGCCTTTCCAGCCGCTTTACTAGCAATCTCCCTACTTGGAGCATCAGCACCTTTAACCTCCTGTTCCGTACAGGTTGCAATTTGTCCTGAGGATGAACGGGAATACGGGGAACCACCGAGAGACTACCTCTTGGTGTCGGGACAGGCACAGGTCACTCTATTTTCCCATCAGGAAGAAGAATTAACCACAGGCTCAGCCTGCCCCCCGGTACCAGAACAGGGCCTGAAGCCATCCTGCGCTTTTGCGGCCAGCTCCCAAAAAAGCGAGTTGTAAAATGGAGGTTCAGGGCACTGCAATTCACAAACCTGCAGAGTTATAAATGATAACTCTCGTCCACAAATATATTGAGGGAAGGCAAAGAAGAGGATTTGAAATCAAGGCAGAATTGCACGAAACAGATTTCAGGAGGTAGATACGAATCGCCTTTAAAGCACATGAAAAGCGGCAAAACGTTGACAATGATGCCCTTGGCCAAAAAGGGCGTATGCGTTTTTTCCTGAATATATTCAGGAAAAAACGCATACGCCCTTTTTGGCCAACCAAGCAACCTGGAAAGGCAAATCAGCGCTACAAAGAAGTCTCGCTTCCCATCGGTCAAAAGGGCCATGCTGAAAAAAGTGTCAAAACCAGAAATGCAGGACAGGCCATGGAGAAATGGGAGCCTTGCTACACTGATGGGCGGGATGTAAATTGCCAACAGCCACTCTGGAGAAGTGTACGGTGTGTCCTGAAACATCTGAAAAACACAGCTTAGAGAGCATAGGGCACTTCCACTCATGGGGGTATAAATTGGGAAAATGAAAAATCAGCAAGACACAAGCACCCCAAAGTTTAGGGCTGCTCTGTTGACAAGGACCTCCACTTCATTCCACCTTCAATATCCCAGGAAAGAGAAAAATGGATAAAGAAGTTGTGGTCCTTATGTACAATGGAATATCACTCAGCCATGAAATCAATGTCATAAGGTTAGTAGCAGCATGATGAGTGGATTTAGGTACGACGATTCTAAGTGAAATAAGTCACACAGAAAAGGACACTTCTCATAAGGTATCACTGATAGATGGAATGTAAAAAGCGTTACACTTGAACTGAATTACAAAACAGAACAGAGTCACACATGCAGAAAACACACTATGGCTGCTTAACGGGAAAGGTGAGGTGGGGTGATACATGAAACAAGGGTATCAAATTAGCTCAGATACCGTTCCATAAACCCAATATGTAGTAGACAAGACCTACTCCTTGCTCAGAGAACTGTACTCAACACGCCCTATTCACCGCACAAGAATATATCTGACTAGTAATAATCTTAAAACCTATGTATTGATATCTCTCTGTTAGTGTGTCAAGTGGGTGTAAAGCGACATAAACACAGCAGTGAAAAGCAGCTAAACCCCATTATGAAAATAAATTACTTTGAAAAACCCATGAAACAACGACAGTGAAAGAGATAGAAATTCTTACACAATGAGTTCAGGGGCTGTGATGCAACCTGGATTGACCATATCTAGACCCACAGCTGGATGAGACATAAGGGTGGACACTCTTGGGGCTGAGAGGTTTGGTGAGATTGGGTGAGCAAACGCAGACCCTTTAAAGTAATACTGCGTGGTACCCATCGCATGGGTCCCAAATCTCCAGCTTCAAGGGCATCTTCCTACATCGAAAACATGCATGAGAAACCCAGAAGATGGTACACCGTGTGATGGGGAAAGGTTTCTAAAACGCACCTCATTTCTCATCTCCTTGTGCCCGTGTTCGCCATTCCAGCCGCTTTACTAGCAATCTCCCTACTTGGAGCATCAGCACCTTTAACCTCCTGTTCCGTACAGGTTGCAATTTGTCCTGAGGATGAACGGGAAGACGGGGAACCAACGAGAGACTACCTCTTGGTGTCGGGACAGGCACAGGTCACTCTATTTTCCCATCAGGAAGAAGAATTAACCACAGGCTCAGCCTGCCCCCCGGAACCAGAACAGGGCCTGAAGCCATCCTGCGCTTTTGCGGCCAGCTCCCAAAAAAGCGAGTTGTAAAATGGAGGTTCAGGGCACTGCAATTCACAAACCTGCAGAGTTATAAATGATAACTCTCGTCCACAAATATATTGAGGGAAGGCAAAGAAGAGGATTTGAAATCAAGGCAGAATTGCACGAAACAGATTTCAGGAGGTAGATACGAATCGCCTTTAAAGCACATGAAAAGCGGCAAAACGTTGACAATGATGCCCTTGGCCAAAAAGGGCGTATGCGTTTTTTCCTGAATATATTCAGGAAAAAACGCATACGCCCTTTTTGGCCAACCAAGCAACCTGGAAAGGCAAATCAGCGCTACAGAGAAGTCTCGCTTCCCATCGGTCAAAAGGGCCATGCTGAAAAAAGTGTCAAAACCAGAAATGCAGGACAGGCCATGGAGAAATGGGAGCCTTGCTACACTGATGGGCGGGATGTAAATTGCCAACAGCCACTCTGGAGAAGTGTACGGTGTGTCCTGAAACATCTGAAAAACACAGCTTAGAGAGCATAGGGCACTTCCACTCATGGGGGTATAAATTGGGAAAATGAAAAATCAGCAAGACACAAGCACCCCAAAGTTGAGGGCTGCTCTGTTGACAAGGACCTCCACTTCATTCCACCTTCAATATCCCAGGAAAGAGAAAAATGGATAAAGAAGTTGTGGTCCTTATGTACAATGGAATATCACTCAGCCATGAAATCAATGTCATAAGGTTAGTAGCAGCATGATGAGTGGATTTAGGTACGACGATTCTAAGTGAAATAAGTCACACAGAAAAGGACACTTCTCATAAGGTATCACTTATAGAGGGAATGTAAAAACCGTTACACTTGAACTGAATTACAAAACAGAACAGAGTCACACATGCAGAAAACACACTATGGCTGCTTAACGGGAAAGGTGAGGTGGGGTGATACATGAAACAAGGGTATCAAATTAGCTCAGATACCGTTCCATAAACCCGATATGTAATAGACAAGACCTACTCCTTGCTCAGAGAACTGGACTCAACACGCCCTATTCACCGCACAAGAATATATCTGACTAGTAATAATCTTAAAACCTATGTATTGATATCTCTCTGTTAGTGTGTCAAGTGGGTGTAAAGCGGCATAAACACAGCAGTGAAAAGCAGCTAAACCCCATTATGAAAATAAATTACTTTGAAAAACCCATGAAACAACGACAGTGAAAGAGAGAGAAATTCTTACACAATGCGTTCAGGGGCTGTGATGCAACCTGGATTGAACATATCTAGACCCACAGCTGGATGAGACATAAGGGTGGACACTCTTGGGGCTGAGAGGTTTGGTGAGGTTGGGTGAGCAAACGCAGACCCTTTAAAGTAATACGGCGTGGTACCCATCGCATGGGTCCCAAATCTCCAGGTTCAAGGGCATCTTCCTACATCGAAAACATGCATGAGAAACCCAGAAGATGGTACACCGTGTGATGGGGAAAGGTTTCAAAAACGCACCTAATTTCTCATCTCCTTGTGCCCGGGTTCGCCTTTCCAGCCGCTTTACTAGCAATCTCCCTACTTGGAGCATCAGCACCTTTAACCTCCTGTTCCGTACAGGTTGCAATTTGTCCTGAGGATAAACGGGAAGACGTGGAACCAACGAGAGACTAGCTCTTGGTGTTGGGACAGGCACAGGTCACTCTATTTTCCCATCAGAAAGAAGAATTAACCACAGGCTCAGCCTGCCCCCCGGAACCAGAACAGGGCCTGAAGCCATTCTGCGATTTTGCGGCCAGCTCCCATAAAAACGAGTTGTAAAATGGAGGTTCCGGGCACTACAATTCACAAACCTGCAGTTATAAATGATAACTCTCGTCCACAAATATATTGAGGGAAGGCAACGAAGAGGATTTGAAATCAAGGCAGAATTGCAGGAAACATATTTCAGGAAGTAGATTCGAATCGCATTTAAAGCACATGTAAAGCGGCAAAACGTTGACAATGATGCCCTTGGCCAAAAAGGGCGTATGCGTTTTTTCCTGAATATATTCAGGAAAAAACGCATACGCCCTTTTTGGCCAACCAAGCAACCTGGAAAGGCAAATCAGCGCTACAAAGAAGTCTCGCTTCCCATCGGTCAAAAGGGCCATGCTGAAAAAAGTGTCAAAACCAGAAATGCAGGACAGGCCATGGAGAAATGGGAGCCTTGCTACACTGATGGGCGGGATGTAAATTGCCAACAGCCACTCTGGAGAAGTGTCCAGTGAGTCCTGAAACATCTGAAAAACACAGCTTATAGAGCATAGGGCACTTCCACTCATGGGGGTATAAATTGGGAAAATGAAAAATCAGCAAGACACAAGCACCCCAAAGTTTAGGGCTGCTTTCTTGACAAGGACCTCCACTTCATTCCACCTTAAATATCCCAGGAAAGAGAAAAATGGATAAAGAAGTTGTGGTCCTTATGTACAATGGAATATCACTCAGCCATGAAATCAATGTCATAAGGCTAGTAGCAGCATGATGAGTGGATTTAGGTACGACGATTCTAAGTGAAATAAGTCACACAGAAAAGGACACTTCTCATAAGGTATCACTGATAGAGGGAATGTAAAAACCGTTACACTTGAACTGAATTACAAAACAGAACAGAGTCACACATGCAGAAAACACACTATGGCTGCTTAACGGGAAAGGTGAGGTGGGGTGATACATAAAACAAGGGTTTCAAATTAGCTCAGATACCGTTCCATAAACCCAATATGTAATAGACAAGACCTACTCCTTGCTCAGAGAACTGGACTCAACATGCCCTATTCACCGCACAAGAATATATCTGACTAGTAATAATCGTAAAGCCTATGTATTGATATCTCTCTGTTAGTGTGTCAAGTGGGTGTAAAGCGGCATAAACACAGCAGTGAAAAGCAGCTAAATCCCATTATGAAAATAAATTACTTTGAAAAACCCATGAAACAAAGACAGTGAAAGAGAGAGGAATTCTTACACAATGCGTTCAGGGGCTGTGATGCAAACTGGATTGACCATATCTAGACCCACAGCTGGATGAGACATAAGGGTGGACACTCTTGGGGCTGAGAGGTTTGGTGAGGTTGGGTGAGCAAACGCAGACCCTTTAAAGTAATACTGCATGGTACCCATCGCATGGGTCCCAAATCTCCAGGTTCAAGGGCATCTTCCTACATCAAAAACATGCATGAGAAACCCAGAAGATGGTACACCGTGTGATGGGGAAAGGTTTCTAAAACGCACCTCATTTCTCATCTCCTTGTGCCCGGGTTCGCCATTCCAGCCTCTTTACTAGCAAGCTCCCTACTTGGAGCATCAGCACCTTTAATCTCCTGTTCCGTAGAGGTTGCAATTTGTCCTGAGGATAAACGGGAAGACGTGGAACCAACGAGAGACTAGCTCTTGGTGTTGGGACAGGCACAGGTCACTCTATTTTCCCATCAGAAAGAAGAATTAACCACAGGCTCAGCCTGCCCCCCGGAACCAGAACAGGGCCTGAAGCCATTCTGCGATTTTGCGGCCAGCTCCCATAAAAACGAGTTGTAAAATGGAGGTCCAGGGCACTGCAATTCACAAACCTGCAGTTATAAATGATAACTCTCGTCCACAAATATATTGAGGGAAGGCAAAGAAGAGGATTTGAAATCAAGGCAGAATTGCAGGAAACAGATTTCAGGAGGTAGATTCGAATCGCCTTTAAAGCACATGAAAAGCGGCAAAACGTTGACAATGATGCCCTTGGCCAAAAAGGGCGTATGCGTTTTTTCCTGAATATATTCAGGAAAAAACGCATACGCCCTTTTTGGCCAACCAAGCAACCTGGAAAGGCAAATCAGTGCTACAAAGAAGTCTCACTGCCCATCGGTCAAAAGGGCCATGCTGAAAAAAGTGTCAAAACCAGAAATGCAGGACAGGCCATGGAGAAATGGGAGCCTTGCTACACCGATGGGCGGGATGTAAATTGCCAAGAGCCACTCTGGAGAAGTGTCCGGTGAGTCCTGAAACATCTGAAAAACACAGCTTAGAGAGCATAGGGCACTTCCACTCATGGGGGTATAAATTGGGAAAATGAAAAATCAGCAAGACACAAGCACCCCAAAGTTGAGGGCTGCTCTGTTGACCAGGACCTCCACTTCATTCCACCTTCAATATCCCAGGAAAGAGAAAAATGGGTAAAGAAGTTGTGGTCCTTATGTACAATGGAATATCACTCAGCCATGAAATCAATGTCATAAGGCTAGTAGCAGCATGATGAGTGGATTTAGGTACGACGATTCTAAGTGAAATAAGTCACACAGAAAAAGACACGTATCATAAGCTATCACTTATAGAGGGAATGTAAAAACCGCTACACTTGAACTGAATTACAAAGCAGAACAGAGTCACACGTTTAGAAAACACACTATGGCTGGTTAACGGGAAAGGTGAGGTGGGGTGATGCATAAAACAAGGGTTTCAAATTATCTGAGATACCGTTCCATAAACCCAATATGTAATAGACAAGAACTACTCCTTGCTCAGAGAACAGGACTCAACACACCCTATTCACCGCAAAAGAATATATTTGATTAGTAGTAATCTTAAAACCTATGTATTGATATCTCTCTGTTAGTGTGTCAAGTGGGTGTAAAGCGGCATAAACACAGTAGTGAAAAGCAGCTAAACCCCATTATAAAAATAAATTACTTTTAAAAACCCATGATACAAAGACAGTGAAAGAGAGAGAAATTCTTACACAATTCGTTCAGGGGCTGTGATGAAACCTGGATCGACCATATCTAGACCCACAGCTGGGTGAGACATAAGGGTGGACACTCTTGCGGCTGAGAGGTTTGGTGAGGTTGGATGAGCCAACGCAGACCCTTTAAAGTAATACTGCGTGACACCCAACCCATGGGTCCCAAATCTCCAGGTTCAAGGTCATCTTCCTACATGAAAAACATGCATGAGAAACCCAGAAGATGGTACACCGTGTGATGGGGAAAGGTTTCTAAAACGCACCTCATTTATCATCTCCTTGTGCTCGGGTTCGCCATTCCAGCCACTTTCCTAGCAATCTCCCTACTTGGAGCATCAGCACCTTTAACCTCCTGTTCCATACAGGTTGCAATTTGTACTGAGGATGAACGGGAAGAGGGGGAACCAATGAGAGACTAGATCTAGGTGTTGGGACAAGCACAGGTCACTCTATTTTCCCTTCAGAAAGAAGAATTAACCACAGCCTCAGCCTGCCCCCCGGAAGTAGAACAGGGCCTGAAGCAATCCTGCGCTTTTGCGGCCAACTCCCAAAAAAGCGAGTTGAAAAATGGATCTCAGGGGCACTGCAATTCACAAACCTGCAGAGTTATCAATGATAACTCTCGTCCACAAATATATTGAGGGAAGGCAACGAAGAGGATATGAAAGCAAGGCAGAATTGCAGAAACCGACTTAAGGAGGTAGATGCGAATCGCCTTTAAAGCAAATGAAAAGCGGCAAAACGTTGACAATGATACCCTTGGCCAAAAAGGGCGTATGCGTTTTTTCCTGAATATATTCAGGAAAAAACGCATACGCCCTTTTTGGCCAACCAAGCAACCTGGAAAGGCAAATCAGCGCTACAAAGAAGTCTCGCTTCCCATTGGTCAAAAGGGCCATGCTGAAAAAAGTGTCAAAACCAGAAATGCAGGACAGGCCATGGAGAAATGGGAGCCTTGCTACACTGATGGGCGGGATGTAAATTGCCAACAGCCACTCTGGAGAAGTGTACAGTGTGTCCTGAAACATCTAAAAAACACAGCTTAGAGAGCATAGGGCATTTCCACTCATGGGCGTATAAATTGGGAAAACTAAAAATCAGCAAGACACAGGCACACCAAAGTTTAGGGCTGCTCTGTTGACAAGAACCTTCTCTTCATTACACCTTAAATATCCCAGGAAATAGGAAAATGGATAACGATGTTGTGGTCCTTATGTACAATGGAATATCACTCAGCCATGAAATCAATGTCATAAGGCTATTAGCAGCATGATGAGTGGATTTATGTTCGACGATTCTAAGTGAAATAAGTCACACAGAAAAAGACACTTATCATAAGCTATCACTTATAGAGGGAATGTAAAAACCACTACAGTTGAACTGAATTACAAAGCAGAACAGAGTCACACGTTTAGAAAACACACTATGGCTGCTTAACGGGAAAGGTGAGGTGGGGTGATGCATAAAACAAGGGTTTCATATTAGCTCAAATACCGATCCATAAACCCAATATGTAATAGACAAGACCTACTCCTTGCTCAGTGAAGTGGATGCAACACCCCCTATTCAACGAACAAGAATATATCTGACTAGTAAAAATCTTAAAACCTATGTATTGATTTCTCTCTGTAAGTGAATCAAGTGGGTGTAAAGGGGCATAAACACAGCAGTGAAAATCAGGTAAACCCCATTATAAAAATAAATTACTTTAAAATCCCAAAAAACAAAGACAGTGATAGAGGGAGAAATTTTTACATAATTCGTTCCGGGGCTGTGATGCAACCTGGTGTGACCATATCTAGACCCACAGCTGGATGAGAAATAAAGCTGGACACTCTTGGGGCTGAAGGTCTCTTTCCCTATTTACCAGATTGGGAACGTAGAAAGGCTGCCACCCTCTGGCCGTTACCTGCAAAAGCAACTTTAAAACCTGTGCTAATGGTCACTTCATATGAACAAGTACTTCAGGGCTGTAAATGAAACGTGCCCTCAAAATGTCTTGAGGGAGGTAATGGCCAAAAATTTTCAAAATGTGACACTTACTTTAAGAAAACACTTTGAAGAACTAAGCTGTAATCACAGTTTGATAAATAAAAAGGGCATGCTTTAAAGCTCAATTTCAACAGATTATGGGACACATGCAAATTCAACCACAGATAGGTATCAGCTCGCACCTGTTAGAATAACCATCAGCAAGAAAACTACAAACAATAAATATTGAAGGTGTTTTGGAGAAATGCATACCCTCAATTTTAAGTGGGACGTAACCTGGAAAGAGCCACTAATGAGAACTGAATGGTGGTGCCTTTAAAACATACACACTGAGCTACCATATGATACAGCAAGCCCACTCCTTGGCCTATAACATAAGAAGATATAACTGGAAAGACACAGGCAAGCAAATGTGCATTGCAGCAGTATTACAATAGCCAAGACATGGAGGCAACCAGAAAGTCCATCAAGAGGTGCGTGGCCAAAGAAGAACTGGTACACGTACAGATGGAATATTAGCCAGGGAAAAAAATGAAACAATGCCATTTGCAGCACCATGTATGATTCTTGAGGTAATCAGGCAAATTGTACTAAGTCAGAAAGCAAAAGACACATATCCTATAATATCACTTATAGGTCTTAGCTAAAAATTGATACCAATGAAGATATTTCCACAGAGAAATGCAATCACAGATTCATTAAACAAACTTATGGTTCACCAAATGGAAAGGTGTGAGGATTGGATACATTAGGATATTGGGGTTAAGATAGATATAGAAACACATGTGAAATATGTAATCACCAAAGACCTACGTAATACCAAGACAAGACTACTCAACATCGTGTCATAACCTACATGGGAAAATGATCCAAAGAAGAATAGATATATGTATATGTTTAAAAGAACCACATCTTTCACACCTAGAAGAAACAAAACATTTTAATTAAATTTGCTCTGACAAAAAATAAAAATTAAATTAAAAAAAGAACAAGAAGTAATGAGACATAAACTTAAGGGGCTATTTGCTGGCACATTGCATTCTAATTTACAACCAGAACATGACTTCCATTAAGGCTCTGTCATCACTAATAAAGCAGCTTTATAAGCAATGTTGAAGGTAGCTTAAAAGAAGTCTCACTAATTATTGATAGTAACAAGGAAACAAAGAAAAGTAAAAATCTCACTGCAAAAAGTATACATAGGGTAAGGATAGTAGATCAAACACTTATTAAACTTCTGTAAAGAATAAAAGACAACAGTAGTATGTTTTTTTAAAAAGAGAGGGCCCAAATAAATCTGAAATGAAAGAGATGATGTTACAACGGACACCACAGAAATACAAAGTATCCTAAGATACACACAGGGTAACTCAGGGCTCAGACTGGACAGAGCCCACTCTCCAGTCCCCTGTACATGACTTACAGGAGCCTCAGGAACTGAGGAGGGGGTCCCTGAGGAGAGGCTCAAGATAGAATATGGTAGACATTAACATGACTGCATTCATCTTAAACATGCCTGAACTACATTCACACGAGATGATTTTGTCCTGTATGTACATCGGCACCTCTAGTTGGAACTGCAGATCTTTGGCTTCAACACCTCTACTGACAATGTTAGCGTCACCTGCTGTGGACCGTCTCCTATAGGATTTCTAGAATCACAAAACATCGAAGCTTCACAGGACCCAGAGTCTGTGCAACTCCACACAGAGTCTCAGAGTCTCAACTCCACTCAGATACTCCACTCTTGGAGGGCACACACAAAGTAGTGTGCACATCAGGACCCAGGGGAAGGAGCAGTGACCCTGTAGGAGAATGACCAGAACTACCTGCTACTTTTAGAGGGTCTCCTGCAGAGGCAGGTGGTGGCTGTGGCTGTGGCTCACCGTGAGGACAACGACACTGGCAGCAGAAGTTCTGGGAAATACTCCTCGGTGTGAGCCCTCCCAGAGTCCGCCATTAGCCCCACCAAGAGCAAGGTAGGCTCCAGGGCTGGGTCGCCTCAGGCCAAACAACCAACAGGGAGGGAACCCAGCCCCATGCATCAGCAGACAAGCGGATTAAACTTTTTATTAAAGTTTTATTTAATCCGTAGACAAGCGGATTAAAGCTCTGCCCACCAAAGCAACACCCAGCTCTACCCACCACCAGTCCTTCCCATCAGGAAGCTTGCACAAGCCTCTAAGATAGACTCATCCACCGGAGAGCAGACAGCAGAAGCAAGAAGAACTACAATTCTGCAGCCTGTGGAAGGAAAACCACATTCACAGAAAGATAGACAAAATGAAAAGGCAGAGGACTTTATACCAGATCAAGGAACAAGATAAAACCCCAGAAAAAAAAACAAAATGAGGTGGAGATAGGGAACCTTCCAGAAAAAAAATTCAGAATAATGATAGTGAAGTTGAGCCAAGACCTTGGAAAAAGAAAGGAGGCAAAGATCGAGAAGATGCAAGAAATGTTTAACAAAGACCTAGAAGAATTAAGGAACAAACACCTAGAAGAATTAAAGAACAAACAAACAGAGGTGAACAATGGAATAACTGAAATGAAAAATACACTAGAAGGAATCAGTAGCAGAATAACTGTGGCAGAAGAACGGATAAGTGACCTGGAAGACAGAAAGGTGGAAATCACTGCCATGGAACAGAATAAAGAAAAAGAATGAAAATAAACGAAGACACCCCAAGAGTCCTCTGGGACAACATTAAACGCAACAACATTCGCATTATAGGGGTCCCAGAAGGAGAAGAGAGAGAGAAAGGACCCGAGAATATATTTAAAGAGATAATGGTCAAAAACTTCCCTAGCATGGGAAAAGAAATAGCCACCCAAGTCCAGAAGCACAGAGTGTCCCAGGCAGGATAAACCAAAGGAGAAAAATGACAAGACACATAGTAATCAAATTGACAAAAATTAACGACAAAGAAAAATGATTGAAAGCAGCAAGGGAAAAATGACAAATAACATACAAGGGAACTCCCATAAGGATAACAACTGATTTCTCAGCAGAAAATCTACAAGCCAGAAGGAAGTGGCATGATAAATTTAAAGTGATGAAAGGGAAGAACCTACAACCAAGAGTACTCCACCCTGCAAAGAGCTCATTCAGATTTGATGGAGAAATCAAAAGCCTTACAGACAAGCAAAAGCTAAGAGAATTCAGCACCATGAAACCAGCTCTACACCAAATGCTAAAGGAACTTCTCTAAGTGGGAAACACAAGAGAAGAAAAGGACCCACCAAGACAAACCCATAACAATTAAGAAAATAGTAGTAGGAACATACATATCGATAATTACCTTAAACGTGAATGCACTACATGTTCCAACCAAAAGACACAGGCTCGCTGAATGGATACAAAAACAAGACCCATATATATGCTGTCTACAAGAGATCCATTTCAGACCTAGGGACACATACAGACTCAAAGTGAGGCGATGGAAAAATATATTCTATGCAAATGAAAATCAAAAGAAAGCTGGAGTAGCAATACTCATATCAGATAAAATAGACTTTAAAATAAAGAATGTTACAAGAGACGAGGAAAGGCACTACATAATGGTCAGGGGATCAATCCAAGAAGAAGATATAACAATTATAAATATATATGTACCCAAAATAGGAGCAGCTCAATGTATAAGGCAACTGCTAACAGCTATAAAAGAGGAAATCGACAGTAACACAATAATAGCGGGGGACTTTAACAGCTCACTTACACCAGTGGAGATCAGCCAGACAGACAATTAATAAGGAAACACAAGCTTTAAATGACACAATAGACCAGATAGAGTTAATTGATATTTATAGGACATTCCATCCAAAAACAGCAGATTACACGTTCTTCTCAACTGCACACGGAACATTCTCCAGGATAGATCACATCTTGGGTCACAGATAAAGCCTCAGTAAATTTAAGAAAACTGAAATCATATCAAGCAGCTGTTCCGACCACAATGCTATGAGATTAGAAATCAATTACACGGAAAAAACCGTAAAAAACACAAACACATGGAGGCTAAACAATACGTTACTAAATAACCAAGAGATCACTGAAGAAATCAAAGAGGAAATCAAAAACTACCTAGAGACAAATGACAACAAAAACACGATGATCCAAAACCTATGGGATGCAGCAAAAGGAGTTCTAAGAGGGAAGTTTATAGCAATACAAGCCTACCTCAAGAAACAAGAAAAATCTCAAATAAACAATCTAACCTTACACCTAGAGGAACTAGAGAAAGAAGAACAAAACCCAAAGTTAGTAGAAGGAAAGAAATCATAAAGATCAGAGCAGAAATAAATGAAATAGAAACAAAGAAAACGAAAGCAAAGATCAATAAAACTAAAAGCTGGTTCTTTGAGAAGATAAGCAAAAATGATCAACCTTTAGCCGGACTCCAGAAAAAGAGGGAGAGGACGCAAATCAACAAAATTAGAAGTGAAAAAGCAGAAGTTATAACAGACACCACAGGAATACAAAGCATCCTAAGAGACTACTACAAGCAACTCTAGGCCAATAAAATGGACAATCTGGAAGAAATGGACAAATTCTTAGAAAGGGATAACCTTCTAAGACTGAACCAGGAAGAAATAGAAAATATGAACAAACCTATCACAAGCAATGAAATTGAAACTGTGATTAAAAATCTTCCAACAAACAAAAGTCCAGAACCAGATGGCATCACAGGTGAATTCTAATTCTATCAAACATTTAGAGCAGAGCTAACACCCAACCTTCTCAAATTCTTCAAAACAATTGCAGCGGAAGGAACACTCCCAAACTCATTCTATGAGACCACCATCACCCTGATACCAAAATCAGACAGAGATACTACAAGGAAAGAAAATTATAGACCAATATCACTGATGAATATAGATGTAAAAATCCTCAACAAAATACTAGCAAACAGAATCGAACAACACATGAAAAGGATCATACACCATGATCAAGTGGGGTTTATCCCAGGGATGCGAGGATTCTTCAATATACACAAATCAATGTGATACACCATATTAACAAATTGTAGAATAAAAGCATATGATCATCTCAATAGATGAAGGAAAAGATTTTGAGAAAATTCAACACTCATTTACGATAAAAACTCTGCAGAGTGTGGGCATAGAGGGAAACTACCTCAACATAATAAAGGCCATATATGACAAACCCACAGAAAACAACATTCTCAATGGTGAAAAACTGAAAGCGTTTCCTCTAAGATCAGGAACAAGACGAGGATGTCCACTCTCACCACTGCTATTCAACATAGTTTTGGAAGTCCTAGCCATGGCAATCAGAGAAGAAAAAGAAATAAAAGGAATACAAAAAGGAAAAGAAGAAGTAAAATTGTCACTGTTTGCAGATGACATGATATCATAGATAGAGAATCCTAAAGATGCCACCAGAAAACCACTGGAGCTAATCAATGAATTTGGTAAAGTTGCAGGATACAAAATTAATGCACAGAAATTGCTTGCATTCCTATACACTAACAATGAAAGATCAGAAAGAGAAATTAAGGAAACAATCCCATTACCACTGCAACAAAAAGAATAAAATACCTAGGAATAAACCTACCTAAGGAAGTAAAAGACCTGTACTCAGAAAACTATAAGCCACTGATGAAAGAAATCAAAGATGATATAAACAGATGGAGACATATACCATGTTCTCGGATTAGAAGAATCAATATTGTGAAAATGACTATACTACCCAAAGCAATCTACAGATTCAATGCAATCCCGATCAAAATACCTTTGGCATTTTCTACAGAACAAGAAAAAAAAAATCTTAAAATTTGTAGGGAGACACAAAAGACCCTGGATAGCCAAAGCAGTCTTGAGGGGGGAAAAAAAAGAGCTGGAGGAATCAGACTTCCAGACTTCAGACTATATTGCAAAGCTACAGTAATCAAGATAATATGGTACTGACACAAGAACAGAAATATAGGTCAATAGAGCAGGATAGAAAGCACAGAGATAAACCCACGTACCTATGGTTCACTAATCTATGACAAAGGAGGCAAGGGTATACAATGGAGAAAAGACAGTGTCTTCAGCAAGTGGTGCTGGGAAAACTGGACAGTTACATGTAAAAGAATGAAATTAGTACACACCCTAACACCATACACAAAAATAAACTCAAAATGGATTAGAGACCTAAATATAAGACCAGCCACTATAAAACTCTTAGAGGAAAACATAAGCAGAACAGTCTATGACATAAATCACAGCAAGATCCTTTTTGACCCACCTCCTAGAGAAATGGAAATAAAAACAAAAATAAAAAAATGGGACCGAATGAAACATAAATTCTTTTGCACAGCAAAGGAAAACATAAGCAAGATGAAAAGACAACCATCAGAATGGGAGAAAATATTTTCAAATGAAGCAAATGGCAAAGGATTAATCTCCAAAAAGCAGCTCATGTAGCTCAATATCACAAAACCAAACAATCCAATCCAAAAATGGGCAGAAGACCTAAATAGACATTTCTCCAAAGAAGATATACAGGTTGCCAACAAACACATGAAAGGATGCTGAACATCACTAATCATTAGAGAAATGCAAATCAAAACTACAGTGAGGTATCACCTCACACCAGTCAGAATGGCCATCATCAAAAAATCTACCAACAATAAATGCTGGAGAGGCATTTATTGGAGCAAAGGGAACCCTCTTGCACTGTTGGTGGGAATGTAAATTGATATAGCCACTAGGGAGAACGGTATGGGGGTTCCTTAAAAACTAAAAATAGAACTACCATACAACCCAGCAAACCCACTCCTGGACATTTACCCTGAGAAAACCATAATTCAAAAAGAGTCATGTACCACAATGTTCACTGTAGCTCTATTTACAATAGCCAGGACATGGAAGCAACCTAAGTGTCCATCAACAGATAAATGGATAAGGAAGATGTGGCACAAATATACAATGGAACATTATTCAGCCATAAAAAGAAACGAAATTGAGTTACTTTTAGTGAGGTGGATGGATCTAGAGTCTGTCCTACAGAGTGAAGTAAGTCAGAAAGAGAAAAACAAATACCGTATGCTAACACATATATATGGAATCTTAAAAAAAAAAGTTTATGAAGAACCTAGGGGCAGGAAAGGATTAAGGACACAGACGTAGAGAAAGGACTTGAGGACATGGGGAGAGGGAAGGGTAAGCTGGGACAAAGTGAGAGAGTGGTATGGACATATATACACTACCAAATGTAAAATTGATAGCTACTGGGAAGCAGCCACATAGCACAGGGAGATCAGCGCTGTGCTTTGTGACCACCTAAAAGGGTGGGATAAGGGAGTGAGAGGGAGTTGCAAGAGGGAGGGGATATGGTGTTATATGTATACGCACAGCTGATTCACTTTTTTATACAGCAGAAACTAACACACAATTGTAAAGCAATTATACTCCAATAAAGATGTAAAAGAAAAAAAAAAAGCCCAGAGATAAACCTACACACCTATGGCCCACTAATCTATGACAAAGGAGGCAAGGGTATACAAAGGAGAAAAGACAGTCTCTTCAATAAGTGGTGCTGGGAAAAATGGACAGCTACATGTAAAAGAATGAAATTAGAACACTCCCTAACACCATACACAAAAAATAAACTCAAAATGGATTAGAGACCGAAATGTAAGACCGGACACTATAAAACTCTTAGAGGAAAACATAGGAAGAATACTCTTTGACATAAATCACAGCAAGATCTTTTTTGATCCACCTCCTAGAGTAATGGAATAAAAAAAAATAAACATATGGGAGCAAATGAAACCTAAAAGCTTTTGCAAAGCAAAGGAAACTACAAACAAGACGAAAAGACAACCCTCACAATGGGAGAAAATATTTGCAAACGAATCAATGGACAAAGGATTAATCTCCAATGTATATAAACAGCTCATGCAGCTCAACAGTAAAAAAACAAACAACCCAATCCAAAAATGGGCAGATGACGTAAATAGACATTTGTCCCAAGAAGACATACAGATGACCAAGAAGCACATGAAAAGCTGCTCAACATCACTAATTATTAGAGAAATATAAACCAAAACTACAATGAGGTATCGCCTCACACGAGTTAGAATGGGCATCATCAGAAAATCTACAAGCAACAAATGCTGGAGAGGGTGTGGAGAAAAGGGAACCCTCTTACACTATTTGTGGGAATGTAAATTGATACAGTCACGATGGAGAACAGTATGGAGGTTCCTTAAGAAACTAAAAATAGAATTACCATATGACCCAGCAATCCCACTACTGGCCATATACCCAGAGAAAACCATAATTCAAAAAGACATATTCACCACAATATTCATTGCAGCACTATTTACAATAGCCAGGTCATGGAAGCAACCTAAATGCCCATAGACAGACGAACAGAAAAGATGTGCTACATATATAAAATGGAATATTACTCAGCCATAAAAAGGAATGAAATTGGGTCATTTGTAGAGACGTGGATAGATCTAGAGACTGTCATACAGAGTGAAGTAAGTCAGAAAGAGAAAAACAAATATCGTATATTAACGCATACATGTGGAACCTAGAAAAATGGTAAAGATGAACCGGTTTGCAAGGCAGAAATAGAGACACAGATGTAGAGAACAAATGTATGGACACCAAGGGGGGAAAGTGGCAGGGTGGTGGTGGTGGGATGAATTGCGAGCCTGGGATTGACATATATACACTTATATGTATAAAATAGGTTACCAATAAGAGCCTGCTGTATAAAAAAATGAATAAAATAAATTCAAAAATTAAAAAATAAGTAATACTTAAAAAAATAAAACAGAAAAAAAGTTCTGTCCTTCCCATAGACGTATTTATATGAATGAATTATTTCCATGCTTATATCCATAAATACAAAAAGAGGAATAAAACTTACCTTGAACCAAAAAAGAAAAAAAAAAAAAAAAAAACAGAACCCACTGGTCATACAGAGGAAAACCCTATCAGGGCACTTGCTCCAGGGGTAAACAATTCTGAAGTTGGTCACAGGTGGGGAATCATCTCCCATGCAGCCAGCAGCCCCCACACGAGGAGCGTCCTCATTGCAAAGCTGGGGGACCGTGAGGAGGCGTCTCTGAGTAAACGTGAGCTGAGCCCCAGGCCAGCTGCTGCTGAACTTTTCCCACCCTTCCCAGGTAAAACACCTGAATGTGTGCAAAGACTTTAAAAACTAGAGGAAGGGGCTTGGAGTCACACCAGCGACAGCACGCAGGCCGACTTGGTGCCTGCAGGCCAGCCAGGATGGTCCTGGCCCCGGGCGCTCGTCTGGAAGCTTTCCATTTCCCTGCCTGAGGTACCCCTCCTGTCCCGGCCCCCACTGCTTTTTTCCTTCCTCACCTCTGCCCGGGGAGAAATTCCAGCAGCAAGTATGGGTGACACATCCTCTTCTTTAGCAGGTGGCAGCCCGGCAACTCCTGCAGAAAGTCCAGCAGAGCCCCAGTCACACTGGGCCACTCATAGAGCCGTGGGCCCTACTCCCTCCCACCAGCCCAACCCCGAGACTGCTGACGGGGCAGAGAATATGGCGTCAGGCACAGCTGCAGAGGCTTTTGCTGCCTGGAGGGGTGTTTATATTGACCTCAACCCAGGCACACCTGGGAAGGGCTGGCCGGCCGGGTCAGGCTGCCCAGGTCAGCCAATCCTCGCCCCTCAGGGGCTCAGAGTTGCAGAAAATGGGCCTTGCTGCACCGGCCAGATCCAAGGAACAGGTGTAGGGTCCCGAGAGTCAGGATAGATAAGGGGCGGCAGCCCTGGCTTGTTTTCGAATCATTTTATCTGGTCCATGAGTGGGAGACAACTTCAAGAAGACCCTCTGCTAATGAGAGGAACCCAGGAGTCAGGGAGAGGAGGGGTGGTGGGTGGAGACAGAGGCCTGGTGCCCCGGCTGCAGTGGAAGCCCCTGGAAGACCAGGCAGAGGGAGGCCGCACAGAGTGAAGCCTAGGGTCACAGACCTGTTGGAGCTGCTGTTTGTTAGTTCAAGCTCTGCTCTGAGGTGCTCTGTGTCAGCTCTGAGTGACAGGGGTGCTGGGGGTGCTCTGCAATGAGGGCTATGTGCACGGTTCCTGTGTGCCCAGCCCTGCCGGGGTACCTGTCCACGGGAGCTCCATATCCAGGGAGGGGCCTGCCCACGAGAGCCCCGTGGGCTGCTGCGTACCTGCCCAGGTGAGCTCCATATCCTGGGAGGGGCCTGACCACAAGAGCCCCGTGGGCTGCTGGGGACCTGCTAGAGGACGCCAGGACAGTCAGTGAAGCCACAGAGGATATACATCTAGTAGTTCCTAATTCCTACACCCTGCTGGTCATTCTACCATCCACCAGGACATGGCATTCTGTATTAGACTTCAATGATGCCTTCTTCTGTATTCCATTAGTCCCAGAGTCACAAGAAATTTTGGCTGTGAGTGGCAGGACTCAACCTACAACAAAAACAATACTGCTGGGCCGTCCTGCCCCAGGGGTTCAAAAATTCCCACACCATCTTTGGGGAAACGTTAGCTAAAGACCTAAAAGATCTACCTCTGGAGAAGGGAACCCTCCTTCAATATGCAGATGACATTCTGATCACCAGCCCGACTAAGGAGGCCTCTGAACTACCTAGCCAATAAAAGATAGAAGGTGTCCAAGGAAAAGGCTCAAATATCACAAACTAAGGTGGCCTTCCTGGGCTTCATTCGCACAGAAGGTCGGAGAAGCCCACCCCAGGAAAGGGAAGAAGCCATTTGCAGCCTCACCTTTCCTGAAACTAGAAGACAGCTTAGGGGTTCCTGGGGAGACCGGGGTTTGCTGCATCTGGATCCCTAACTACAGTCTAATAGCTGGGCCTCTATATGAAACACTGAAAGGAAAAGATGATGATCCTTTTGAATAGAATCCAGAAGCGGCCTTTCAAGAATGGAAAGAGCAGTCAATTCAGACCCTGGCCCTGGACCTCCCTAAGTTAGCTAAACCCTTTGACCTTTACATTCCTGGTCCAAGGCGAATCGCCCTTGGAGTATTAGTGCAAAAACTGGGACCACTTGAAATGGAACAATGCAAGAATGCCCTCCAGGCATTGGCCAGCCACCCCATCCGACCAGGATACTGGGGGTATCTAAAAACCTGGAAATCAGCAGCCCGCAAGGCCAGCTCCCTCCTAAGGGAAAAGGACGCCACTTGGTGATCCTAACCACCCACCATGCCCTGAAGTTGCAGGGATTGCTCCGTGGGCACAATGACCTCGAGTGAGGAGGCCCTCCAACACCAACCTCCAGAGAGACAACCTGGGGCAATGGGCCCCCATGACGACTTGTGTGACCATCACTTGACCTGGAGCTTCTCTCAGAAAACAACAAGAGTGTGCCCCAAAAGAGCAGACTATTGCTTACAGGACTTACTGCACCCAGAGCGGAGCTAATAAACTTGGCAGGGGAACCGTAAATAACGCTGCCACCATAGAAAAGCCTACAGACACCGCAGTGACGGCGGCCAATGAGACCGGCTGTACTCCTGGCTACTTCAAAAGGCCGTTGACTGAGTGGCCGTCATGGTCCTGGATCACCACCGGCCCTGGACTGTCTGGGAGTTGAGCAAGCAGGGCTCTGACACCTGGTGCTGTTTGTACGTTAATTCAGTGGCCTAACTGAAGAAAGCACAGACTACTGGTCAGAGCATCTAGGCTGGCAGAAACCATCAGCCTAAGGGGGCCGAACCAATGTGGAGCAGGGTAAAACCGCCCACCCCCCCAGCGTCTCTGCACATCTCTTTCCTGGAACCTTAAAGGTCATTAGAATCTATAAAACTTCCAATGCTGGTGCTCAGGCAGACGAGCAGTGAGGGAGGAGGCCTGCGGACAATCAACCTCACCTGGACGCTGCTGGGGAGAAGTCCTGCCCCTCCCCCCGGGTATGAGGACACCCAACTCAGCATGAAGCATTTACAGAAGACGTGTCTGCACCCTCAGCGCCCCAAGAATGAGGAATGGGACAAAAGGCAGAGGAGGGCTTTGTCACTGGCAAAGCCCATTAAAAATTCCTGGGAGATAAAAATAGAATCTGGGCAATAAAATAAAGTCTAACCATTTTTTCCTTTGTGCTTTGTCTAATTTCACTTGCTCCTAGGTTTCCACATGCAGAGGTCCCACACCCGACACTTCAGACCCGATTTCCTCGTGCAAAATGGCTGGGCCGACACCTCAGCTCGTGGGGCCCCGTGCAGACTCTGCGACATAGAGCCTGAGCTCCAGCCAACCTGGCCCTCGAGAGCTCCGCCCCCTCCCTCCCGCTGATGCTGACAGGATCCCTACACAGCAGCCCGGCCCACAACCCGCAGGGGAGCACACACTCTCACCTCCCATTCTCTGATCAAAATATAAAGTTTTCCTTTGCTTCTGAACCAAAGTCAGTCTCGATCTGTTGGCTCCAATGACACTGGGCAGGGAGACCCTTGTTGGGGCCCACTCTGCAGGATCAGTAACAGAATTTGAGAACATTGTAACTTCAATGAACAGATGTGTGAGCCAAACTGTAATTAACATAGAGCAGTGTATAAGGCTCGTGTAAAATAAGATGTTTCTAACACTTCCATTTGATATTTCCATCACTTTATTATAAGCAAGTTCAGTGGAGGGGTTTGTCTTATTTGTCAGGTCAACAGTAGAGAAATGCAGTGATTTCTTTCCAAGGATGTACATCTAATAATCTTGGTTGAAGTTTCAACCTTGTTTGGAATGATTTTCCATTGAAAATGATACCTCTCTTTCAGCTCCTAGATTTCTGAGAAGTATAAAATCTTATATTTTTTATTACCAAAGGGGAAAGGTGGGAGGAGGGATAAATTAACAGTTTCAGATTAACATATACACACTGCTATGTATAAAATATATCATCAACAAGGAACTACTGTATAGCACAGGGAACTATACTCAATATTTTGTAATGACCCCTGAGGGGAAATAATCTGAAAAACAATAGATATCTATATCGACATCATCTATCAACTACAGATAAAATGGAAACTAAAGGAGGCCGATGGTGAGCGTTTCTGAACCTGAAGACTTCAATCATCTAAAGTTCGGACTCTGCCCACGGCCCAAGTCCCTTAATGAACACACATGTACCAGTAGCTTAAAAATTCCCCAGATTGGAGTTCGGGGAGACACTGATTTGGAAAAATCCCTTGTGTTCTCCTTACATACACGGGACCTTTCCTACAGCTAAAACATGCCTGTGACACCCAGAAGATGGAACACGGTTGGATCAGGAAGATTTTGGAAAAGGCACCAAAACTCCTAATTTCCTGGTTGTTGGGTTCACCTCTCCAGCCTTTTTCCTTAAAATCTCCCCACTTGAGGATGTCAGCACCTTCAACATCCAGTTGCACAGAAATTGGAATTTGTCCAAAGGAAGAAGGGGAAGGAGGAGAAACAAGGAGAGCCAAGCCCTAGATGTTCGGAGAGGCACATGTCACTCTACTTTCCAGTCAGGAAGAAGAATTAAGCAAAGGCTTAGCCTGCCACCGGGAACCAGAGTAGGGCCAGAAGCAAATGAGAGTTTCTGTGGAAAGCTCCCAAAAAAGCGAGTTGAAAAATGGAGCTCAGGGGCACTGCAATTCACAAATCTGCAGAGTTATAAATGATAACTATCGTCCACAAATATATTGAGGGAAGGCAACGAAGAGGATTTGAAATCAAGGCAGAATTGCAGGAAACAGATTTCAGGAGTTAGATTCGAATCACCCCTAAAGCACATGAAAAGCGGCAAAACGTCGACAATGATGCACTTGGCCAAAAAGAGCATATGCGTTTTTTTCTGAATGAATTCAGGAAAAAACCCATAGGCCCTTTGTGGCCAACCAAGCAAGCCGGAAATGCAATTCAGCACTACAAAGAAGTCTGACTTCCCATCGGTCAAAATGCCCTTGCTAAAAAAGTGTAAAAACAAGAAATGCAGGAGAGGCCAGGGAGGAAAGGGAGCCTTGTTACACTGATGGGTGGGGTATAAATTGCCAATGATGACTCTGGAGAAGGGTATGGTGTTTCCTAAAACATCTAAAAAACACAGCTAGACAGAAAGGGGCACATCCACTCATGGGCGTATAAATTGGGAAAACTAAAAATCAGCAAGACACAGGCACCCCAAACATTAGGGCTGCTCTGTAGACAAAAACCTCCACTTAATTCCACCTTAAATATCCAAGGAAAGAGAAAAATGGATAAAGAAGTTGTGGTCCATATGTACAATTGTATATCACTCAGGCGTGAGATAAATATTATAAGGCTGGTAGCAGCATGATGAGTGGATTTAGGTAGGACTATTCTAAGTGAAATAAGTCACACAGAAAAAGACACTCATCATAAGATATCACTAACAGAGGGAATGTAAAAACTGCTACACTTGAACGGAATTACAAAACAGAACAGATTCACACATTAAGAAAACAAACTATGGTTGCTTAACGGGAAATGTGAGGTGGGGTGATGCATAAAACAAGGGTATCAAATTAGCTCAGATACCGTTCCATAAACCCAATATGTAGTAGACAAGACCTACTCCTTGCTCAGAGAACTGGACTCAACACGCCCTATTCACCGCACAAGAATATACCTTACTAGTAATAATCTTAAAACCTATGTATTGATATCTCTCTGTTAGTGTGTCAAGTGGGTGTAAAGCGGCATAAACACAGCAGTGAAAAGCAGCTAAACCCCATTATGAAAATAAATTACTTTGAAAAACCCATGAAACAACAACAGTGAAAGAGATAGAAATTCTTACACAATGAGTTCAGGGGCTGTGATGCAACCTGGATTGACCATATCTAGACCCACAGCTGGATGAGACATAAGGGTGGACACTCTTGGGGCTGAGAGGTTTGGTGAGGTTGGGTGAGCAAACGCAGACCCTTTAAAGTAATACTGCATGGTACCCATCGCATGGGTCCCAAATCTCCAGGTTCAAGGGCATCTTCCTACATCGAAAACATGCATGAGAAACCCAGAAGATGGTACACCGTGTGATAGGGAAAGGTTTCTAAAACGCACCTCATTTCTCATCTCCTTGTGCCCGGGTTCGCCATTCCAGCCGCTTTACTAGCAATCTCCCTACTTGGAGCATCAGCACCTTTAACCTCCTGTTCCGTACAGGTTGCAATTTGTCCTGAGGATGAACGGGAAGACGGGGAACCAACGAGAGACAAGCTCTTGGTGTCGGGACAGGCATAGGTCACTCTATTTTCCCATCAGGAAGAAGAATTAACCACAGGCTCAGCCTGCCCCCCGGAACCAGAACAGGGCCTGAAGCCATCCTGCGCTTTTGCGGCCAGCTCCCAAAAAAGCGAGTTGTAAAATGGAGGTTCAGGGCACTGCAATTCACAAACCTGCAGAGTTATAAATGATAACTCTCGTCCACCAATATATTGAGGGAAGGCAAAGAAGAGGATTTGAAATCAAGGCAGAATTGCACGAAACAGATTTCAGGAGGTAGATACGAATCGCCTTTAAAGCACATGAAAAGCGGCAAAACGTTGACAATGATGCCCTTGGCCTAAAAGGTCGTATGCGTTTTTTCCTGAATATATTCAGGAAAAAACGCATACGCCCTTTTTGGCCAACCAAGCAACCTGGAAAGGCAAATCAGCGCTACAGAGAAGTCTCGCTTCCCATCGGTCAAAAGGGCCATGCTGAAAAAAGTGTCAAAACCAGAAATGCAGGACAGGCCATGGAGAAATGGGAGCCTTGCTACACTGATGGGCGGGATGTAAATTGCCAACAGCCACTCTGGAGAAGTGTACGGTGTGTCCTGAAACATCTGAAAAACACAGCTTAGAGAGCATAGGGCACTTCCACTCATGGGGGTATAAATTGGGAAAATGAAAAATCAGCAAGACACAAGCACCCCAAAGTTGAGGGCTGCTCTGTTGACCAGGACCTCCACTTCATTCCACCTTAAATATCCCAGGAAAGAGAAAAATGGATAAAGAAGTTGTGGTCCTTATGTACAATGGAATATCACTCAGCCATGAAATCAATGTCATAAGGTTAGTAGCAGCATGATGAGTGGATTTAGGTACGACGATTCTAAGTGAAATAAGTCACACAGAAAAGGACACTTCTCATAAGGTATCACTGATAGAGGGAATGTAAAAACCGTTACACTTGAACTGAATTACAAAACAGAACAGAGTCACACATGCAGAAAACAGACTATGGCTGCTTAACGGGAAAGGTGACGTGGGGTGATACATGAAACAAGGGTATCAAATTAGCTCAGATACCGTTCCATAAACCCAATATGTAGTAGACAAGACCTACTCCTTGCTCAGAGAACTGGACTCAACACGCCCTATTCACCGCACAAGAATATATCTGACTAGTAATAATCTTAAAACCTATGTATTGATATCTCTCTGTTAGTGTGTCAAGTGGGTGTAAAGCGGCATAAACACAGCCGTGAAAAGCAGCTAAACCCCATTATGAAAATAAATTACTTTGAAAAACCCATGAAACAACGAGAGTGAAAGAGATAGAAATTCTTACACAATGAGTTCAGGGGCTGTGATGCAACCTGGATTGACCATATCTAGACCTACAGCTGGATGAGACATAAGGGTGGACACTCTTGGGGCTGAGAGGTTTGGTGAGGTTGGGTGAGCAAACGCAGACCCTTTAAAGGAATACTGCGTGGTACCCATCGCATGGGTCCCAAATCTCCAGGTTCAAGGGCATCTTCCTACATCGAAAACATGCATGAGAAACCCAGAAGATGGTACACCGTGTGATAGGGAAAGGTTTCTAAAACGCACCTCATTTCTCATCTCCTTGTGCCCGGGTTCGCCATTCCAGCCGCTTTACTAGCAATCTCCCTACTTGGAGCATCAGCACCTTTAACCTCCTGTTCCGTACAGGTTGCAATTTGTCCTGAGGATGAACGGGAAGACGGGGAACCAACGAGAGACAAGCTCTTGGTGTCGGGACAGGCACAGGTCACTCTATTTTCCCATCAGGAAGAAGAATTAACCACAGGCTCAGCCTGCCGCCCAGAACAAGAATAGTGCCTGAGGCCATCCTGTGCTTTTGCGGACAGCTCCCAAAAAAGCGAGTTGAAAAATGGAGCTCAGGGGCATTGCAATTCACAAACCAGCAGAGTTATAAATGATAACTCTCGTCCAAAAATATATTGAGGGAAGGCAACGAAGAGGATTTGAAATCAAGGCAGAATTGCAAGAAACAGATTTCAGGAGGTAGATACGAATCGCCTTTAAAGCACATGAAAAGCGGCAAAACGTCGAAAATGATGCACTTGGCCAAAAAGAGCATATGCGTTTTTTTCTGAATGAATTCAGGAAAAATCCCATAGGCCCTTTGTGGCCAACCAAGCAACCTGGAAAGGCAAATCAGTGCTACAAAGATATCTCGCTTCCCATCGGTCAAAAGGGCCATGCTGAAAAAAGAGTCAAAACCAGAAATGCAGGACAGGCCATGGAGAAATGGGAGCCTTGCTACACTGATGGGCGGGATGTAAATTGCCAACAGCCACTCTGGAGAAGTGTACGGTGTGTCCTGAAACATCTGAAAAACACAGCTTAGAGAGCATAGGGCACTTCCACTCATGGGGGTATAAATTGGGAAAATTAAAAATCAGCAAGACACAAGCACCCCAAAGTTTAGGGCTGCTCTGTTGACAAGGACCTCCACTTCATTCCACCTTAAATATCCAAGGAAAGAGAAAAATGGATAAAGAAGTTGTGGTCCTTATGTACAATGGAATATCACTCAGCCATGAAATCAATGTCGTAAGGTTAGTAGCAGCATGATGAGTGGATTTAGGTACGACGATTCTAAGTGAAATAAGTCACACAGAAAAGGACACTTCTCATAAGGTATCACTTTTAGAGGGAATGTAAAAACCGTTACACTTGAACTGAATTACAAAACAGAACAGAGTCACACATGCAGAAAACAGACAATGGCTGCTTAACGGGAAAGGTGAGGTGGGGTGATACATAAACCAAGGGTATCAAATTAGCTCAGATACCGTTCCATAAACCCAATATGTAGTAGACAAGACCTACTCCTTGCTCAGAGAACTGGACTCAAGACGCCCTATTCACCGCACAAGAATATATCTGACTAGTAATAATCTTAAAACCTATGTATTGATATCTCTCTGTTAGTGTGTCAAGTGGGTGTAAAGCGGCATAAACACAGCCGTGAAAAGCAGCTAAACCCCATTATGAAAATAAATTACTTTGAAAAACCCATGAAACAACGACAGTTAAAGAGATGGAAATTCTTACACAGTGAGTTCAGGGGCTGTGATGCAACCTGGATTGACCATATCTAGACCCACAGCTGGATGAGACATAAGGGTGGACACTCTTGGGGCTGAGAGGTTTGGTGAGGTTGGGTGAGCAAACGCAGACCCTTTAAAGTAATACTGCGTGGTACCCATCGCATGGGTCCCAAATCTCCAGGTTCAAGGGCATCTTCCTACATCGAAAACATGCATGAGAAACCCAGAAGATGGTACACCGTGTGATGGGGAAAGGTTTCTAAAATGCACCTCATTTCTCATCTCCTTGTGCCCGGGTTCGCCATTCCAGCCGCTTTACTAGCAATCTCCCTACTTGGAGCATCAGCACCTTTAACCTCCTGTTCCGTACAGGTTGCAATTTGTCCTGAGGATGAACGGGAAGACGGGGAACCAACGAGAGACTAGCTCTTGGTGTCGGGACAGGCACAGGTCACTCTATTTTCCCATCAGGAAGAAGAATTAACCACAGGCTCAGCCTGCCCCCCGGAACCAGAACAGGGCCTGAAGCCATCCTGCGCTTTTGCGGCCAGCTCCCAAAAAAGCGAGTTGTAAAATGGAGGTTCAGGGCACTGCAATTCACAAACCTGCAGAGTTATAAATGATAACTCTCGTCCACAAATATATTGAGGGAAGGCAAAGAAGAGGATTTGAATTCAAGGCAGAATTGCACGAAACAGATTTCAGGAGGTAGATACGAATCGCCTTTAAAGCACATGAAAAGCGGCAAAACGTTGACAATGATGCCCTTGGCCAAAAAGGGCGTATGCGTTTTTTCCTGAATATATTCAGGAAAAAACGCATACGCCCTTTTTGGCCAACCAAGCAACCTGGAAAGGCAAATCAGCGCTACAGAGAAGTCTCGCTTCCCATCGGTCAAAAGGGCCATGCTGAAAAAAGTGTCAAAACCAGAAATGCAGGACAGGCCATGGAGAAATGGAAGCCTTGCTACACAGATGGGCGGGATGTAAATTGCCAACAGCCACTCTGGAGAAGTGTACGGTGTGTCCTGAAACATCGAAAAAACACAGCTTAGAGAGCATAGGGCACTTCCACTCATGGGGGTATAAATTGGGAAAATTAAAAATCAGCAAGACACAAGCACCCCAAAGTTGAGGGCTGCTCTGTTGACAAGGACCTCCACTTCATTCCACCTTAAATATCCCAGGAAAGAGAAAAATGGATAAAGAAGTTGTGGTCCTTATGTACAATGGAATATCACTCAGCCATGAAATCAATGTCATAAGGTTAGTAGCAGCATGATGAGTGGATTTAGGTACGACGATTCTAAGTGAAATAAGTCACACAGAAAAGGACACTTCTCATAAGGTATCACTGATAGAGGGAATGTAAAAACCGTTACACTTGAACTGAATTACAAAACAGAACAGAGTCACACATGCAGAAAACACACTATGGCTGCATAACGGGAAAGGTGAGGTGGGGTGATACATAAAACAAGGGTATCAAATTAGCTCAGATACCATTCCATAAACCCAATATGTAGTAGACAAGACCTACTCCTTGCTCAGAGAACTGGACTCAACACGCCCTATTCACCGCACAAGAATATATCTGACTAGTAATAATCTTAAAACCTATGTATTGATATCTCTCTGTTAGTGTGTCAAGTGGGTGTAAAGCGGCATAAACACAGCAGTGAAAAGCAGCTAAACCCCATTATGAAAATAAATTACTTTGAAAAACCCATGAAACAACGACAGTGAAAGAGAGAGAAATTCTTACACAATGCATTCAGGGGCTGTGATGCAACCTGGATTGACCATATCTAGACCCACAGCTAGATGAGACATAAGGGTGGACACTCTTGGGGCTGAGAGGTTTGGTGAGGCTGGGTGAGCAAACGCAGACCCTTTAAAGTAATACTGCGTGGTACCCATCACATGGGTCCCAAATCTCCAGCTTCAAGGGCATCTTCCTACATCGAAAACATGCATGAGAAACCCAGAAGATAGTACACCGTGTGATGGGGAAAGGTTTCTAAAACGCACCTCATTTCTCATCTCCTTGTGCCCGGGTTCGCCATTCCAGCCGCTTTACTAGCAATCTCCCTACTTGGAGCATCAGCAACTTTAACCTCCTGTTCCGTACAGTTTGCAATTTGTCCTGAGGATGAACGGGAAGACGGGGAACCAACGAGAGACTAGCTCTTGGTGTTGGGACAGGCACAGGTCACTCTATTTTCGCATCAGAAAGAAGAATTAACCACATGCTCAACCTGCCCCCCGGAACCAGAACAGGGCCTGAAGCCATCCTGCACTTTTGCGGCCAGCTCCCAAAAAAGCGAGTTGTAAAATGGAGGTTCAGGGCACTGCAATTCACAAACCTGCAGAGTTATATATGACAACTCTCGTCCACAAATATATTGAGGGAAGGCAAAGAAGAGGATTTTAAATCAAGGCAGAATTGCAGGAAACAGATTTCAGGAGGTAGATTCGAATCGCCTTTAAAGCACATGAAAAGCGGCAAAACGTTGACAATGATGCCCTTGGCCAAAAAGGGCGTATGCGTTTTTTCCTGAATATATTCAGGAAAAAACGCATACGCCCTTTTTGGCCAACCAAGCAACCTGGAAAGGGAAATCAGCGCTACAGAGAAGTCTCGCTTCCCATCGGTCAAAAGGGCCATGCTGAAAAAAGTGTCAAAACCAGAAATGCAGGACAGGCCATGGAGAAATGGGAGCCTTGCTACACTGATGGGCGGGATGTAAATTGCCAACAGCCACTCTGGAGAAGTGTACGGTGTGTCCTGAAACATCTGAAAAACACAGCTTAGAGAGCATAGGGCACTTCCACTCATGGGGGTATAAATTGGGAAAATTAAAAATCAGCAAGACACAAGCACCCCAAAGTTGAGGGCTGCTCTGTTGACAAGGACCTCCACTTCATTCCACCTTCAATATCCCAGGAAAGAGAAAAATGGATAAAGAAGTTGTGGTCCTTATGTACAATGGAATATCACTCAGCCATGAAATCAATGTCATAAGGTTAGTAGCAGCATGATGAGTGGATTTAGGTACGACGATTCTAAGTGAAATAAGTCACACAGAAAAGGACACTTCTCATAAGGTATCACTTTTAGAGGGAATGTAAAAACCGTTACACTTGAACTGAATTACAAAACAGAACAGAGTCACACATGCAGAAAACAGACTATGGCTGCTTAACGGGAAAGGTGAGGTGGGGTGATACATAAAATAAGGGTATCAAATTAGCTCAGATACCGTTCCATAAACCCAATATGTAGTCGACAAGACCTACTCCTTGCTCAGAGAACTGGACTCAACACGCCCTATTCACCGCACAAGAATATATCTGACTAGTAATAATCTTAAAACCTATGTATTGATATCTCTCTGTTAGTGTGTCAAGTGGGTGTAAAGCGGCATAAACACAGCCGTGAAAAGCAGCTAAACCCCATTATGAAAATAAATTACTTTGAAAAACCCATGAAACAACGACAGTGAAAGAGATAGAAATTCTTACACAATGAGTTCAGGGGCTGTGATGCAACCTGGATTGACCATATCTAGACCCACAGCTGGATGAGACATAAGGGTGGACACTCTTGGGGCTGAGAGGTTTGGTGAGGTTGGGTGAGCAAACGCAGACCCTTTAAAGTAATACTGCGTGGTACCCATCGCATGGGTCCCAAATCTCCAGCTTCAAGGGTATCTTCCTACATCGAAAACATGCATGAGAAACCCAGAAGATGGTACACCGTGTGATGGGGAAAGGTTTCTAAAACGCACCTCATTTCTCATCTCCTTGTGCCCGGGTTCGCCATTCCAGCCGCTTTACTAGCAATCTCCCTACTTGGAACATCAGCACCTTTAACCTCCTGTTCCGTACAGGTTGCAATTTGTCCTGAGGATGAACGGGAAGACGGGGAACCAACGAGAGACTAGCTCTTGGTGTCGGGACAGGCACAGGTCACTCTATTTTCCCATCAGGAAGAAGAATTAACCACAGGCTCAGCCTGCCCCCCGGAACCAGAACAGGGCCTGAAGCCATCCTGCGCTTTTGCGGCCAGCTCCCAAAAAAGCGAGTTGTAAAATGGAGGTTCAGGGCACTGCAATTCACAAACCTGCAGAGTTATAAATGATAACTCTCGTCCACAAATATATTGAGGGAAGGCAAAGAAGAGGATTTGAATTCAAGGCAGAATTGCACGAAACAGATTTCAGGAGGTAGATACGAATCGCCTTTAAAGCACATGAAAAGCGGCAAAACGTTGACAATGATGCCCTTGGCCAAAAAGGGCGTATGCGTTTTTTCCTGAATATATTCAGGAAAAAACGCATACGCCCTTTTTGGCCAACCAAGCAACCTGGAAAAGCAAGTCAGCGCTACAGAGAAGTCTCGCTTCCCATCGGTCAAAAGGGCCATGCTGAAAAAAGTGTCAAAACCAGAAATGCAGGACAGGCCATGGAGAAATGGGAGCCTTGCTACACTGATGGGCGGGATGTAAATTGCCAACAGCCACTCTAGAGAAGTGTACGGTGTGTCCTGAAATATCTGAAAAACACAGCTTAGAGAGCATAGGGCACTTCCACTCATGGGGGTATAAATTGGGAAAATTAAAAATCAGCAAGACACAAGCACCCCAAAGTTGAGGGCTGCTCTGTTGACAAGGACCTCCACTTCATTCCACCTTCAATATCCCAGGAAAGAGAAAAATGGATAAAGAAGTTGTGGTCCTTATGTACAATGGAATATCACTCAGCCATGAAATCAATGTCATAAGGTTAGTAGCAGCATGATGAGTGGATTTAGGTACGACGATTCTAAGTGAAATAAGTCACACAGAAAAGGACACTTCTCATAAGGTATCACTGATAGAGGGAATGTAAAAACCGTTACACTTGAACTGAATTACAAAACAGAACAGAGTCACACATGCAGAAAACAGACTATGGCTGCTTAACGGGAAAGGTGAGGTGGGGTGATACATAAAACAAGGGTATCAAATTAGCTCAGATACCGTTCCATAAACCCAATATGTAGTAGACAAGACCTACTCCTTGCTCAGAGAACTGGACTCAACACGCCCTATTCACCGCACAAGAATATATCTGACTAGTAATAATCTTAAAACCTATGTATTGATATCTCTCTGTTAGTGTGTCAAGTGGGTGTAAAGCGGCATAAACACAGCCGTGAAAAGCAGCTAAACCCCATTATGAAAATAAATTACTTTGAAAAACCCATGAAACAACGACAGTGAAAGAGATAGAAATTCTTACACAATGCATTCAGGGGCTGTGATGCAACCTGGATTGACCATATCTAGACCCACAGCTGGATGAGACATAAGGGTGGACACTCTTGGGGCTGAGAGTTTTGGTGAGGTTGGGTGAGCAAACGCAGACCCTTTAAAGTAGTACTGCGTGGTACCCATCGCAGGGGTCCCAAATCTCCAGCTTCAAGGGCATCTTCCTACATCGAAAACATGCATGAGAAACCCAGAAGATGGTACACCGTGTGATGGGGAAAGGTTTCTAAAACGCACCTAATTTCTCATCTCCTTGTGCCCGGGTTCGCCATTCCAGCCGCTTTACTAGCAATCTCCCTACTTGGAGCATCAGCACCTTTAACCTCCTGTTCCGTACAGGTTGCAATTTGTCCTGAGGATGAACGGGAAGACGGGGAACCAACGAGAGACTAGCTCTTGGTGTCGGGACAGGCACAGGTCACTCTATTTTCCCATCAGGAAGAAGAATTAACCACAGGCTCACCCTGCCCCCCGGAACCAGAACAGGGCCTGAAGCCATCCTGCGCTTTTGCGGCCAGCTCCCAAAAAAGCGAGTTGTAAAATGGAGGTTCAGGGCACTGCAATTCACAAACATGCAGAGTTATAAATGATAACTCTCGTCCACAAATATATTGAGGGAAGGCAAAGAAGAGGATTTGAAATCAAGACAGAATTGCACGAAACAGATTTCAGGAGGTAGATACGAATCGCCTTTAAAGCACATGAAAAGCGGCAAAACGTTGACAATGATGCCCTTGGCCAAAAAGGGCGTATGCGTTTTTTCCTGAATATATTCAGGAAAAAACGCATACGCCCTTTTTGGCCAACCAAGCAACCTGGAAAGGCAAATCAGCGCTACAGAGAAGTCTCGCTTCCCATCGGTCAAAAGGGCCATGCTGAAAAAAGTGTCAAAACCAGAAATGCAGGACAGGCCATGGAGAAATGGGAGCCTTGCTACACTGATGGGCGGGATGTAAATTGCCAACAGCCACTCTGGAGAAGTGTACGGTGTGTCCTGAAACATCTGAAAAACACAGCTTAGAGAGCATAGGGCACTTCCACTCATGGGGGTATAAATTGGGAAAATTAAAAATCAGCAAGACACAAGCACCCCAAAGTTGAGGGCTCCTCTGTTGACAAGGACCTCCACTTCATTCCACCTTCAATATCCCAGGAAAGAGAAAAATGGATAAAGAAGTTGTGGTCCTTATGTACAATGGAATATCACTCAGCCATGAAATCAATGTCATAAGGTTAGTAGCAGCATGATGAGTGGATTTAGGTACGACGATTCTAAGTGAAATAAGTCACACAGAAAAGGACACTTCTCATAAGGTATCACTTTTAGAGGGAATGTAAAAACCGTTACACTTGAACTGAATTACAAAACAGAACAGAGTCACACATGCAGAAAACAGACTATGGCTGCTTAACGGGAAAGGTGAGGTGGGGTGATACATAAAACAAGGGTATCAAATTAGCTCAGATACCGTTCCATAAACCCAATATGTAGTAGACAAGACCTACTCCTTGCTCAGAGAACTGGACTCAACACGCCCTATTCACCGCACAAGAATATATCTGACTAGTAATAATCTTAAAACCTATGTATTGATATCTCTCTGTTAGTGTGTCAAGTGGGTGTAAAGCGGCATAAACACAGCAGTGAAAAGCAGCTAAACCCCATTATGAAAATAAATTACTTTGAAAAACCCATGAAACAACGACAGTGAAAGAGATAGAAATTCTTACACAATGAGTTCAGGGGCTGTGATGCAACCTGGATTGACCATATCTAGACCCACAGCTGGATGAGACATAAGGGTGGACACTCTTGGGGCTGAGAGGTTTGGTGAGGTTGGGTGAGCAAACGCAGACCCTTTAAAGTAATACTGCGTGGTACCCATCGCATGGGTCCCAAATCTCCAGGTTCAAGGGCATCTTCCTACATCGAAAACATGCATGAGAAACCCAGAAGATGGTACACCGTGTGATGGGGAAAGGTTTCTAAAACGCACCTCATTTCTCATCTCCTTGTGCCCGGGTTCGCCTTTCCAGCCGCTTTACTAGCAATCTCCCTACTTGGAGCATCAGCACCTTTAACCTCCTGTTCCGTACAGGTTGCAATTTGTCCTGAGGATGAACGGGAAGACGGGGAACCAACGAGAGACTAGCTCTTGGTGTCGGGACAGGCACAGGTCACTCTATTTTCCCATCAGGAAGAAGAATTAACCACAGGCTCAGCCTGCCCCCCGGAACCAGAACAGGGCCTGAAGCCATCCTGCGCTTTTGCGGCCAGCTCCCAAAAAAGCGAGTTGTAAAATGGAGCTTGAGGGCACTGCAATTCACAAACCTGCAGAGTTATAAATGATAACTCTCGTCCACAAATATATTGAGGGAAGGCAAAGAAGAGGATTTGAAATCAAGGCAGAATTGCACGAAACAGATTTCAGGAGGTAGATACGAATCGCCTTTAAAGCACATGAAAAGCGGCAAAACGTTGACAATGATGCCCTTGGCCAAAAAGGGCGTATGCGTTTTTTCCTGAATATATTCAGGAAAAAACGCATACGCCCTTTTTGGCCAACCAAGCAACCTGGAAAAGCAAGTCAGCGCTACAGAGAAGTCTCGCTTCCCATCGGTCAAAAGGGCCATGCTGAAAAAAGTGTCAAAACCAGAAATGCAGGACAGGCCATGGAGAAATGGGAGCCTTGCTACACTGATGGGCGGGATGTAAATTGCCAACAGCCACTCTAGAGAAGTGTACGGTGTGTCCTGAAATATCTGAAAAACACAGCTTAGAGAGCATAGGGCACTTCCACTCATGGGGGTATAAATTGGGAAAATTAAAAATCAGCAAGACACAAGCACCCCAAAGTTGAGGGCTGCTCTGTTGACAAGGACCTCCACTTCATTCCACCTTAAATATCCCAGGAAAGAGAAAAATGGATAAAGAAGTTGTGGTCCTTATGTACAATGGAATATCACTCAGCCATGAAATCAATGTCATAAGGTTAGTAGCAGCATGATGAGTGGATTTAGGTACAACGATTCTAAGTGAAATAAGTCACACAGAAAAGGACACTTCTCATAAGGTATCACTGATAGAGTGAATGTAAATCCGTTACACTTGAACTGAATTACAAAACAGAACAGAGTCACACATGCAGAAAACACACTATGGCTGCTTAACGGGAAAGGTGAGGTGGGGTGATACATAAAACAAGGGTATCAAATTAGCTCAGATACCGTTCCATAAACCCAATATGTAGTAGACAAGACCTACTCCTTGCTCAGAGAACTGGACTCAACACGCCCTATTCACCGCACAAGAATATATCTGACTAGTAATAATCTTAAAACCTATGTATTGATATCTCTCTGTTAGTGTGTCAAGTGGGTGTAAAGCGGCATAAACACAGCAGTGAAAAGCAGCTAAACCCCATTATGAAAATAAATTACTTTGAAAAACCCATGAAACAACGACAGTGAAAGAGATAGAAATTCTTACACAATGCGTTCAGGGGCTGTGATGCAACCTGGATTGACCATATCTAGACCCACAGCTGGATGAGACATAAGGGTGGACACTCTTGGGGCTGAGAGGTTTGGTGAGGTTGGGTGAGCAAACGCAGACCCTTTAAAGTAATACTGCGTGGTACCCATCACATGGGTCCCAAATCACCAGCTTCAAGGGCATCTTCCTACATCGAAAACATGCATGAGAAACCCAGAAGATGGTACACCGTGTGATGGGGAAAGGTTTCTAAAACGCACCTCATTTCTCATCTCCTTGGGCCCGGGTTCGCCATTCCAGCCGCTTTACTAGCAATCTCCCTACTTGGAGCATCAGCACCTTTAACCTCCTGTTCCGTACAGGTTGCAATTTGTCCTGAGGATGAACGGGAAGACGGGGAACCAACGAGAGACTAGCTCTTGGTGTCGGGACAGGCACAGGTCACTCTATTTTCCCATCAGGAAGAAGAATTAACCACAGGCACAGCCTGCCCCCCGGAACCAGAACAGGGCCTGAAGCCATCCTGCGCTTTTGCGGCCAGCTCCCAAAAAAGCGAGTTGTAAAATGGAGGTTCAGGGCACTGCAATTCACAAACCTGCAGAGTTATAAATGATAACTCTCGTCCACAAATATATTGAGGGAAGGCAAAGAAGAGGATTTGAAATCAAGGCAGAATTGCACGAAACAGATTTCAGGAGGTAGATACGAATCGCCTTTAAAGCACATGAAAAGCGGCAAAACGTTGACAATGATGCCCTTGGCCAAAAAGGGCGTATGCGTTTTTTCCTGAATATATTCAGGAAAAAACGCATACGCCCTTTTTGGCCAACCAAGCAACCTGGAAAGGCAAATCAGCGCTACAGAGAAGTCTCGCTTCCCATCGGTCAAAAGGGCCATGCTGAAAAAAGTGTCAAAACCAGAAATGCAGGACAGGCCATGGAGAAATGGGAGCCTTGCTACACTGATGGGCGGGATGTAAATTGCCAACAGCCACTCTGGAGAAGTGTACGGTGTGTCCTGAAACATCTGAAAAACACAGCTTAGAGAGCATAGGGCACTTCCACTCATGGGGGTATAAATTGGGAAAATTAAAAATCAGCAAGACACAAGCACCCCAAAGTTGAGGGCTGCTCTGTTGACAAGGACCTCCACTTCATTCCACCTTCAATATCCCAGGAAAGAGAAAAATGGATAAAGAAGTTGTGGTCCTTATGTACAATGGAATATCACTCAGCCATGAAATCAATGTCATAAGGTTAGTAGCAGCATGATGAGTGGATTTAGGTACGACGATTCTAAGTGAAATAAGTCACACAGAAAAGGACACTTCTCATAAGGTATCACTGATAGAGGGAATGTAAAAACCGTTACACTTGAACTGAATTACAAAACAGAACAGAGTCACACATGCAGAAAACACACTATGGCTGCTTAACGGGAAAGGTGAGGTGGGGTGATACATAAAACAAGGGTATCAAATTAGCTCAGATACCGTTCCATAAACCCAATATGTAATAGACAAGACCTACTCCTTGCTCAGAGAACTGGACTCAACACGCCCTATTCACCGCACAAGAATATATCTGACTAGTAATAATCTTAAAACCTATGTATTGATATCTCTCTGTTAGTGTGTCAAGTGGGTGTAAAGCGGCATAAACACAGCAGTGAAAAGCAGCTAAACCCCATTATGAAAATAAATTACTTTGAAAAACCCATGAAACAACGACAGTGAAAGAGAGAGAAATTCTTACACAATGCGTTCAGGGTCTGTGATGCAACCTGGATTGACCATATCTAGACCCACAGCTGGATGAGACATACGGGTGGACACTCTTGGGGCTGAGAGGTTTGGTGAGGTTGGGTGAGCAAACGCAGACCCTTTAAAGTAATACTGCGTGGTACCCATCACATGGGTCCCAAATCTCCAGCTTCAAGGGCATCTTCCTACATCGAAAACATGCATGAGAAACCCAGAAGATAGTACACCGTGTGATGGGGAAAGGTTTCTAAAACGCACCTCATTTCTCATCTCCTTGTGCCCGGGTTCGCCATTCCAGCCGCTTTACTAGCAATCTCCCTACTTGGAGCATCAGCACCTTTAACCTCCTGTTCCGTACAGGTTGCAATTTGTCCTGAGGATGAACGGGAAGACGGGGAACCAACGAGAGACTAGCTCTTGGTGTTGGGACAGGCACAAGTCACTCTATTTTCCCATCAGGAAGAAGAATTAACCACAGGTTCAGCCTGCCCCCCGGAACCAGAACAGGGCCTGAAGCCATCCTGCACTTTTGCGGCCAGCTCCCAAAAAAGCGAGTTGTAAAATGGAGGTTCAGGGCACTGCAATTCACAAACCTGCAGAGTTATAAATGATAACTCTCGTCCACAAATATATTGAGGGAAGGCAAAGAAGAGGATTTTACATCAAGGCAGAATTGCAGGAAACAGATTTCAGGAGGTAGATTCGAATCGCCTTTAAAGCACATGAAAAGCGGCAAAATGTTGACAATGATGCCCTTGGCCAAAAAGGGCGTATGCGTTTTTTCCTGAATATATTCAGGAAAAAACGCATACGCCCTTTTTGGCCAACCAAGCAACCTGGAAAGGCAAATCAGCGCTACAAAGAAGTCTCACTTCCCATCGGTCAAAAGGGCCATGCTGAAAAATGTGTCAAAACCAGAAATGCAGGACAGGCCATGGAGAAATGAGAGCCTTGCTACACTGATGGGCGGGATGTAAATTGCCAACAGCCACTCTGGAGAAGTGTACGGTGTATCCTGAAACATCTGAAAAACACAGCTTAGAGAGCATAGGGCACTTCCACTCATGGGGGTATAAATTGGGAAAATGAAAAATCAGCAAGACACAAGCACCCCAAAGTTGAGGGCTGCTCTGTTGACAAGGACCTCCACTTCATTCCACCTTCAATATCCCAGGAAAGAGAAAAATGGATAAAGAAGTTGTGGTCCTTATGTACAATGGAATATCACTCAGCCATGAAATCAATGTCATAAGGTTAGTAGCAGCATGATGAGTGGATTTAGGTACGACGATTCTAAGTGAAATAAGTCACACAGAAAAGGACACTTCTCATAAGGTATCACTGATAGAGGGAATGTAAAAACCGTTACACTTGAACTGAATTACAAAACAGAACAGAGTCACACATGCAGAAAACACACTATGGCTGCTTAACGGGAAAGGTGAGGTGGGGTGATACATAAAACAAGGGTATCAAATTAGCTCAGATACCGTTCCATAAACCCAATATGTAGTAGACAAGACCTACTCCTTGCTCAGAGAACTGGACTCAACACGCCCTATTCACCGCACAAGAATATATCTGACTAGTAATAATCTTAAAACCTATGTATTGATATCTCTCTGTTAGTGTGTCAAGTGGGTGTAAAGCGGCATAAACACAGCAGTGAAAAGCAGCTAAAACCCATTATGAAAATAAATTACTTTGAAAAACCCATGAAACAACGACAGTGAAAGAGAGAGAAATTCGTACACAATGCGTTCAGGGGCTGTGATGCAACCTGGATTGACCATATCTAGACCCACAGCTGGATGAGACATAAGGGTGGACACTCTTGGGGCTGAGAGGTTTGGTGAGGTTGGGTGAGCAAACGCAGACCCTTTAAAGTAATACTGCGTGGTACCCATCACATGGGTCCCAAATCTCCAGCTTCAAGGGCATCTTCCTACATCGAAAACATGCATGAGAAACCCAGAAGATCGTACACCGTGTGATGGGGAAAGGTTTATAAAACGCACCTCATTTCTCATCTCCTTGTGCCCGGGTTCGCCTTTCCAGCCGCTTTACTAGCAATCTCCCTACTTGGAGAATCAGCACCTTTAACCTCCTGTTCCGTACAGGTTGCAATTTGTCCTGAGGATGAACGGGAAGACGGGGAACCAACGAGAGACTAGCTCTTGGTGTCGGGACAGGCACAGGTCACTCTATTTTCCCATCAGGAAGAAGAATTAACCACAGGCTCAGCCTGCCCCCCGGAACCAGAACAGGGCCTGAAGCCATCTGGCGCTTTTGGGGCCAGCTCCCAAAAAAGCGAGTTGTAAAATGGAGGTTCAGGGCACTGCAATTCACAAACCTGCAGAGTTATAAATGATAACTCTCGTCCACAAATATATTGAGGGAAGGCAAAGAAGAGGATTTGAAATCAAGGCAGAATTGCACGAAACAGATTTCAGGAGGTAGATACGAATCGCCTTTAAAGCACATGAAAAGCGGCAAAACGTTGACAATGATGCCCTTGGCCAAAAAGGGCGTATGCCTTTTTTCCTGAATATATTCAGGAAAAAACGCATACGCCCTTTTTGGCCAACCAAGCAACCTGGAAAGGCAAATCAGTGCTACAGAGAAGTCTCGCTTCCCATCGGTCAAAAGGGCCATGCTGAAAAAAGTGTCAAAACCAGAAATGCAGGACAGGCCATGGAGAAATGGGAGCCTTGCTACACTGATGGGCGGGATGTAAATTGCCAACAGCCACTCTGGAGAAGTGTACGGTATGTCCTGAAACATCTGAAAAACACAGCTTAGAGAGCATAGAGCACTTCCACTCATGGGGGTATAAATTGGGAAAATTAAAAATCAGCAAGACACAAGCACCCCACAGTTGAGGGCTGCTCTGTTGACAAGGACCTCCACTTCATTCCACCTTAAATATACCAGGAAAGAGAAAAATGGATAAAGAAGTTGTGGTCCTTATGTACAATGGAATATCACTCAGCCATGAAATCAATGTCATAAGGTTAGTAGCAGCATGTTGAGTGGATTTAGGTACGACGATTCTAAGTGAAATAAGTCACACAGAAAAGGACACTTCTCATAAGGTATCACTGATAGAGGGAATGTAAAAACCGTTACACTTGAACTGAATTACAAAACAGAACAGAGTCACACATGCAGAAAACACACTATGGCTGCTTAACGGGAAAGGTGAGGTGGGGTGATACATAAAACAAGGGTATCAAATTAGCTCAGATACCGTTCCATAAACCCAATATGTAATAGACAAGACCTACTCCTTGCTCAGAGAACTGGACTCAACACGCCCTATTCACCGCACAAGAATATATCTGACTAGTAATAATCTTAAAACCTATGTATTGATATCTCTCCGTTAGTGTGTCAAGTGGGTGTAAAGCGGCATAAACACAGCAGTGAAAAGCAGCTAAACCCCATTATGAAAATAAATTACTTTGAAAAACCCATGAAACAACGACAGTGAAAGAGAGAGAAATTCTTACACAATGCGTTCAGGGGCTGTGATGCAACCTGGATTGACCATATCTAGACCCACAGCTGGATGAGACATAAGGGTGGACACTCTTGGGGCTGAGAGGTTTGGTGAGGTTGGGTGAGCAAACGCAGACCCTTTAAAGTAATACTGCGTGGTACCCATCGCATGGGTCCCAAATCTCCAGCTTCAAGGGCATCTTCCTACATCGAAAACATGCATGAGAAACCCAGAAGATAGTACACCGTGTGATGGGGAAAGGTTTCTAAAACGCACCTCATTTCTCATCTCCTTGTGCCCGGGTTCGCCATTCCAGCCGCTTTACTAGCAATCTCCCTACTTGGAGCATCAGCACCTTTAACCTCCTGTTCCGTACAGGTTGCAATTTGTCCTGAGGATGAACGGGAAGACGGGGAACCAACGAGAGACTAGCTCTTGGTGTTGGGAGAGGCACAGGTCACTCTATTTTCCCATCAGGAAGAAGAATTAACCACAGGCTCAGCCTGCTCCCCGGAACCAGAACAGGGCCTGAAGCCATCCTGCGCTTTTGCGGCCAGCTCCCAAAAAAGCGAGTTGTAAAATGGAGGTTCAGGGCATTGCAATTCACAAACCTGCAGAGTTATAAATGATAACTCTCGTCCACAAATATATTGAGGGAAGGCAAAGAAGAGGATTTGAATTCAAGGCAGAATTGCACGAAACAGATTTCAGGAGGTAGATACGAATCGCCTTTAAAGCACATGAAAAGCGCAAAACGTTAACAATGATGCCCTTGGCCAAAAAGGGCGTATGCGTTTTTTCCTGAATAAATTCAGGAAAAAACGCATACGCCCTTTTTGGCCAACCAAGCAACCTGGAAAAGCAAGTCAGCGCTACAGAGAAGTCTCGCTTCCCATCGGTCAAAAGGGCCATGCTGAAAAAAGTGTCAAAACCAGAAATGCAGGACAGGCCATGGAGAAATGGGAGCCTTGCTACACTGATGGGCGGGATGTAAATTGCCAACAGCCACTCTAGAGAAGTGTACGGTGTGTCCTGAAATATCTGAAAAACACAGCTTAGAGAGCATAGGGCACTTCCACTCATGGGGGTATAAATTGGGAAAATTAAAAATCAGCAAGACACAAGCACCCCAAAGTTGAGGGCTGCTCTGTTGACAAGGACCTCCACTTCATTCCACCTTAAATATCCCAGGAAAGAGAAAAATGGATAAAGAAGTTGTGGTCCTTATGTACAATGGAATATCAATCAGCCATGAAATCAATGTCATAAGGTTAGTAGCAGCATGATGAGTGGATTTAGGTACGACGATTCTAAGTGAAATAAGTCACACAGAAAAGGACACTTCTCATAAGGTATCACTGATAGAGGGAATGTAAAAACCGTTACACTTGAACTGAATTACAAAACAGAACAGAGTCACACATGCAGAAAACACACTATGGCTGCTTAACGGGAAAGGTGAGGTGGGGTGATACATAAAACAAGGGTATCAAATTAGCTCAGATACCGTTCCATAAACCCAATATGTAATAGACAAGACCTACTCCTTGCTCAGAGAACTGGACTCAACACGCCCTATTCACCGCACAAGAATATATCTGACTAGTAATAATCTTAAAACCTATGTATTGATATCTCTCTGTTAGTGTGTCAAGTGGGTGTAAAGCGGCATAAACACAGCAGTGAAAAGCAGCTAAACCCCATTATAAAAATAAATTACTTTGAAACACCCATGAAACAAAGACAGTGAAAGAGAGAGAAATTCTTACACAATGCGTTCAGGGGCTGTGATGCAACCTGGATTGACCATATCTAGACGCACAGCTGGATGAGACATAAGGGTGGACACTCTTGGGGCTGAGAGGTTTGGTGAGGTTGGGTGAGCAAACGCAGACCCTTTAAAGTAATACTTCGTGGTACCCGTCGCATGGGTCCCAAATCTCCAGCTTCAAGGGCATCTTCCTACATCGAAAACATGCATGAGAAACCCAGAAAATGGTACACCGTGTGATGGGGAAAGGTTTCTAAAACGCACCTCATTTCTCATCTCCTTGTGCCCGGGTTCGCCTTTCCAGCCGCTTTACTAGCAATCTCCCTACTTGGAGCATCAGCACCTTTAACCTCCTGTTCCGTACAGGTTGCAATTTGTCCTGAGGATGAACGGGAAGACGGGGAACCAACGAGAGACTAGCTCTTGGTGTCGGGACAGGCACAGGTCACTCTATTTTCCCATCAGGAAGAAGAATTAACCACAGGCTCAGCCTGCCCCCCGGAACCAGAACAGGGCCTGAAGCCATCTGGCGCTTTTGCGGCCAGCTCCCAAAAAAGCGAGTTGTAAAATGGAGGTTCAGGGCACTGCAATTCACAAACCTGCAGAGTTATAAATGATAACTCTCGTCCACAAATATATTGAGGGAAGGCAAAGAAGAGGATTTGAAATCAAGGCAGAATTGCACGAAACAGATTTCAGGAGGTAGATACGAATCGCCTTTAAAGCACATGAAAAGCGGCAAAACGTTGACAATGATGCCCTTGGCCAAAAAGGGCGTATGCGTTTTTTCCTGAATATATTCAGGAAAAAACGCATACGCCCTTTTTGGCCAACCAAGCAACCTGGAAAGGCAAATCAGTGCTACAGAGAAGTCTCGCTTCCCATCGGTCAAAAGGGCCATGCTGAAAAAAGTGTCAAAACCAGAAATGCAGGACAGGCCATGGAGAAATGGGAGCCTTGCTACACTGATGGGCGGGATGTAAATTGCCAACAGCCACTCTGGAGAAGTGTACGGTGTGTCCTGAAACATCTGAAAAACACAGCTTAGAGAGCATAGGGCACTTCCACTCATGGGGGTATAAATGGGGAAAATTAAAAATCAGCAAGACACAAGCACCCCAAAGTTGAGGGCTGCTCTGTTGACAAGGACCTCCACTTCATTCCACCTTAAATATCCCAGGAAAGAGAAAAATGGATAAAGAAGTTGTGGTCCTTATGTACAATGGAATATCACTCAGCCATGAAATCAATGTCATAAGGTTAGTAGCAGCATGATGAGTGGATTTAGGTACGACGATTCTAAGTGAAATAAGTCACACAGAAAAGGACACTTCTCATAAGGTATCACTTTTAGAGGGAATGTAAAAACCGTTACACTTGAACTGAATTACAAAACAGAACAGAGTCACACATGCAGAAAACACACTATGGCTACTTAACGGGAAAGGTGAGGTGGGGTGATACATAAAACAAGGGTATCAAATTAGCTCAGATACCGTTCCATAAACCCAATATGTAGTAGACAAGACCTACTCCTTGCTCAGAGAACTGGACTCAACACGCCCTATTCACCGCACAAGAATATATCTGACTAGTAATAATCTTAAAACCTATGTATTGATATCTCTCTGTTAGTGTGTCAAGTGGGTGTAAAGCGGCATAAACACAGCCGTGAAAAGCAGCTAAACCCCATTATGAAAATAAATTACTTTGAAAAACCCATGAAACAACGACAGTGAAAGAGATAGAAATTCTTACACAATGAGTTCAGGGGCTGTGATGCAACCTGGATTGACCATATCTAGACCCACAGCTGGATGAGACATAAGGGTGGACACTCTTGGGGCTGAGAGGTTTGGTGAGATTGGGTGAGCAAACGCAGACCCTTTAAAGTAATACTGCGTGGTACCCATCGCATGGGTCCCAAATCTCCAGCTTCAAGGGCATCTTCCTACATCGAAAACATGCATGAGAAACCCAGAAGATGGTACACCGTGTGATGGGGAAAGGTTTCTAAAACGCACCTCATTTCTCATCTCCTTGTGCCCGTGTTCGCCATTCCAGCCGCTTTACTAGCAATCTCCCTACTTGGAGCATCAGCACCTTTAACCTCCTGTTCCGTACAGGTTGCAATTTGTCCTGAGGATGAACGGGAAGACGGGGAACCAACGAGAGACTACCTCCTGGTGTCGGGACAGGCACAGGTCACTCTATTTTCCCATCAGGAAGAAGAATTAACCACAGGCTCAGCCTGCCCCCCGGAACCAGAACAGGGCCTGAAGCCATCCTGCGCTTTTGCGGCCAGCTCCCAAAAAAGCGAGTTGTAAAATGGAGGTTCAGGGCACTGCAATTCACAAACCTGCAGAGTTATAAATGATAACTCTCGTCCACAAATATATTGAGGGAAGGCAAAGAAGAGGATTTGAAATCAAGGCAGAATTGCACGAAACAGATTTCAGGAGGTAGATACGAATCGCCTTTAAAGCACATGAAAAGCGGCAAAACGTTGACAATGATGCCCTTGGCCAAAAAGGGCGTATGCGTTTTTTCCTGAATATATTCAGGAAAAAATGCATACGCCCTTTTTGGCCAACCAAGCAACCTGGAAAGGCAAATCAGCGCTACAGAGAAGTCTCGCTTCCCATCGGTCAAAAGGGCCATGCTGAAAAAAGTGTCAAAACCAGAAATGCAGGACAGGCCATGGAGAAATGGGAGCCTTGCTACACTGATGGGCGGGATGTAAATTGCCAACAGCCACTCTGGAGAAGTGTACGGTGTGTCCTGAAACATCTGAAAAACACAGCTTAGAGAGCATAGGGCACTTCCACTCATGGGGGTATAAATTGGGAAAATGAAAAATCAGCAAGACACAAGCACCCCAAAGTTGAGGGCTGCTCTGTTGACAAGGACCTCCACTTCATTCCACCTTCAATATCCCAGGAAAGAGAAAAATGGATAAAGAAGTTGTGGTCCTTATGTACAATGGAATATCACTCAGCCATGAAATCAATGTCATAAGGTTAGTAGCAGCATGATGAGTGGATTTAGGTACGACGATTCTAAGTGAAATAAGTCACACAGAAAAGGACACTTCTCATAAGGTATCACTTATAGAGGGAATGTAAAAACCGTTACACTTGAACTGAATTACAAAACAGAACAGAGTCACACATGCAGAAAACACACTATGGCTGCTTAACGGGAAAGGTGAGGTGGGGTGATACATGAAACAAGGGTATCAAATTAGCTCAGATACCGTTCCATAAACCCAATATGTAATAGACAAGACCTACTCCTTGCTCAGAGAACTGGACTCAACACGCCCTATTCACCGCACAAGAATATATCTGACTAGTAATAATCTTAAAACCTATGTATTGATATCTCTCTGTTAGTGTGTCAAGTGGGTGTAAAGCGACATAAACACAGCAGTGAAAAGCAGCTAAACCCCATTATGAAAATAAATTACTTTGAAAAACCCATGAAACAACGACAGTGAAAGAGAGAGAAATTCTTACACAATGCGTTCAGGGTCTGTGATGCAACCTGGATTGACCATATCTAGACCCACAGCTGGATGAGACATAAGGGTGGACACTCTTGGGGCTGAGAGGTTTGGTGAGGTTGGGTGAGCAAACGCAGACCCTTTAAAGTAATACTGCGTGGTACCCATCGCATGGGTCCCAAATCTCCAGGTTCAAGGGCATCTTCCTACATCGAAAACATGCATGAGAAACCCAGAAGATGGTACACCGTGTGATGGGGAAAGGTTTCTAAAACGCACCTAATTTCTCATCTCCTTGTGCCCGGGTTCGCCTTTCCAGCCGCTTTACTAGCAATCTCCCTACTTGGAGCATCAGCACCTTTAACCTCCTGTTCCGTACAGGTTGCAATTTGTCCTGAGGATGAACGGGAATACGGGGAACCAACGAGAGACTACCTCTTGGTGTCGGGACAGGCACAGGTCACTCTATTTTCCCATCAGGAAGAAGAATTAACCACAGGCTCAGCCTGCCCCCCGGTACCAGAACAGGGCCTGAAGCCATCCTGCGCTTTTTCGGCCAGCTCCCAAAAAAGCGAGTTGTAAAATGGAGGTTCAGGGCACTGCAATTCACAAACCTGCAGAGTTATAAATGATAACTCTCGTCCACAAATATATTGAGGGAAGGCAAAGAAGAGGATTTGAAATCAAGGCAGAATTGCACGAAACAGATTTCAGGAGGTAGATACGAATCGCCTTTAAAGCACATGAAAAGCGGCAAAACGTTGACAATGATGCCCTTGGCCAAAAAGGGCGTATGCGTTTTTTCCTGAATATATTCAGGAAAAAACGCATACGCCCTTTTTGGCCAACCAAGCAACCTGGAAAGGCAAATCAGCGCTACAGAAAAGTCTCGCTTCCCATCGGTCAAAAGGGCCATGCTGAAAAAAGTGTCAAAACCAGAAATGCAGGACAGGCCATGGAGAAATGGGAGCCTTGCTACACTGATGGGCGGGATGTAAATTGCCAACAGCCACTCTGGAGAAGTGTACGGTGTGTCCTGAAACATCTGAAAAACACAGCTTAGAGAGCATAGGGCACTTCCACTCATGGGGGTATAAATTGGGAAAATGAAAAATCAGCAAGACACAAGCACCCCAAAGTTGAGGGCTGCTCTGTTGACAAGGACCTCCACTTCATTCCACCTTCAATATCCCAGGAAAGAGAAAAATGGATAAAGAAGTTGTGGTCCTTATGTACAATGGAATATCACTCAGCCATGAAATCAATGTCATAAGGTTAGTAGCAGCATGATGAGTGGATTTAGGTACGACGATTCTAAGTGAAATAAGTCACACAGAAAAGGACACTTCTCATAAGGTATCACTGATAGATGGAATGTAAAAAGCGTTACACTTGAACTGAATTACAAAACAGAACAGAGTCACACATGCAGAAAACACACTATGGCTGCTTAACGGGAAAGGTGAGGTGGGGTGATACATGAAACAAGGGTATCAAATTAGCTCAGATACCGTTCCATAAACCCAATATGTAGTAGACAAGACCTACTCCTTGCTCAGAGAACTGTACTCAACACGCCCTATTCACCGCACAAGAATATATCTGACTAGTAATAATCTTAAAACCTATGTATTGATATCTCTCTGTTAGTGTGTCAAGTGGGTGTAAAGCGACATAAACACAGCAGTGAAAAGCAGCTAAACCCCATTATGAAAATAAATTACTTTGAAAAACCCATGAAACAACGACAGTGAAAGAGATAGAAATTCTTACACAATGAGTTCAGGGGCTGTGATGCAAACTGGATTGACCATATCTAGACCCACAGCTGGATGAGACATAAGGGTGGACACTCTTGGGGCTGAGAGGTTTGGTGAGATTGGGTGAGCAAACGCAGACCCTTTAAAGTAATACTGCGTGGTACCCATCGCATGGGTCCCAAATCTCCAGGTTCAAGGGCATCTTCCTACATCGAAAACATGCATGAGAAACCCAGAAGATGGTACACCGTGTGATGGGGAAAGGTTTCTAAAACGCACCTAATTTCTCATCTCCTTGTGCCCGGGTTCGCCTTTCCAGCCGCTTTACTAGCAATCTCCCTACTTGGAGCATCAGCACCTTTAACCTCCTGTTCCGTACAGGTTGCAATTTGTCCTGAGGATGAACGGGAAGACGGGGAACCAACGAGAGACTACCTCTTGGTGTCGGGACAGGCACAGGTCACTCTATTTTCCCATCAGGAAGAAGAATTAACCACAGGCTCAGCCTGCCCCCCGGTACCAGAACAGGGCCTGAAGCCATCCTGCGCTTTTGCGGCCAGCTCCCAAAAAAGCGAGTTGTAAAATGGAGGTTCAGGGCACTGCAATTCACAAACCTGCAGAGTTATAAATGATAACTCTCGTCCACAAATATATTGAGGGAAGGCAAAGAAGAGGATTTGAAATCAAGGCAGAATTGCACGAAACAGATTTCAGGAGGTAGATACGAATCGCCTTTAAAGCACATGAAAAGCGGCAAAACGTTGACAATGATGCCCTTGGCCAAAAAGGGCGTATGCGTTTTTTCCTGAATATATTCAGGAAAAAACGCATACGCCCTTTTTGGCCAACCAAGCAACCTGGAAAGGCAAATCAGCGCTACAGAAAAGTCTCGCTTCCCATCGGTCAAAAGGGCCATGCTGAAAAAAGTGTCAAAACCAGAAATGCAGGACAGGCCATGGAGAAATGGGAGCCTTGCTACACTGATGGGCGGGATGTAAATTGCCAACAGCCACTCTGGAGAAGTGTACGGTGTGTCCTGAAACATCTGAAAAACACAGCTTAGAGAGCATAGGGCACTTCCACTCATGGGGGTATAAATTGGGAAAATGAAAAATCAGCAAGACACAAGCACCCCAAAGTTTAGGGCTGCTCTGTTGACAAGGACCTCCACTTCATTCCACCTTCAATATCCCAGGAAAGAGAAAAATGGATAAAGAAGTTGTGGTCCTTATGTACAATGGAATATCACTCAGCCATGAAATCAATGTCATAAGGTTAGTAGCAGCATGATGAGTGGATTTAGGTACGACGATTCTAAGTGAAATAAGTCACACAGAAAAGGACACTTCTCATAAGGTATCACTGATAGATGGAATGTAAAAAGCGTTACACTTGAACTGAATTACAAAACAGAACAGAGTCACACATGCAGAAAACACACTATGGCTGCTTAACGGGAAAGGTGAGGTGGGGTGATACATGAAACAAGGGTATCAAATTAGCTCAGATACCGTTCCATAAACCCAATATGTAGTAGAAAAGACCTACTCCTTGCTCAGAGAACTGTACTCAACACGCCCTATTCACCGCACAAGAATATATCTGACTAGTAATAATCTTAAAACCTATGTATTGATATCTCTCTGTTAGTGTGTCAAGTGGGTGTAAAGCGACATAAACACAGCAGTGAAAAGCAGCTAAACCCCATTATGAAAATAAATTACTTTGAAAAACCCATGAAACAACGACAGTGAAAGAGATAGAAATTCTTACACAATGAGTTCAGGGGCTGTGATGCAACCTGGATTGACCATATCTAGACCCACAGCTGGATGAGACATAAGGGTGGACACTCTTGGGGCTGAGAGGTTTGGTGAGATTGGGTGAGCAAACGCAGACCCTTTAAAGTAATACTGCGTGGTACCCATCGCATGGGTCCCAAATCTCCAGCTTCAAGGGCATCTTCCTACATCGAAAACATGCATGAGAAACCCAGAAGATGGTACACCGTGTGATGGGGAAAGGTTTCTAAAACGCACCTCATTTCTCATCTCCTTGTGCCCGTGTTCGCCATTCCAGCCGCTTTACTAGCAATCTCCCTACTTGGAGCATCAGCACCTTTAACCTCCTGTTCCGTACAGGTTGCAATTTGTCCTGAGGATGAACGGGAAGACCGGGAACCAACGAGAGACTACCTCTTGGTGTCGGGACAGGCACAGGTCACTCTATTTTCCCATCAGGAAGAAGAATTAACCACAGGCTCAGCCTGCCCCCCGGAACCAGAACAGGGCCTGAAGCCATCCTGCGCTTTTGCGGCCAGCTCCCAAAAAAGCGAGTTGTAAAATGGAGGTTCAGGGCACTGCAATTCACAAACCTGCAGAGTTATAAATGATAACTCTCGTCCACAAATATATTGAGGGAAGGCAAAGAAGAGGATTTGAAATCAAGGCAGAATTGCACGAAACAGATTTCAGGAGGTAGATACGAATCGCCTTTAAAGCACATGAAAAGCGGCAAAACGTTGACAATGATGCCCTTGGCCAAAAAGGGCGTATGCGTTTTTTCCTGAATATATTCAGGAAAAAATGCATACGCCCTTTTTGGCCAACCAAGCAACCTGGAAAGGCAAATCAGCGCTACAAAGAAGTCTCGCTTCCCATCGGTCAAAAGGGCCATGCTGAAAAAAGTGTCAAAACCAGAAATGCAGGACAGGCCATGGAGAAATGGGAGCCTTGCTACACTGATGGGCGGGATGTAAATTGCCAACAGCCACTCTGGAGAAGTGTACGGTGTGTCCTGAAACATCTGAAAAACACAGCTTAGAGAGCATAGGGCACTTCCACTCATGGGGGTATAAATTGGGAAAATGAAAAATCAGCAAGACACAAGCACCCCAAAGTTGAGGGCTGCTCTGTTGACAAGGACCTCCACTTCATTCCACCTTCAATATCCCAGGAAAGAGAAAAATGGATAAAGAAGTTGTGGTCCTTATGTACAATGGAATATCACTCAGCCATGAAATCAATGTCATAAGGTTAGTAGCAGCATGATGAGTGGATTTAGGTACGACGATTCTAAGTGAAATAAGTCACACAGAAAAGGACACTTCTCATAAGGTATCACTTATAGAGGGAATGTAAAAACCGTTACACTTGAACTGAATTACAAAACAGAACAGAGTCACACATGCAGAAAACACACTATGGCTGCTTAACGGGAAAGGTGAGGTGGGGTGATACATGAAACAAGGGTATCAAATTAGCTCAGATACCGTTCCATAAACCCAATATGTAATAGACAAGACCTACTCCTTGCTCAGAGAACTGGACTCAACACGCCCTATTCACCGCACAAGAATATATCTGACTAGTAATAATCTTAAAACCTATGTATTGATATCTCTCTGTTAGTGTGTCAAGTGGGTGTAAAGCGACATAAACACAGCAGTGAAAAGCAGCTAAACCCCATTATGAAAATAAATTACTTTGAAAAACCCATGAAACAACGACAGTGAAAGAGAGAGAAATTCTTACACAATGTGTTCAGGGTCTGTGATGCAACCTGGATTGACCATATCTAGACCCACAGCTGGATGAGACATAAGGGTGGACACTCTTGGGGCTGAGAGGTTTGGTGAGGTTGGGTGAGCAAACGCAGACCCTTTAAAGTAATACTGCGTGGTACCCATCGCATGGGTCCCAAATCTCCAGGTTCAAGGGCATCTTCCTACATCGAAAACATGCATGAGAAACCCAGAAGATGGTACACCGTGTGATGGGGAAAGGTTTCTAAAACGCACCTAATTTCTCATCTCCTTGTGCCCGGGTTCGCCTTTCCAGCCGCTTTACTAGCAATCTCCCTACTTGGAGCATCAGCACCTTTAACCTCCTGTTCCGTACAGGTTGCAATTTGTCCTGAGGATGAACGGGAATACGGGGAACCAACGAGAGACTACCTCTTGGTGTCGGGACAGGCACAGGTCACTCTATTTTCCCATCAGGAAGAAGAATTAACCACAGGCTCAGCCTGCCCCCCGGTACCAGAACAGGGCCTGAAGCCATCCTGCGCTTTTGCGGCCAGCTCCCAAAAAAGCGAGTTGTAAAATGGAGGTTCAGGGCACTGCAATTCACAAACCTGCAGAGTTATAAATGATAACTCTCGTCCACAAATATATTGAGGGAAGGCAAAGAAGAGGATTTGAAATCAAGGCAGAATTGCACGAAACAGATTTCAGGAGGTAGATACGAATCGCCTTTAAAGCACATGAAAAGCGGCAAAACGTTGACAATGATGCCCTTGGCCAAAAAGGGCGTATGCGTTTTTTCCTGAATATATTCAGGAAAAAACGCATACGCCCTTTTTGGCCAACCAAGCAACCTGGAAAGGCAAATCAGCGCTACAGAAAAGTCTCGCTTCCCATCGGTCAAAAGGGCCATGCTGAAAAAAGTGTCAAAACCAGAAATGCAGGACAGGCCATGGAGAAATGGGAGCCTTGCTACACTGATGGGCGGGATGTAAATTGCCAACAGCCACTCTGGAGAAGTGTACGGTGTGTCCTGAAACATCTGAAAAACACAGCTTAGAGAGCATAGGGCACTTCCACTCATGGGGGTATAAATTGGGAAAATGAAAAATCAGCAAGACACAAGCACCCCAAAGTTTAGGGCTGCTCTGTTGACAAGGACCTCCACTTCATTCCACCTTCAATATCCCAGGAAAGAGAAAAATGGATAAAGAAGTTGTGGTCCTTATGTACAATGGAATATCACTCAGCCATGAAATCAATGTCATAAGGTTAGTAGCAGCATGATGAGTGGATTTAGGTACGACGATTCTAAGTGAAATAAGTCACACAGAAAAGGACACTTCTCATAAGGTATCACTGATAGATGGAATGTAAAAAGCGTTACACTTGAACTGAATTACAAAACAGAACAGAGTCACACATGCAGAAAACACACTATGGCTGCTTAACGGGAAAGGTGAGGTGGGGTGATACATGAAACAAGGGTATCAAATTAGCTCAGATACCGTTCCATAAACCCAATATGTAGTAGACAAGACCTACTCCTTGCTCAGAGAACTGTACTCAACACGCCCTATTCACCGCACAAGAATATATCTGACTAGTAATAATCTTAAAACCTATGTATTGATATCTCTCTGTTAGTGTGTCAAGTGGGTGTAAAGCGACATAAACACAGCAGTGAAAAGCAGCTAAACCCCATTATGAAAATAAATTACTTTGAAAAACCCATGAAACAACGACAGTGAAAGAGATAGAAATTCTTACACAATGAGTTCAGGGGCTGTGATGCAAACTGGATTGACCATATCTAGACCCACAGCTGGATGAGACATAAGGGTGGACACTCTTGGGGCTGAGAGGTTTGGTGAGATTGGGTGAGCAAACGCAGACCCTTTAAAGTAATACTGCGTGGTACCCATCGCATGGGTCCCAAATCTCCAGGTTCAAGGGCATCTTCCTACATCGAAAACATGCATGAGAAACCCAGAAGATGGTACACCGTGTGATGGGGAAAGGTTTCTAAAACGCACCTAATTTCTCATCTCCTTGTGCCCGGGTTCGCCTTTCCAGCCGCTTTACTAGCAATCTCCCTACTTGGAGCATCAGCACCTTTAACCTCCTGTTCCGTACAGGTTGCAATTTGTCCTGAGGATGAACGGGAAGACGGGGAACCAACGAGAGACTACCTCTTGGTGTCGGGACAGGCACAGGTCACTCTATTTTCCCATCAGGAAGAAGAATTAACCACAGGCTCAGCCTGCCCCCCGGTACCAGAACAGGGCCTGAAGCCATCCTGCGCTTTTGCGGCCAGCTCCCAAAAAAGCGAGTTGTAAAATGGAGGTTCAGGGCACTGCAATTCACAAACCTGCAGAGTTATAAATGATAACTCTCGTCCACAAATATATTGAGGGAAGGCAAAGAAGAGGATTTGAAATCAAGGCAGAATTGCACGAAACAGATTTCAGGAGGTAGATACGAATCGCCTTTAAAGCACATGAAAAGCGGCAAAACGTTGACAATGATGCCCTTGGCCAAAAAGGGCGTATGCGTTTTTTCCTGAATATATTCAGGAAAAAACGCATACGCCCTTTTTGGCCAACCAAGCAACCTGGAAAGGCAAATCAGCGCTACAGAAAAGTCTCGCTTCCCATCGGTCAAAAGGGCCATGCTGAAAAAAGTGTCAAAACCAGAAATGCAGGACAGGCCATGGAGAAATGGGAGCCTTGCTACACTGATGGGCGGGATGTAAATTGCCAACAGCCACTCTGGAGAAGTGTACGGTGTGTCCTGAAACATCTGAAAAACACAGCTTAGAGAGCATAGGGCACTTCCACTCATGGGGGTATAAATTGGGAAAATGAAAAATCAGCAAGACACAAGCACCCCAAAGTTTAGGGCTGCTCTGTTGACAAGGACCTCCACTTCATTCCACCTTCAATATCCCAGGAAAGAGAAAAATGGATAAAGAAGTTGTGGTCCTTATGTACAATGGAATATCACTCAGCCATGAAATCAATGTCATAAGGTTAGTAGCAGCATGATGAGTGGATTTAGGTACGACGATTCTAAGTGAAATAAGTCACACAGAAAAGGACACTTCTCATAAGGTATCACTGATAGATGGAATGTAAAAAGCGTTACACTTGAACTGAATTACAAAACAGAACAGAGTCACACATGCAGAAAACACACTATGGCTGCTTAACGGGAAAGGTGAGGTGGGGTGATACATGAAACAAGGGTATCAAATTAGCTCAGATACCGTTCCATAAACCCAATATGTAGTAGACAAGACCTACTCCATGCTCAGAGAACTGTACTCAACACGCCCTATTCACCGCACAAGAATATATCTGACTAGTAATAATCTTAAAACCTATGTATTGATATCTCTCTGTTAGTGTGTCAAGTGGGTGTAAAGCGACATAAACACAGCAGTGAAAAGCAGCTAAACCCTATTATGAAAATAAATTACTTTGAAAAACCCATGAAACAACGACAGTGAAAGAGATAGAAATTCTTACACAATGAGTTCAGGGGCTGTGATGCAACCTGGATTGACCATATCTAGACCCACAGCTGGATGAGACATAAGGGTGGACACTCTTGGGGCTGAGAGGTTTGGTGAGATTGGGTGAGCAAACGCAGACCCTTTAAAGTAATACTGCGTGGTACCCATCGCATGGGTCCCAAATCTCCAGCTTCAAGGGCATCTTCCTACATCGAAAACATGCATGAGAAACCCAGAAGATGGTACACCGTGTGATGGGGAAAGGTTTCTAAAACGCACCTCATTTCTCATCTCCTTGTGCCCGTGTTCGCCATTCCAGCCGCTTTACTAGCAATCTCCCTACTTGGAGCATCAGCACCTTTAACCTCCTGTTCCGTACAGGTTGCAATTTGTCCTGAGGATGAACGGGAAGACCGGGAACCAACGAGAGACTACCTCTTGGTGTCGGGACAGGCACAGGTCACTCTATTTTCCCATCAGGAAGAAGAATTAACCACAGGCTCAGCCTGCCCCCCGGAACCAGAACAGGGCCTGAAGCCATCCTGCGCTTTTGCGGCCAGCTCCCAAAAAAGCGAGTTGTAAAATGGAGGTTCAGGGCACTGCAATTCACAAACCTGCAGAGTTATAAATGATAACTCTCGTCCACAAATATATTGAGGGAAGGCAAAGAAGAGGATTTGAAATCAAGGCAGAATTGCACGAAACAGATTTCAGGAGGTAGATACGAATCGCCTTTAAAGCACATGAAAAGCGGCAAAACGTTGACAATGATGCCCTTGGCCAAAAAGGGCGTATGCGTTTTTTCCTGAATATATTCAGGAAAAAACGCATACGCCCTTTTTGGCCAACCAAGCAACCTGGAAAGGCAAATCAGCGCTACAGAGAAGTCTCGCTTCCCATCAGTCAAAAGGGCCATGCTGAAAAAAGTGTCAAAACCAGAAATGCAGGACAGGCCATGGAGAAATGGGAGCCTTGCTACACTGATGGGCGGGATGTAAATTGCCAACAGCCACTCTGGAGAAGTGTACGGTGTGTCCTGAAACATCTGAAAAACACAGCTTAGAGAGCATAGGGCACTTCCACTCATGGGGGTATAAATTGGGAAAATTAAAAATCAGCAAGACACAAGCACCCCAAAGTTGAGGGCTGCTCTGTTGACAAGGACCTCCACTTCATTCCACCTTCAATATCCCAGGAAAGAGAAAAATGGATAAAGAAGTTGTGGTCCTTATGTACAATGGAATATCACTCAGCCATGAAATCAATGTCATAAGGTTAGTAGCAGCATGATGAGTGGATTTAGGTACGACGATTCTAAGTGAAATAAGTCACACAGAAAAGGACACTTCTCATAAGGTATCACTTATAGAGGGAATGTAAAAACCGTTACACTTGAACTGAATTACAAAACAGAACAGAGTCACACATGCAGAAAACACACTATGGCTGCTTAACGGGAAAGGTGAGGTGGGGTGATACATAAAACAAGGGTATCAAATTAGCTCAGATACCGTTCCATAAACCCAATATGTAGTAGACAAGACCTACTCCTTGCTCAGAGAACTGGACTCAACACGCCCTATTCACCGCACAAGAATATATCTGACTAGTAATAATCTTAAAACCTATGTATTGATACCTCTCTGTTAGTGTGTCAAGTGGGTGTAAAGCGGCATAAACACAGCCGTGAAAAGCAGCTAAACCCCATTATGAAAATAAATTACTTTGAAAAACCCATGAAACAACGACAGTGAAAGAGATAGAAATTCTTACACAATGAGTTCAGGGGCTGTGATGCAACCTGGATTGACCATATCTAGACCCACAGCTGGATGAGACATAAGGGTGGACACTCTTGGGGCTGAGAGGTTTGGTGAGGTTGGGTGAGCAAACGCAGACCCTTTAAAGTAATACTGCGTGGTACCCATCGCATGGGTCCCAAATCTCCAGGTTCAAGCGCATCTTCCTACATCGAAAACATGCATGAGAAACCCAGAAGATGGTACACCGTGTGATGGGGAAAGGTTTCTAAAACGCACCTCATTTCTCATCTCCTTGTGCCCGTGTTCGCCATTCCAGCCGCTTTACTAGCAATCTCCCTACTTGGAGCATCAGCACCTTTAACCTCCTGTTCCGTACAGGTTGCAATTTGTCCTGAGGATGAACGGGAAGACGGGGAACCAACGAGAGACTACCTCTTGGTGTCGGGACAGGCACAGGTCACTCTATTTTCCCATCAGGAAGAAGAATTAACCACAGGCTCAGCCTGCCCCCCGGAACCAGAACAGGGCCTGAAGCCATCCTGCGCTTTTGCGGCCAGCTCCCAAAAAAGCGAGTTGTAAAATGGAGGTTCAGGGCACTGCAATTCACAAACCTGCAGAGTTATAAATGATAACTCTCGTCCACAAATATATTGAGGGAAGGCAAAGAAGAGGATTTGAAATCAAGGCAGAATTGCACGAAACAGATTTCAGGAGGTAGATACGAATCGCCTTTAAAGCACATGAAAAGCGGCAAAACGTTGACAATGATGCCCTTGGCCAAAAAGGGCGTATGCGTTTTTTCCTGAATATATTCAGGAAAAAATGCATACGCCCTTTTTGGCCAACCAAGCAACCTGGAAAGGCAAATCAGCGCTACAAAGAAGTCTCGCTTCCCATCGGTCAAAAGGGCCATGCTGAAAAAAGTGTCAAAACCAGAAATGCAGGACAGGCCATGGAGAAATGGGAGCCTTGCTACACTGATGGGCGGGATGTAAATTGCCAACAGCCACTCTGGAGAAGTGTACGGTGTGTCCTGAAACATCTGAAAAACACAGCTTAGAGAGCATAGGGCACTTCCACTCATGGGGGTATAAATTGGGAAAATGAAAAATCAGCAAGACACAAGCACCCCAAAGTTGAGGGCTGCTCTGTTGACAAGGACCTCCACTTCATTCCACCTTCAATATCCCAGGAAAGAGAAAAATGGATAAAGAAGTTGTGGTCCTTATGTACAATGGAATATCACTCAGCCATGAAATCAATGTCATAAGGTTAGTAGCAGCATGATGAGTGGATTTAGGTACGACGATTCTAAGTGAAATAAGTCACACAGAAAAGGACACTTCTCATAAGGTATCACTTATAGAGGGAATGTAAAAACCGTTACACTTGAACTGAATTACAAAACAGAACAGAGTCACACATGCAGAAAACACACTATGGCTGCTTAACGGGAAAGGTGAGGTGGGGTGATACATGAAACAAGGGTATCAAATTAGCTCAGATACCGTTCCATAAACCCAATATGTAATAGACAAGACCTACTCCTTGCTCAGAGAACTGGACTCAACACGCCCTATTCACCGCACAAGAATATATCTGACTAGTAATAATCTTAAAACCTATGTATTGATATCTCTCTGTTAGTGTGTCAAGTGGGTGTAAAGTGACATAAACACAGCAGTGAAAAGCAGCTAAACCCCATTATGAAAATAAATTACTTTGAAAAACCCATGAAACAACGACAGTGAAAGAGAGAGAAATTCTTACACAATGTGTTCAGGGTCTGTGATGCAACCTGGATTGACCATATCTAGACCCACAGCTGGATGAGACATAAGGGTGGACACTCTTGGGGCTGAGAGGTTTGGTGAGGTTGGGTGAGCAAACGCAGACCCTTTAAAGTAATACTGCGTGGTACCCATCGCATGGGTCCCAAATCTCCAGGTTCAAGGGCATCTTCCTACATCGAAAACATGCATGAGAAACCCAGAAGATGGTACACCGTGTGATGGGGAAAGGTTTCTAAAACGCACCTAATTTCTCATCTCCTTGTGCCCGGGTTCGCCTTTCCAGCCGCTTTACTAGCAATCTCCCTACTTGGAGCATCAGCACCTTTAACCTCCTGTTCCGTACAGGTTGCAATTTGTCCTGAGGATGAACGGGAATACGGGGAACCAACGAGAGACTACCTCTTGGTGTCGGGACAGGCACAGGTCACTCTATTTTCCCATCAGGAAGAAGAATTAACCACAGGCTCAGCCTGCCCCCCGGAACCAGAACAGGGCCTGAAGCCATCCTGCGCTTTTGCGGCCAGCTCCCAAAAAAGCGAGTTGTAAAATGGAGGTTCAGGGCACTGCAATTCACAAACCTGCAGAGTTATAAATGATAACTCTCGTCCACAAATATATTGAGGGAAGGCAAAGAAGAGGATTTGAAATCAAGGCAGAATTGCACGAAACAGATTTCAGGAGGTAGATACGAATCGCCTTTAAAGCACATGAAAAGCGGCAAAACGTTGACAATGATGCCCTTGGCCAAAAAGGGCGTATGCGTTTTTTCCTGAATATATTCAGGAAAAAACGCATACGCCCTTTTTGGCCAACCAAGCAACCTGGAAAGGCAAATCAGCGCTACAGAAAAGTCTCGCTTCCCATCGGTCAAAAGGGCCATGCTGAAAAAAGTGTCAAAACCAGAAATGCAGGACAGGCCATGGAGAAATGGGAGCCTTGCTACACTGATGGGCGGGATGTAAATTGCCAACAGCCACTCTGGAGAAGTGTACGGTGTGTCCTGAAACATCTGAAAAACACAGCTTAGAGAGCATAGGGCACTTCCACTCATGGGGGTATAAATTGGGAAAATGAAAAATCAGCAAGACACAAGCACCCCAAAGTTTAGGGCTGCTCTGTTGACAAGGACCTCCACTTCATTCCACCTTCAATATCCCAGGAAAGAGAAAAATGGATAAAGAAGTTGTGGTCCTTATGTACAATGGAATATCACTCAGCCATGAAATCAATGTCATAAGGTTAGTAGCAGCATGATGAGTGGATTTAGGTACGACGATTCTAAGTGAAATAAGTCACACAGAAAAGGACACTTCTCATAAGGTATCACTGATAGATGGAATGTAAAAAGCGTTACACTTGAACTGAATTACAAAACAGAACAGAGTCACACATGCAGAAAACACACTATGGCTGCTTAACGGGAAAGGTGAGGTGGGGTGATACATGAAACAAGGGTATCAAATTAGCTCAGATACCGTTCCATAAACCCAATATGTAGTAGACAAGACCTACTCCATGCTCAGAGAACTGTACTCAACACGCCCTATTCACCGCACAAGAATATATCTGACTAGTAATAATCTTAAAACCTATGTATTGATATCTCTCTGTTAGTGTGTCAAGTGGGTGTAAAGCGACATAAACACAGCAGTGAAAAGCAGCTAAACCCTATTATGAAAATAAATTACTTTGAAAAACCCATGAAACAACGACAGTGAAAGAGATAGAAATTCTTACACAATGAGTTCAGGGGCTGTGATGCAACCTGGATTGACCATATCTAGACCCACAGCTGGATGAGACATAAGGGTGGACACTCTTGGGGCTGAGAGGTTTGGTGAGATTGGGTGAGCAAACGCAGACCCTTTAAAGTAATACTGCGTGGTACCCATCGCATGGGTCCCAAATCTCCAGGTTCAAGGGCATCTTCCTACATCGAAAACATGCATGAGAAACCCAGAAGATGGTACACCGTGTGATGGGGAAAGGTTTCTAAAACGCACCTCATTTCTCATCTCCTTGTGCCCGTGTTCGCCATTCCAGCCGCTTTACTAGCAATCTCCCTACTTGGAGCATCAGCACCTTTAACCTCCTGTTCCGTACAGGTTGCAATTTGTCCTGAGGATGAACGGGAAGACGGGGAACCAACGAGAGACTACCTCTTGGTGTCGGGACAGGCACAGGTCACTCTATTTTCCCATCAGGAAGAAGAATTAACCACAGGCTCAGCCTGCCCCCCGGAACCAGAACAGGGCCTGAAGCCATCCTGCGCTTTTGCGGCCAGCTCCCAAAAAAGCGAGTTGTAAAATGGAGGTTCAGGGCACTGCAATTCACAAACCTGCAGAGTTATAAATGATAACTCTCGTCCACAAATATATTGAGGGAAGGCAAAGAAGAGGATTTGAAATCAAGGCAGAATTGCACGAAACAGATTTCAGGAGGTAGATACGAATCGCCTTTAAAGCACATGAAAAGCGGCAAAACGTTGACAATGATGCCCTTGGCCAAAAAGGGCGTATGCGTTTTTTCCTGAATATATTCAGGAAAAAACGCATACGCCCTTTTTGGCCAACCAAGCAACCTGGAAAGGCAAATCAGCGCTACAGAGAAGTCTCGCTTCCCATCAGTCAAAAGGGCCATGCTGAAAAAAGTGTCAAAACCAGAAATGCAGGACAGGCCATGGAGAAATGGGAGCCTTGCTACACTGATGGGCGGGATGTAAATTGCCAACAGCCACTCTGGAGAAGTGTACGGTGTGTCCTGAAACATCTGAAAAACACAGCTTAGAGAGCATAGGGCACTTCCACTCATGGGGGTATAAATTGGGAAAATTAAAAATCAGCAAGACACAAGCACCCCAAAGTTGAGGGCTGCTCTGTTGACAAGGACCTCCACTTCATTCCACCTTCAATATCCCAGGAAAGAGAAAAATGGATAAAGAAGTTGTGGTCCTTATGTACAATGGAATATCACTCAGCCATGAAATCAATGTCATAAGGTTAGTAGCAGCATGATGAGTGGATTTAGGTACGACGATTCTAAGTGAAATAAGTCACACAGAAAAGGACACTTCTCATAAGGTATCACTTATAGAGGGAATGTAAAAACCGTTACACTTGAACTGAATTACAAAACAGAACAGAGTCACACATGCAGAAAACACACTATGGCGGCTTAACGGGAAAGGTGAGGTGGGGTGATACATAAAACAAGGGTATCAAATTAGCTCAGATACCGTTCCATAAACCCAATATGTAGTAGACAAGACCTACTCCTTGCTCAGAGAACTGGACTCAACACGCCCTATTCACCGCACAAGAATATATCTGACTAGTAATAATCTTAAAACCTATGTATTGATACCTCTCTGTTAGTGTGTCAAGTGGGTGTAAAGCGGCATAAACACAGCCGTGAAAAGCAGCTAAACCCCATTATGAAAATAAATTACTTTGAAAAACCCATGAAACAACGACAGTGAAAGAGATAGAAATTCTTACACAATGAGTTCAGGGGCTGTGATGCAACCTGGATTGACCATATCTAGACCCACAGCTGGATGAGACATAAGGGTGGACACTCTTGGGGCTGAGAGGTTTGGTGAGGTTGGGTGAGCAAACGCAGACCCTTTAAAGTAATACTGCGTGGTACCCATCGCATGGGTCCCAAATCTCCAGGTTCAAGGGCATCTTCCTACATCGAAAACATGCATGAGAAACCCAGAAGATGGTACACCGTGTGATGGGGAAAGGTTTCTAAAACGCACCTCATTTCTCATCTCCTTGTGCCCGTGTTCGCCATTCCAGCCGCTTTACTAGCAATCTCCCTACTTGGAGCATCAGCACCTTTAACCTCCTGTTCCGTACAGGTTGCAATTTGTCCTGAGGATGAACGGGAAGACGGGGAACCAACGAGAGACTAGCTCTTGGTGTCGGGACAGGCACAGGTCACTCTATTTTCCCATCAGGAAGAAGAATTAACCACAGGCTCAGCCTGCCCCCCGGAACCAGAACAGGGCCTGAAGCCATCCTGCGCTTTTGCGGCCAGCTCCCAAAAAAGCGAGTTGTAAAATGGAGGTTCAGGGCACTGCAATTCACAAACCTGCAGAGTTATAAATGATAACTCTCGTCCACAAATATATTGAGGGAAGGCAAAGAAGAGGATTTGAAATCAAGGCAGAATTGCACGAAACAGATTTCAGGAGGTAGATACGAATCGCCTTTAAAGCACATGAAAAGCGGCAAAACGTTGACAATGATGCCCTTGGCCAAAAAGGGCGTATGCGTTTTTTCCTGAATATATTCAGGAAAAAACGCATACGCCCTTTTTGGCCAACCAAGCAACCTGGAAAGGCAAATCAGCGCTACAGAGAAGTCTCGCTTCCCATCGGTCAAAAGGGCCATGCTGAAAAAAGTGTCAAAACCAGAAATGCAGGACAGGCCATGGAGAAATGGGAGCCTTGCTACACTGATGGGCGGGATGTAAATTGCCAACAGCCACTCTGGAGAAGTGTACGGTGTGTCCTGAAACATCTGAAAAACACAGCTTAGAGAGCATAGGGCACTTCCACTCATGGGGGTATAAATTGGGAAAATGAAAAATCAGCAAGACACAAGCACCCCAAAGTTGAGGGCTGCTCTGTTGACAAGGACCTCCACTTCATTCCACCTTCAATATCCCAGGAAAGAGAAAAATGGATAAAGAAGTTGTGGTCCTTATGTACAATGGAATATCACTCAGCCATGAAATCAATGTCATAAGGTTAGTAGCAGCATGATGAGTGGATTTAGGTACGACGATTCTAAGTGAAATAAGTCACACAGAAAAGGACACTTCTCATAAGGTATCACTTATAGAGGGAATGTAAAAACCGTTACACTTGAACTGAATTACAAAACAGAACAGAGTCACACATGCAGAAAACACACTATGGCTGCTTAACGGGAAAGGTGAGGTGGGGTGATACATAAAACAAGGGTATCAAATTAGCTCAGATACCGTTCCATAAACCCAATATGTAGTAGACAAGACCTACTCCTTGCTCAGAGAACTGGACTCAACACGCCCTATTCACCGCACAAGAATATATCTGACTAGTAATAATCTTAAAACCTATGTATTGATACCTCTCTGTTAGTGTGTCAAGTGGGTGTAAAGCGGCATAAACACAGCCGTGAAAAGCAGCTAAACCCCATTATGAAAATAAATTACTTTGAAAAACCCATGAAACAACGACAGTGAAAGAGATAGAAATTCTTACACAATGAGTTCAGGGGCTGTGATGCAACCTGGATTGACCATATCTAGACCCACAGCTGGATGAGACATAAGGGTGGACACTCTTGGGGCTGAGAGGTTTGGTGAGATTGGGTGAGCAAACGCAGACCCTTTAAAGTAATACTGCGTGGTACCCATCACATGGGTCCCAAATCTCCAGGTTCAAGGGCATCTTCCTACATCGAAAACATGCATGAGAAACCCAGAAGATGGTACACCGTGTGATGGGGAAAGGTTTCTAAAACGCACCTCATTTCTCATCTCCTTGTGCCCGTGTTCGCCATTCCAGCCGCTTTACTAGCAATCTCCCTACTTGGAGCATCAGCACCTTTAACCTCCTGTTCCGTACAGGTTGCAATTTGTCCTGAGGATGAACGGGAAGACGGAGAACCAACGAGAGACTACCTCTTGGTGTCGGGACAGGCACAGGTCACTCTATTTTCCCATCAGGAAGAAGAATTAACCACAGGCTCAGCCTGCCCCCCGGAACCAGAACAGGGCCTGAAGCCATCCTGCGCTTTTGCGGCCAGCTCCCAAAAAAGCGAGTTGTAAAATGGAGGTTCAGGGCACTGCAATTCACAAACCTGCAGAGTTATAAATGATAACTCTCGTCCACAAATATATTGAGGGAAGGCAAAGAAGAGGATTTGAAATCAAGGCAGAATTGCACGAAACAGGTTTCAGGAGGTAGATACGAATCGCCTTTAAAGCACATGAAAAGCGGCAAAACATTGACAATGATGCCCTTGGCCAAAAAGGGCGTATGCGTTTTTTCCTGAATATATTCAGGAAAAAACGCATACGCCCTTTTTGGCCAACCAAGCAACCTGGAAAGGCAAATCAGCGCTACAGAGAAGTCTCGCTTCCCATCAGTCAAAAGGGCCATGCTGAAAAAAGTGTCAAAACCAGAAATGCAGGACAGGCCATGGAGAAATGGGAGCCTTGCTACACTGATGGGCGGGATGTAAATTGCCAACAGCCACTCTGGAGAAGTGTACGGTGTGTCCTGAAACATCTGAAAAACACAGCTTAGAGAGCATAGGGCACTTCCACTCATGGGGGTATAAATTGGGAAAATTAAAAATCAGCAAGACACAAGCACCCCAAAGTTGAGGGCTGCTCTGTTGACAAGGACCTCCACTTCATTCCACCTTCAATATCCCAGGAAAGAGAAAAATGGATAAAGAAGTTGTGGTCCTTATGTACAATGGAATATCACTCAGCCATGAAATCAATGTCATAAGGTTAGTAGCAGCATGATGAGTGGATTTAGGTACGACGATTCTAAGTGAAATAAGTCACACAGAAAAGGACACTTCTCATAAGGTATCACTTATAGAGGGAATGTAAAAACCGTTACACTTGAACTGAATTACAAAACAGAACAGAGTCACACATGCAGAAAACACACTATGGCTGCTTAACGGGAAAGGTGAGGTGGGGTGATACATGAAACAAGGGTATCAAATTAGCTCAGATACCGTTCCATAAACCCAATATGTAGTAGACAAGACCTACTCCTTGCTCAGAGAACTGGACTCAACACGCCCTATTCACCGCACAAGAATATATCTGACTAGTAATAATCTTAAAACCTATGTATTGATACCTCTCTGTTAGTGTGTCAAGTGGGTGTAAAGCGGCATAAACACAGCCGTGAAAAGCAGCTAAACCCCATTATGAAAATAAATTACTTTGAAAAACCCATGAAACAACGACAGTGAAAGAGATAGAAATTCTTACACAATGAGTTCAGGGGCTGTGATGCAACCTGGATTGACCATATCTAGACCCACAGCTGGATGAGACATAAGGGTGGACACTCTTGGGGCTGAGAGGTTTGGTGAGATTGGGTGAGCAAACGCAGACCCTTTAAAGTAATACTGCGTGGTACCCATCGCATGGGTCCCAAATCTCCAGGTTCAAGGGCATCTTCCTACATCGAAAACATGCATGAGAAACCCAGAAGATGGTACACCGTGTGATGGGGAAAGGTTTCTAAAACGCACCTCATTTCTCATCTCCTTGTGCCCGTGTTCGCCATTCCAGCCGCTTTACTAGCAATCTCCCTACTTGGAGCATCAGCACCTTTAACCTCCTGTTCCGTACAGGTTGCAATTTGTCCTGAGGATGAACGGGAAGACGGGGAACCAACGAGAGACTACCTCTTGGTGTCGGGTCAGGCACAGGTCACTCTATTTTCCCATCAGGAAGAAGAATTAACCACAGGCTCAGCCTGCCCCCCGGAACCAGAACAGGGCCTGAAGCCATCCTGCGCTTTTGCGGCCAGCTCCCAAAAAAGCGAGTTGTAAAATGGAGGTTCAGGGCACTGCAATTCACAAACCTGCAGAGTTATAAATGATAACTCTCGTCCACAAATATATTGAGGGAAGGCAAAGAAGAGGATTTGAAATCAAGGCAGAATTGCACGAAACAGATTTCAGGAGGTAGATACGAATCGCCTTTAAAGCACATGAAAAGCGGCAAAACGTTGACAATGATGCCCTTGGCCAAAAAGGGCGTATGCGTTTTTTCCTGAATATATTCAGGAAAAAACGCATACGCCCTTTTTGGCCAACCAAGCAACCTGGAAAGGCAAATCAGCGCTACAGAGAAGTCTCGCTTCCCATCAGTCAAAAGGGCCATGCTGAAAAAAGTGTCAAAACCAGAAATGCAGGACAGGCCATGGAGAAATGGGAGCCTTGCTACACTGATGGGCGGGATGTAAATTGCCAACAGCCACTCTGGAGAAGTGTACGGTGTGTCCTGAAACATCTGAAAAACACAGCTTAGAGAGCATAGGGCACTTCCACTCATGGGGGTATAAATTGGGAAAATTAAAAATCAGCAAGACACAAGCACCCCAAAGTTGAGGGCTGCTCTGTTGACAAGGACCTCCACTTCATTCCACCTTCAATATCCCAGGAAAGAGAAAAATGGATAAAGAAGTTGTGGTCCTTATGTACAATGGAATATCACTCAGCCATGAAATCAATGTCATAAGGTTAGTAGCAGCATGATGAGTGGATTTAGGTACGACGATTCTAAGTGAAATAAGTCACACAGAAAAGGACACTTCTCATAAGGTATCACTTATAGAGGGAATGTAAAAACCGTTACACTTGAACTGAATTACAAAACAGAACAGAGTCACACATGCAGAAAACACACTATGGCTGCTTAACGGGAAAGGTGAGGTGGGGTGATACATAAAACAAGGGTATCAAATTAGCTCAGATACCGTTCCATAAACCCAATATGTAGTAGACAAGACCTACTCCTTGCTCAGAGAACTGGACTCAACACGCCCTATTCACCGCACAAGAATATATCTGACTAGTAATAATCTTAAAACCTATGTATTGATACCTCTCTGTTAGTGTGTCAAGTGGGTGTAAAGCGGCATAAACACAGCCGTGAAAAGCAGCTAAACCCCATTATGAAAATAAATTACTTTGAAAAACCCATGAAACAACGACAGTGAAAGAGATAGAAATTCTTACACAATGAGTTCAGGGGCTGTGATGCAACCTGGATTGACCATATCTAGACCCACAGCTGGATGAGACATAAGGGTGGACACTCTTGGGGCTGAGAGGTTTGGTGAGGTTGGGTGAGCAAACGCAGACCCTTTAAAGTAATACTGCGTGGTACCCATCGCATGGGTCCCAAATCTCCAGGTTCAAGGGCATCTTCCTACATCGAAAACATGCATGAGAAACCCAGAAGATGGTACACCGTGTGATGGGGAAAGGTTTCTAAAACGCACCTCATTTCTCATCTCCTTGTGCCCGTGTTCGCCATTCCAGCCGCTTTACTAGCAATCTCCCTACTTGGAGCATCAGCACCTTTAACCTCCTGTTCCGTACAGGTTGCAATTTGTCCTGAGGATGAACGGGAAGACGGGGAACCAACGAGAGACTAGCTCTTGGTGTCGGGACAGGCACAGGTCACTCTATTTTCCCATCAGGAAGAAGAATTAACCACAGGCTCAGCCTGCCCCCCGGAACCAGAACAGGGCCTGAAGCCATCCTGCGCTTTTGCGGCCAGCTCCCAAAAAAGCGAGTTGTAAAATGGAGGTTCAGGGCACTGCAATTCACAAACCTGCAGAGTTATAAATGATAACTCTCGTCCACAAATATATTGAGGGAAGGCAAAGAAGAGGATTTGAAATCAAGGCAGAATTGCACGAAACAGATTTCAGGAGGTAGATACGAATCGCCTTTAAAGCACATGAAAAGCGGCAAAACGTTGACAATGATGCCCTTGGCCAAAAAGGGCGTATGCGTTTTTTCCTGAATATATTCAGGAAAAAACGCATACGCCCTTTTTGGCCAACCAAGCAACCTGGAAAGGCAAATCAGCGCTACAGAGAAGTCTCGCTTCCCATCGGTCAAAAGGGCCATGCTGAAAAAAGTGTCAAAACCAGAAATGCAGGACAGGCCATGGAGAAATGGGAGCCTTGCTACACTGATGGGCGGGATGTAAATTGCCAACAGCCACTCTGGAGAAGTGTACGGTGTGTCCTGAAACATCTGAAAAACACAGCTTAGAGAGCATAGGGCACTTCCACTCATGGGGGTATAAATTGGGAAAATTAAAAATCAGCAAGACACAAGCACCCCAAAGTTGAGGGCTGCTCTGTTGACAAGGACCTCCACTTCATTCCACCTTCAATATCCCAGGAAAGAGAAAAATGGATAAAGAAGTTGTGGTCCTTATGTACAATGGAATATCACTCAGCCATGAAATCAATGTCACAAGGTTAGTAGCAGCATGATGAGTGGATTTAGGTACGACGATTCTAAGTGAAATAAGTCACACAGAAAAGGACACTTCTCATAAGGTATCACTTATAGAGGGAATGTAAAAACCGTTACACTTGAACTGAATTACAAAACAGAACAGAGTCACACATGCAGAAAACACACTATGGCTGCTTAACGGGAAAGGTGAGGTGGGGTGATACATGAAACAAGGGTATCAAATTAGCTCAGATACCGTTCCATAAACCCAATATGTAGTAGACAAGACCTACTCCTTGCTCAGAGAACTGGACTCAACACGCCCTATTCACCGCACAAGAATATATCTGACTAGTAATAATCTTAAAACCTATGTATTGATACCTCTCTGTTAGTGTGTCAAGTGGGTGTAAAGCGGCATAAACACAGCCGTGAAAAGCAGCTAAACCCCATTATGAAAATAAATTACTTTGAAAAACCCATGAAACAACGACAGTGAAAGAGATAGAAATTCTTACACAATGAGTTCAGGGGCTGTGATGCAACCTGGATTGACCATATCTAGACCCACAGCTGGATGAGACATAAGGGTGGACACTCTTGGGGCTGAGAGGTTTGGTGAGGTTGGGTGAGCAAACGCAGACCCTTTAAAGTAATACTGCGTGGTACCCATCGCATGGGTCCCAAATCTCCAGGTTCAAGGGCATCTTCCTACATCGAAAACATGCATGAGAAACCCAGAAGATGGTACACCGTGTGATGGGGAAAGGTTTCTAAAACGCACCTCATTTCTCATCTCCTTGTGCCCGTGTTCGCCATTCCAGCCGCTTTACTAGCAATCTCCCTACTTGGAGCATCAGCACCTTTAACCTCCTGTTCCGTACAGGTTGCAATTTGTCCTGAGGATGAACGGGAAGACGGGGAACCAACGAGAGACTAGCTCTTGGTGTCGGGACAGGCACAGGTCACTCTATTTTCCCATCAGGAAGAAGAATTAACCACAGGCTCAGCCTGCCCCCCGGAACCAGAACAGGGCCTGAAGCCATCCTGCGCTTTTGCGGCCAGCTCCCAAAAAAGCGAGTTGTAAAATGGAGGTTCAGGGCACTGCAATTCACAAACCTGCAGAGTTATAAATGATAACTCTCGTCCACAAATATATTGAGGGAAGGCAAAGAAGAGGATTTGAAATCAAGGCAGAATTGCACGAAACAGATTTCAGGAGGTAGATACGAATCGCCTTTAAAGCACATGAAAAGCGGCAAAACGTTGACAATGATGCCCTTGGCCAAAAAGGGCGTATGCGTTTTTTCCTGAATATATTCAGGAAAAAATGCATACGCCCTTTTTGGCCAACCAAGCAACCTGGAAAGGCAAATCAGCGCTACAAAGAAGTCTCGCTTCCCATCGGTCAAAAGGGCCATGCTGAAAAAAGTGTCAAAACCAGAAATGCAGGACAGGCCATGGAGAAATGGGAGCCTTGCTACACTGATGGGCGGGATGTAAATTGCCAACAGCCACTCTGGAGAAGTGTACGGTGTGTCCTGAAACATCTGAAAAACACAGCTTAGAGAGCATAGGGCACTTCCACTCATGGGGGTATAAATTGGGAAAATGAAAAATCAGCAAGACACAAGCACCCCAAAGTTGAGGGCTGCTCTGTTGACAAGGACCTCCACTTCATTCCACCTTCAATATCCCAGGAAAGAGAAAAATGGATAAAGAAGTTGTGGTCCTTATGTACAATGGAATATCACTCAGCCATGAAATCAATGTCATAAGGTTAGTAGCAGCATGATGAGTGGATTTAGGTACGACGATTCTAAGTGAAATAAGTCACACAGAAAAGGACACTTCTCATAAGGTATCACTTATAGAGGGAATGTAAAAACCGTTACACTTGAACTGAATTACAAAACAGAACAGAGTCACACATGCAGAAAACACACTATGGCTGCTTAACGGGAAAGGTGAGGTGGGGTGATACATGAAACAAGGGTATCAAATTAGCTCAGATACCGTTCCATAAACCCAATATGTAATAGACAAGACCTACTCCTTGCTCAGAGAACTGGACTCAACACGCCCTATTCACCGCACAAGAATATATCTGACTAGTAATAATCTTAAAACCTATGTATTGATATCTCTCTGTTAGTGTGTCAAGTGGGTGTAAAGTGACATAAACACAGCAGTGAAAAGCAGCTAAACCCCATTATGAAAATAAATTACTTTGAAAAACCCATGAAACAACGACAGTGAAAGAGAGAGAAATTCTTACACAATGTGTTCAGGGTCTGTGATGCAACCTGGATTGACCATATCTAGACCCACAGCTGGATGAGACATAAGGGTGGACACTCTTGGGGCTGAGAGGTTTGGTGAGGTTGGGTGAGCAAACGCAGACCCTTTAAAGTAATACTGCGTGGTACCCATCGCATGGGTCCCAAATCTCCAGGTTCAAGGGCATCTTCCTACATCGAAAACATGCATGAGAAACCCAGAAGATGGTACACCGTGTGATGGGGAAAGGTTTCTAAAACGCACCTAATTTCTCATCTCCTTGTGCCCGGGTTCGCCTTTCCAGCCGCTTTACTAGCAATCTCCCTACTTGGAGCATCAGCACCTTTAACCTCCTGTTCCGTACAGGTTGCAATTTGTCCTGAGGATGAACGGGAATACGGGGAACCAACGAGAGACTACCTCTTGGTGTCGGGACAGGCACAGGTCACTCTATTTTCCCATCAGGAAGAAGAATTAACCACAGGCTCAGCCTGCCCCCCGGAACCAGAACAGGGCCTGAAGCCATCCTGCGCTTTTGCGGCCAGCTCCCAAAAAAGCGAGTTGTAAAATGGAGGTTCAGGGCACTGCAATTCACAAACCTGCAGAGTTATAAATGATAACTCTCGTCCACAAATATATTGAGGGAAGGCAAAGAAGAGGATTTGAAATCAAGGCAGAATTGCACGAAACAGATTTCAGGAGGTAGATACGAATCGCCTTTAAAGCACATGAAAAGCGGCAAAACGTTGACAATGATGCCCTTGGCCAAAAAGGGCGTATGCGTTTTTTCCTGAATATATTCAGGAAAAAACGCATACGCCCTTTTTGGCCAACCAAGCAACCTGGAAAGGCAAATCAGCGCTACAGAAAAGTCTCGCTTCCCATCGGTCAAAAGGGCCATGCTGAAAAAAGTGTCAAAACCAGAAATGCAGGACAGGCCATGGAGAAATGGGAGCCTTGCTACACTGATGGGCGGGATGTAAATTGCCAACAGCCACTCTGGAGAAGTGTACGGTGTGTCCTGAAACATCTGAAAAACACAGCTTAGAGAGCATAGGGCACTTCCACTCATGGGGGTATAAATTGGGAAAATGAAAAATCAGCAAGACACAAGCACCCCAAAGTTTAGGGCTGCTCTGTTGACAAGGACCTCCACTTCATTCCACCTTCAATATCCCAGGAAAGAGAAAAATGGATAAAGAAGTTGTGGTCCTTATGTACAATGGAATATCACTCAGCCATGAAATCAATGTCATAAGGTTAGTAGCAGCATGATGAGTGGATTTAGGTACGACGATTCTAAGTGAAATAAGTCACACAGAAAAGGACACTTCTCATAAGGTATCACTGATAGATGGAATGTAAAAAGCGTTACACTTGAACTGAATTACAAAACAGAACAGAGTCACACATGCAGAAAACACACTATGGCTGCTTAACGGGAAAGGTGAGGTGGGGTGATACATGAAACAAGGGTATCAAATTAGCTCAGATACCGTTCCATAAACCCAATATGTAGTAGACAAGACCTACTCCATGCTCAGAGAACTGTACTCAACACGCCCTATTCACCGCACAAGAATATATCTGACTAGTAATAATCTTAAAACCTATGTATTGATATCTCTCTGTTAGTGTGTCAAGTGGGTGTAAAGCGACATAAACACAGCAGTGAAAAGCAGCTAAACCCTATTATGAAAATAAATTACTTTGAAAAACCCATGAAACAACGACAGTGAAAGAGATAGAAATTCTTACACAATGAGTTCAGGGGCTGTGATGCAACCTGGATTGACCATATCTAGACCCACAGCTGGATGAGACATAAGGGTGGACACTCTTGGGGCTGAGAGGTTTGGTGAGATTGGGTGAGCAAACGCAGACCCTTTAAAGTAATACTGCGTGGTACCCATCGCATGGGTCCCAAATCTCCAGGTTCAAGGGCATCTTCCTACATCGAAAACATGCATGAGAAACCCAGAAGATGGTACACCGTGTGATGGGGAAAGGTTTCTAAAACGCACCTCATTTCTCATCTCCTTGTGCCCGTGTTCGCCATTCCAGCCGCTTTACTAGCAATCTCCCTACTTGGAGCATCAGCACCTTTAACCTCCTGTTCCGTACAGGTTGCAATTTGTCCTGAGGATGAACGGGAAGACGGGGAACCAACGAGAGACTACCTCTTGGTGTCGGGACAGGCACAGGTCACTCTATTTTCCCATCAGGAAGAAGAATTAACCACAGGCTCAGCCTGCCCCCCGGAACCAGAACAGGGCCTGAAGCCATCCTGCGCTTTTGCGGCCAGCTCCCAAAAAAGCGAGTTGTAAAATGGAGGTTCAGGGCACTGCAATTCACAAACCTGCAGAGTTATAAATGATAACTCTCGTCCACAAATATATTGAGGGAAGGCAAAGAAGAGGATTTGAAATCAAGGCAGAATTGCACGAAACAGATTTCAGGAGGTAGATACGAATCGCCTTTAAAGCACATGAAAAGCGGCAAAACGTTGACAATGATGCCCTTGGCCAAAAAGGGCGTATGCGTTTTTTCCTGAATATATTCAGGAAAAAACGCATACGCCCTTTTTGGCCAACCAAGCAACCTGGAAAGGCAAATCAGCGCTACAGAGAAGTCTCGCTTCCCATCAGTCAAAAGGGCCATGCTGAAAAAAGTGTCAAAACCAGAAATGCAGGACAGGCCATGGAGAAATGGGAGCCTTGCTACACTGATGGGCGGGATGTAAATTGCCAACAGCCACTCTGGAGAAGTGTACGGTGTGTCCTGAAACATCTGAAAAACACAGCTTAGAGAGCATAGGGCACTTCCACTCATGGGGGTATAAATTGGGAAAATTAAAAATCAGCAAGACACAAGCACCCCAAAGTTGAGGGCTGCTCTGTTGACAAGGACCTCCACTTCATTCCACCTTCAATATCCCAGGAAAGAGAAAAATGGATAAAGAAGTTGTGGTCCTTATGTACAATGGAATATCACTCAGCCATGAAATCAATGTCATAAGGTTAGTAGCAGCATGATGAGTGGATTTAGGTACGACGATTCTAAGTGAAATAAGTCACACAGAAAAGGACACTTCTCATAAGGTATCACTTATAGAGGGAATGTAAAAACCGTTACACTTGAACTGAATTACAAAACAGAACAGAGTCACACATGCAGAAAACACACTATGGCGGCTTAACGGGAAAGGTGAGGTGGGGTGATACATAAAACAAGGGTATCAAATTAGCTCAGATACCGTTCCATAAACCCAATATGTAGTAGACAAGACCTACTCCTTGCTCAGAGAACTGGACTCAACACGCCCTATTCACCGCACAAGAATATATCTGACTAGTAATAATCTTAAAACCTATGTATTGATACCTCTCTGTTAGTGTGTCAAGTGGGTGTAAAGCGGCATAAACACAGCCGTGAAAAGCAGCTAAACCCCATTATGAAAATAAATTACTTTGAAAAACCCATGAAACAACGACAGTGAAAGAGATAGAAATTCTTACACAATGAGTTCAGGGGCTGTGATGCAACCTGGATTGACCATATCTAGACCCACAGCTGGATGAGACATAAGGGTGGACACTCTTGGGGCTGAGAGGTTTGGTGAGGTTGGGTGAGCAAACGCAGACCCTTTAAAGTAATACTGCGTGGTACCCATCGCATGGGTCCCAAATCTCCAGGTTCAAGGGCATCTTCCTACATCGAAAACATGCATGAGAAACCCAGAAGATGGTACACCGTGTGATGGGGAAAGGTTTCTAAAACGCACCTCATTTCTCATCTCCTTGTGCCCGTGTTCGCCATTCCAGCCGCTTTACTAGCAATCTCCCTACTTGGAGCATCAGCACCTTTAACCTCCTGTTCCGTACAGGTTGCAATTTGTCCTGAGGATGAACGGGAAGACGGGGAACCAACGAGAGACTAGCTCTTGGTGTCGGGACAGGCACAGGTCACTCTATTTTCCCATCAGGAAGAAGAATTAACCACAGGCTCAGCCTGCCCCCCGGAACCAGAACAGGGCCTGAAGCCATCCTGCGCTTTTGCGGCCAGCTCCCAAAAAAGCGAGTTGTAAAATGGAGGTTCAGGGCACTGCAATTCACAAACCTGCAGAGTTATAAATGATAACTCTCGTCCACAAATATATTGAGGGAAGGCAAAGAAGAGGATTTGAAATCAAGGCAGAATTGCACGAAACAGATTTCAGGAGGTAGATACGAATCGCCTTTAAAGCACATGAAAAGCGGCAAAACGTTGACAATGATGCCCTTGGCCAAAAAGGGCGTATGCGTTTTTTCCTGAATATATTCAGGAAAAAACGCATACGCCCTTTTTGGCCAACCAAGCAACCTGGAAAGGCAAATCAGCGCTACAGAGAAGTCTCGCTTCCCATCGGTCAAAAGGGCCATGCTGAAAAAAGTGTCAAAACCAGAAATGCAGGACAGGCCATGGAGAAATGGGAGCCTTGCTACACTGATGGGCGGGATGTAAATTGCCAACAGCCACTCTGGAGAAGTGTACGGTGTGTCCTGAAACATCTGAAAAACACAGCTTAGAGAGCATAGGGCACTTCCACTCATGGGGGTATAAATTGGGAAAATGAAAAATCAGCAAGACACAAGCACCCCAAAGTTGAGGGCTGCTCTGTTGACAAGGACCTCCACTTCATTCCACCTTCAATATCCCAGGAAAGAGAAAAATGGATAAAGAAGTTGTGGTCCTTATGTACAATGGAATATCACTCAGCCATGAAATCAATGTCATAAGGTTAGTAGCAGCATGATGAGTGGATTTAGGTACGACGATTCTAAGTGAAATAAGTCACACAGAAAAGGACACTTCTCATAAGGTATCACTTATAGAGGGAATGTAAAAACCGTTACACTTGAACTGAATTACAAAACAGAACAGAGTCACACATGCAGAAAACACACTATGGCTGCTTAACGGGAAAGGTGAGGTGGGGTGATACATAAAACAAGGGTATCAAATTAGCTCAGATACCGTTCCATAAACCCAATATGTAGTAGACAAGACCTACTCCTTGCTCAGAGAACTGGACTCAACACGCCCTATTCACCGCACAAGAATATATCTGACTAGTAATAATCTTAAAACCTATGTATTGATACCTCTCTGTTAGTGTGTCAAGTGGGTGTAAAGCGGCATAAACACAGCCGTGAAAAGCAGCTAAACCCCATTATGAAAATAAATTACTTTGAAAAACCCATGAAACAACGACAGTGAAAGAGATAGAAATTCTTACACAATGAGTTCAGGGGCTGTGATGCAACCTGGATTGACCA